>NW_021940884.1:388296-389338 GCF_001715985.3 Manacus vitellinus | reverse complement strand
CCCTGTTCATTCCCTCTAGAGAGGCGTTTTCCAGCTGAGCTGTGCTCCAGCATCCAGAAGCCAGCGGCACAATCCTCTGTTCTCTGCAATCCTGTTTCTGTCCAGGCCCTCTGGGGTTGTCACAGGTAGCTTTGCTCAGCAGGGAAGGGAGGTGACAGAGGTGTTGATGGGGATGTTCACTGCTCAGCAGGGAAGGGAGGTGGCAGAGGTGTTGTGGGTGCTCATGCTCGGCAGGGAAGGGAGGAGACAGAGACTGACCAGGTATTTGCAGCACTGTAACCAACTTGCTCTCCCGTGGTCACCCAAGAATCTTTTGCTTGGCTTAATGTGGCTTCATGAGATGGAGGTGGATGGAACAACCTCCCCTCCTCGATAATCTCCTGTAATCAGCAGGTATCTGTTTCCCATGCCATGCTCAGCCCTATGAATCCAAACCTCAGTGTGTATTTGTAAATCTTTAATGTAGAAGCTGACTGAGGGGATTTGCCTGATACCCACAAATCTCTTTATGGATGTCTTGTTCCTTTATTAACTTGGGATCAAAAAAAACCCCACCAGCCTGGTTATTTTCATAACAGCATTTTAAAAGGCTACTTTGAAATGGAAATTAGAAAGATTGAAAAAACAAGTGTGATCAAATTTATAATTAGCACGAGGCAATGTGTTTGGTTAAACACCCACTAGGAAACTTTCGGGAACACAATGAAGATGTAATCAAATTGATGTTTTCTCTTTTGCAACAAAGTAAGAACTAAAATGTCTGCAGGGTGACAGGCTCAGACTTTGAAGGGACATCCAGACACGCAGCAGAGCAGGATCTGCCCCTGTGAGTTTCCCCAACACTTGCAGTGCAAAGGAATGAGTACTTGGGGTCACCCCAGGGGATCTCCAAGCTCTTCACACCATCCACCTGTTCTCCCAAGTAATTATCAGACCCTTCTCTCTGGTGTTCATGCCCCAAATCCGCACCCCAGGTTGGTGACCCAGCCAGGAGCATCCCCCCATCCAAGCACACTGCTAAATGTGGGACTCTCTAGACCTC
>NW_021940884.1:383343-387641 GCF_001715985.3 Manacus vitellinus | reverse complement strand
GGTGGCTTTCCTGCCCTTAAGGATAGTTCCTGTAGATGCCATGTGGATCCCGTGGCATGGGGGGTTCTAGTCTGTGCTGTGCCCTCCTCACCGCAGGAAGAAATGCCCCAAGATACTGGATTTGCCCTAGATTTCCCTAAAATAGCAGCTTTTCTTCTTCTATCACTGGCTGCTGGCAGTGCCATTAGCAGTGAGGAGGCCACGTTGGCTGGAAAGGTTGGGGCTACACATGGCACCCAGACCACGGCCTGGCACAGCCTCTGTCTCTCGTGTCAGTGGCACCCACCTACTCCTTCTGCCCTGGAGGTGTATTTAGGCATCTGCTTGTGTTTATTTCTCTGGGAAAATGGTTATTTAATTTTCCTGGCAAAGCATATTAATGAACAGATGATCCAAGGACTTAAAAACACCTGATTTTAAACAGCTCTTCTCAACACTCAGTATTTTAGCTGTTTGCAACTACAAAATTACTGCAAATTCATTAGAATTTGCCAGATCCTCTCGGCTCTCCTGGGAGCGTTTCTTTGTGCCTCCCTGTCCTGTGTATGGATTGTCCTGATCACAGCATCCTGAAATGGCAAGATGAGGATTTTCAGAAGGACTTGTTTGTGATTCATGAGAAGGGTTCAGACAGGCTTCATGGATGCTCAAGGAGAAATCGGGCACATCAGCCCTGAACATCTGCAGGAGCTGTCTTTGCCCAAGGTAAATCTGACCAGCTGATGTGCACGGTGCACTTGGGTGCCCTTTCCATGCTGCTTATGCCCAGATGACCTCACTGTGGTCCCTTCCAACCCTCCCACTCTGTGATTCTATGATGTGCTGACCCTCACTAAAATAATTCACATGTAGTTTTCTTCATTTGATCCCATCTGTCTGTAAAAATGCTTTTTACTCCCATGTTTATTCCATCTGTGTTACTGAACACACGTTAAGCTCTTACAAAAATGAAACCAAGCTGTTTGACCTGGACAAATTGTCTTACAGACTGTGAAGACTCAGCGTCGCTCAAGAAAACGTCCTCAGGAACACACGTTTGGTGCTCTTCAGATCAAAAAGCCTCAAACAGGCACAGACCCCAGCAGCAGCCTCAAGGCAGCTTTTGGGGTGTCCCCCCCCATGCCTGGGCAGCCCAGGAGGTCCCAGTTTGCTCTGGTCTGTGCTACTGCCAGCACAGCAAAGGCATCCCTTCACCCCTTCACCTCACCTCTGCTGGGGCAGGTGGCTCTCTGGGCTCTGATCTGAATCAGAATCAGGGACTACGGTTATTATTTAAAGAGGAAACAAAGCTGTTTTCCACATTAACAGTGTGGATGTCAAGGACCAGAAGGGAAGAGCTGAGGGAAGCATGGGACAGCAATGGGATGAAATCCATCTGCGACCAAACACCATCCCTGGGGCTGCTGAGCACAAGTTTTGACAGCTCCAGCAAGAGCCCAGTAAGCACTGGGACAGCTCCAGCCCCATTGCTCCGGGCTGAGCTCCCGGGAAAAGCCCAGCAGAGCAGCGAGGAGCTGCACCCCCCTTCCACCTCTGCGCCCATCGGCTCGAGCACTTACAGAAGTCCGCGGCCATCCGAGCGAGCCGGGGGCTCTCACCGGCAGCAGGTTTGTCCCACTAAGGGGTCGAAGCTTTCTCGATTCTCCTCCATCACCCCTAGAAGCCAGTCCCACCTACCCGCAGGGCTCCTGGGAGCATCTTCCCGGCTCCCCCGTCCTCGCTGCAGCCCCCGGAATTCGGGCCCAGCCCTCGCCGGTCTGGGGGTGGCAGAAACGGCTCCTGCACCAGGGCAGGGGGAGCTCAGCTCCCAGGCCCCTCAACAGAGCCCAGCTCTCCACGCCAGGGTCTCCTGCACCAGGGCAGGGGGAGCTCAGCTCCCAGGCCCCTCAACAGAGCCCAGCTCTCCACGCCAGGGTCTCCTGCACCAGGGCAGGGGGTGGCTGCCCCTTCCTGCACTTCTCACGGGAGCCCTGCGCCCTTCTGGCCGCTCCGGGTCAGCGCCAGACACGAACTAAGGTCTTTCTTGCCTTTTCCTTTCCTAATTAACCTTATTTCCATCGCAAAGAGAAGCGTGGACGGACTAATTGCCGTGCTCGTCCTGGCTGAGCCTGTTGCTGACCTGAGCCTGCAGATCTGGGGGGAATTAGGAGCTGGAAGGAGGGAAAACAGATTAGCGCCCGTGGAGGGAAATCCTTTACCCACAGGGCAAATCTGAAGCGACAGCACTTTGCAAAGCAGCAGGGACACAGCGCCGGGGGGACCTGGGAGTGCCGGGACCTCGCTGGTGAGTGGGACACAGGGATTTTGGGAGTACAACCAACACGCGGTTTGCTGCAGAGTTATGGGAGTCTGGACCAACTTCGGGGCTCACCAGAAGAGCTGTCCCCATCCAGGCTGCTCCAGGCAGGACAGCAGGGGGCCCTCACAGCTGAGTGTTTGGCCGCAGGGCCCCCCGTGCTGACACCGACTGTCCCTTAAGCTGCTATTTCTGATTTTCTCCTCGGCTTCCTCAGCACTCAGGGATCCCGGGGCTTAGCACACTAAGAGGTTTTAGGGAATTACACGTCCTGCTGTGGCACCATCTCTTCGTGGACCACACAGCAATCCAACCTTCCCTTGGCTCCTGTGTGGGCTGTGCAGTGTTGGGAAAGGTGGGAAACAACCTCCCCCTGGGAGAGCTGACATGGGATCAGGTAAAGCCTTAGGATGGAGAGCTGCAGGGACCTGCTCTGTCCAGCCTGAGGGTGAGCAGGATGCGCTGGAGGGTCTTCCTCCCACTCGTGCCCTTCATGGTCACTGCTGCAGGGGATTGGAGCCCTCCTTCCTCCCACTCCTCCTCCTCCTCCTGTCCTCTCCAGCTCCTTTTGTGCAGGTTCTCCTGCACAGATCTCCCTGAGCAGTGATCCCCAGGCATTGGGGGATCTCCCCTCCCGTGCTGACACAGACACACACACTCCTCCTACAAACCTCTGGGCATCTCCCACTATTCCCTGCCCAACAGACAAAACTGCAATGAATTCTTTTTTTCAGCCAGCGAAGTAATTGCTTCTTTCCCCCTCCCCGCCCCACTTTTAAGTGACTTGAGCATTTTAAACACTGACAGTGAATTTTAATCCTTGCAAGAACAGAGTTCTGGGATCCCAAGCTAACGGAGATGGTTTCCTCGAAGACCTTCTGCCAGATTTTGACCAGCCAAGACTTTTTAAGTCATTTTCACAGTGTTTGGACTGAATGAGTTTCATCTCTCTCTGTCTCAACCTCTATTAAGGTATTTGCTGGCAGGTTTGTCCTTGGGCACAGCCAGTGAGGGCACCAAGAGTGGATGAGCTCCTCAGAGGTGCCAGTGCTGGTGCCAGTGGTGCCGATGCTGGTCTCGGCGTGGTGGCACTCCCTGCAGCTCCTGTCCTGGCTGTGCCCAGGGGCCTTGGCACACAGACCCTGCCTGTCCACCCACAAATAACCCACCACGTGCCCACCCCCGTCCCTTCTGTGCTGCCAGACTTGCCAGGTGACACCCAATGTCCCAAACCAACCTGTTTCTGTACCTGAAGAAATTCTGATGCCTCAGTAGGATGGGGGAAAATGTTTTGTCCCCTCCATCCTCCATCAGGAACCAAGTGTCTCAGGCTGCACACCAAGAGAGCTGTGCCCCAGGAATATTTTGACTGAATTTCTCTCTCTCAGGGTCTGGTTTGGTGCACTGGGGGCCTCGAACTTATAGGGGGAAAAAAGTCCCTTCCTGAAACTTGCCCTCCTCTGCTGCCTCCAACCAAGCCGATTCATCTCCTCTGGGTGCCAAAGCCCCCGGAGCCCCCCTGGAGCTCTTACCTCAGCTGCCCCAGCTCCAGCCAGCGGCACGGCAGGACCCGGAGCTGGGAAAACCATCCCAGCAGCTGGGGAGCCTTTGGATCGGTG
Organism: Manacus vitellinus; assembly: GCF_001715985.3. NCBI lineage: Eukaryota > Metazoa > Chordata > Aves > Passeriformes > Pipridae > Manacus > Manacus vitellinus. Next base: position 383,726 of record NW_021940884.1, on the reverse strand, counting down.
ACGCGGCGGCCGCGACCGGCCGAGTTTCTCTGGCAAATTCCAGCCGGGCACCGTAACCCAATCGGCCCCTCGGCGGCTGCACGGGCGGTTTCAGTTGTCAGACACCACGGAGGACGCGGTACAGGGCTGGATCCTGCGTTTTCCCACCTCATCCCGGCCCCAGGTGAGATCCAGCAGGTGCTGGAGCAAACCCACCTCACCTGCAACGGGGCAGGGTGAGGAGGCTCCGGGTGAGAAGGGAACGTGGTGCTCAGAGCTCTGATAAGGCACGAGGATTTTGCTTTAGACATTTCGACAAAGGCCACAAAACCGAAGGAATTACTGGAAATTCCTAAGGCATGATGAAGGACGGGCCAGGGCAGCGCCACGGACCCTCTGGGGAG
>NW_021940884.1:380421-382233 GCF_001715985.3 Manacus vitellinus | reverse complement strand
CCCATGGTCAGTGAATCCCAGGCCCTGCTGCAGGGACCCAGCCCTGGGGGGCTCTCACAGCTGCTTCTCTTTCATTCCAGGGCTCGGGATGGACTTCCTGACACTCTTCTTGGTTTACCTGTGCTTTGTGCTCCTTGTCACTGCTCTGCTCTGCCTCTGCTCGGGAAGGAAGGAGAGTTTCCTCGCAAGGAGTGTCACCAGGGCAAGCCAGGTAAAGAACTGGCCTTCCAGGCAATGAATGAGCTGCCAGGTAAAGCACTGAGCTTCCAGAGGAACGATCATCTCCTGCTCTGGTGGTCTGCCCTGCTTCACTGTGTTAAATTAGTGTGACTGCTTTATTTCTGCTCCCTAAAAAATGCCAGTGTATGTGGTTAGAGTGATAATATAGTATATTTCATATTTCATCTTGTTTTGACAACTGCTCTCAAGGAAGTGGGGCTGGAAATAGAAATAAACTTCCTTTCAGGTGTTTAAATCCTGCCCAAGCAGGTAGTAAAAAACCATTTGAGTATCACAGCTCCTGTCCCTGCCTGTGCCTGTCTGAGGTGAGAGTGAAGATGGAGCTCCTCAAAATGCTGGAAGCACCTTTTCTGTGACACCACAACATGTCAGCTTTGAGAAATTAAATAATAATGAGGCCCCAGGAATTTTCAGTTTTATGTTATTTGTTGCTGTCATTGAGGGGAAAAAGATGGGGGAGGTTTAAGGATTAAAATAGAGAATTATAACTGGTGGCAAATATTTTAGGGGAAGCTCTTTAATGTGTGTACTAATGCTGCAGGCTGTTACACGCTAAGAAAGAGGGAGGAATGAAGAGTTTTAAAAGAGGATTAAGAATTGGCATTTTATTGTCAAAACGGAGAATTGGAAAAGCACCAGCTCGTTTTTCTGTCTGTTGGGCTGTGTCTGAATGAAAAGGGAAAAAAAGCTGTAGTACTCCTGGAAGGGAAATGATGAGAGAATTATCACTTCACTTGTAGATTAGATTTAATGCTGTTCACAGGAGTTCAGACAGACTTTGATTTTCATTACTAATATTATACTCAATCTTGGTTTATGGACACACTGTGCAGAGAAATTGATTATTTTCCCCCATTTCTTAATAGAAACGTTTAACAAGCAGGAATTAAAATACTGCTGTGGTGTGGAGCCACTGTCTGGAGGAAATTAATTGATATTTGTACATATGAAGTAAATCCATGTGAATATAGTCAATACTTTACCTGAACAGGCTCCCCAGGGCAGAGGTCACAGCCCCAAACCTGCCAGAGCTCAACAGGAGTTTGGACAACACTCTTAGGGGCAGGGTGGGATTGTTGGGGTGTCCTGTGCAGGGCCAGGAGTTGGACTTGGATGACCCTCCTGGGTCCCTTCCAACTCAGGACATTCCATGGTTCTGTGATTAAAGAGTTTCTCTGGACAATATTTTAGTTTCACTTCTAGCTGTAATTGATGAATGTAAATAATGTAAGTATGTAAATAATGAAGTGTATAAGCCTGGAAGGCTGCTGAGGTTGCATTCAGGGTGCTTTCCTGCTGGGTTGTGTCTCCTCTGGCAGCAGGCTTTGAAAAGCCTCTTCTTACAAACACTTGCCCCTTGGACCGCTGAGACGAGACGCACCAGTTATCACCAAAATATTTAGCATCCTCTCAACTCCACATATGCTTTTTGCCTCCTGGTCTTTCACATCGGAGGCAGGAAGCTCTCGCTGCATATTTTCTTTCCACGTCAGCCAGAAATAGGCTCAGCTGCTCTAATTCCTCCTCCAGGAGCTGTGTGTTGCTATAGAGATGTGTGGGCTCGGAGCAGAG
>NW_021940884.1:370495-380171 GCF_001715985.3 Manacus vitellinus | reverse complement strand
TTTTTCTGGAGGCCAGCAGGCTTTATCCCTTTGCTTATCTTCACTTGATCTGTCAGATGGCCTGATGGAGCATATTGTAGCTGGGGAATTGCTCAGTTCTATCCCCTGCTTAACTAGTGCCCAGCCTACACCCACCCTAAGCTCCTTAGAACTTTCACACATTAACCCAGATATGTTTGTTTGGGCTCCCAGGAATGTGTAACCTCAGCAGCATGCCTGCCTCTGCCCTTTCCTCATGGAAAGTGTGGAATTGGAACTGCCCAGGGAGGTTTGGAGTCCCCACCCCTGGAGGTGTCCAGGGAATGACTGGCCGTGGCACTCAGTGTTCTGGGCTGGGGAAAAGGGGGGGATGAGGCACAGGGGGGACTCCATGGACTGGGAGGGCTTTTCCAGCCTAAATGATTCTATGACTGTGTGTTATGGTTGGGCTGGATGATCTTGAAGGTCTCTTCCAACCTTGGTTCTGTGATGAGGAGCTCAGATGCTCCTGAAAATGAGACTCCTCCCCGGTGCTGTGACAGTACAAACACAGAACTGAGGGGCTGGGGGCTTGTGTTTAAATTTGAGCTTGCCCAAGGCAGAGGTGATGTGCAGTTCAGGTAACACAGTGTCTCCATTTCCCTCAGGTGCTCTCGCTGGTGATCCCCACCCAGCTGCAGAGGGTGGCACACAGGGTGGCACACGGGGCACTGCACAGGCTCTTCCACACCAGGTATTGCCCTTTCCTGCCTTTGGTGTTATTTTTCACTAATATTTGTGGTTGCTGTTGGGCTCTCCTGCCACCATCAGAGCTTTCAGTATTATCCTGAGATGTTCCCTCTTCGTTAGGGATGTTTGTCAGGGGTTACAGGTTCCCTTTAAGGTTTGCCACGCTGTTGTCTCTCTCTTCCTTGCTCGTTGTTTAGAAGGTGGTGCCCTGAAACATTTGAGCATATTGACAAATGAAGATAATGTGGCTCAGTAACAGATGTTGCTTGCACTGGTGGGAGCTGCATCCTCACAGGAATTACCACGGCCTCTGTGGCAGCTGCAGATGGAGTCAGACAGACTCGCAGGCTCCTTCCTCTCCCTCAAATCCCATTAGTCTTAGTCCAGCAGCCTGGATGTCCAGGTGGCTCAAGGGAAGCTGCCCAGCTGCCAAAGTGCAGTCTGCTGGATTCAGGTGGATTTTGTAGTGTCTGTAAACTCTGGTGCTTCAGGAATCATTTAAATCCCTTTTCCCTGGGGACAGGAGCTCCAGTGTGACAGACACTTCAGGGTGTAACATCTCCAGCTGTGCTGTGAGTGCTGGGCTTGTTGTGCTGCCTGTTTTGCAGATCCTCTGCTGTGACCCAGCCTGGGACAGAGAGGTGACACTGTCAGATTGCTGGGGACACTGGGACCCCCCGTGCACTGAACTGCTGTCCACCTCTGCCAGCCTCCTGCCACTTCATGCAGCTGCTCATATTACTACAGTGTTTTTGAAATTGTTTACTGGAGTTTTCTTTGCTGTCAGAGCAGCAAATGTCTTCTGGCAGAATGTTTTATGGCCTGTTACTGTGGCATGTTTTGTCAGCAGCAAAGTGATTATGAGACTTTGTACTGACAGGGAAGAAAAATCCAAAGGGCGTTGAAATAATGCAGTGAATTTAACTGGCATATTTAAAGGAGTGTATGTGGGAAGAAGAGAAAGAGAAGCCAGTGGATGGAGAAAACACTATTAATATGCAATCCATGCTGGCCTGAAAACCTAAAAGAGGTGTCTCCTTGCATTTGGAAAGTCTTTGATCACCTCTGAGTGTACTTGACCTGTTAATCAGGATGCTGAGTATTAAATAGACTGTCCCCTTTCTGTTCCAGGAGCTGTTTGTTTGTTGTCCTGCACATAGCCTTGCAGGCTGCAGTGTTTGGGGAATACACCTGGGAAGTGTTTGGGTACTGCTGGGAGCTGCAATTCCACCTCCTCCTCCTCCTCCTGCCCTACCTGCTGCTGGCTGGGAACATGGGCTGCTTCCTGCTCTGCTCCCGGGCCAATCCTGGTAAGCTCATGCTCGTGCTGGAGCTGTTTGAAAACCAACCTTGGAAATTCTATGAAATTTCACTGTTTTCCTTGTTTCTTTGGCAGGTATAATAACAAAATCCAACCATGCATCCCTGGTTAAGGTTTATGCTTATGATGGTGTGATGTTCCAGAGAGGCACCGTGTGCCCCACGTGCACCCTGGAGAAGCCAGCCAGGTCCAAGCACTGCAGTAAGGGCCTGAGCTTCCCTGAGAAGTGATCCTTTCCCAAAGGAATCCTGCACCAGGAGCTGCAGTTCACACTACAGCTGTTCTGTGATGAGCTCAGTGCACACAGGGCTGTGCTTGTTTTCCTGGGGTCCCAGCTCACAGCTGCATTTGCCCAGCCCTGGAGCTGCTTTGTTGCTGTTTCTTCTCACAGAAATTACCAGTTCTGATGGTCTAATTCAGGGTCAGGAACAGCCAAGTTTTTGAGCAGCTGGAAGTTAAATGACAAATTATCACCTGTCAAGACATAAGTTCAGGATTTTGTGTTTCACAGAATCGTAGAATCCTGGGATGGTGTGGGTTGGAAAGACTTTAAAGACCATCTTGTTCCAACCCCCTGCCATGGGGAGGGACACCTTCCACTATCCCAGGTTGCTCCAAGTCCCATCCAACTTGGCCTTGGACACTTCCAGGGAGGAGGAGTCCACCACCTCCTTTTCACCCAGAGTTTGCTGTTATCTAAAATAGAGGTGGGAGCTACAATCTCTACCTTTCAGGTGCTTTGCTGTGCAGTTCTGTCAGGGAAACCAAAGCCTTGGAGCTGTGGCCTCGGTGAATAAAAGAGGAGAGGGGGACACGTGATTTTTCTTATGATGTGTATCTGTAACTGATTTCTGTGGCTCAGAAGCCGTCAGCTAAATCCCGACCGTCATCCTCACGTATTTTCGGGTTGAAAGCTATCCCAGGGTGTGTAAAAATCAAACTGGTTCCTTGGCAGCCCCGTGACCAGGCTGCTGTGGTGTCCCTGCCCCAGGTGTGTGTGGGACGTGCGTGCATCGCTTCGACCACCACTGTGTGTGGCTCAACAACTGCGTGGGGGCCTCCAACGCCGCCTGGTTCCTGCTCTACCTGCTGTCCCTGACGGCCACGGCCGCTGCCCTCGCTGCCATCACCCTGTCCTTCCTCAGCCACGTGGTGCAGCTCTCCAACCTCCTGCACAGCACTTACCTGGATGCCCAGGGCCAGGAGCACCCCGTGGAGATTCCCTTCCTCGTCCAGGTGAGTTGGCACTATGGAAAGTTTGGCCTCGCTCTTTGCTGTCAGGAATCTTTCCCCGCTCCCTGCAGGCTGTTCCCATCCTGGGAGTTTTAGCAGCTTTGCACAGCTGATTAGGTTTGGAAAGCTGCCGTGGCAGAACACCTGAAAAATGGGGGATTTTTCTCACGGCACTTCCTTGTGCTCTCCCGTTCTTTGGATTTCTATCTCCAGTATCTGTCACTCAGCAGACCTGGTTCACAGAGAATGAATTTACATTCCATGGCCTCCTACTGCAGGAACATTTAGGAAACAGCTGGCAATCCTTGACATCCTCAGGGAGATGTTAAAGCAGGACCCATTACCCTGGAATTTAGATACTGGGAATATTTTCTCTCACATGCAAGCAGAGGGTGACTGTGAGTCTCTCTAGCACTTGAGTGATTTTTATCTCAGTCCCCTCGTCCCTGTAGTGTGGCAGTGAGGTGATAAGTACCAAGTGCTTTATCTTTTCCTCATCCTAGACAGCAGATGTTTCAGCCTTGGACTCTTCCAAAAGGATCCTGGTCAGGAAGTGTTTGAGCAATGCCATTACCACTCCCCAGGAGTGGGACTTGACTCAGAAAAGAGCTGCTTAAACTGTATCATGTCAGCAAAACCCAAAGTTGTACCAGATTGTTGCCCCTTCATTTGGCAGTTTGTTTTCAGATGGTTTGTGTTAATGTTTTACAAAGTAAAACAACAACAAAAACAAACAAGCAAAACTCCAAACACAAACAGTTGGAAATAGATGGGTGTAGAAAATCCTCCCACATATTAGCAAGGCTTGGGAGAAAATACATGCCTGGAACTCTGCATGCTCTGCTCAGAGGTTCAAGTAGAACCATGGAATTGTTAAGGGTGGAAAACACCTTTAAGATCATCAAGTCCAACCATCAAGCAGCACCTCAGCTCTGTTCACCACTAACCCATGTCCCCAGGTGCCACATCCACATGGTTTTTGGACACTTCCAGGGATGGGGACTCCCCCTCTGCCCTGGGCAGCTGTGACAATGCTTTGCAACCTTTTCTGCGAAGAAATTTTCCCTAATATCCAACCTAAACCTCTCCTGGTGCAACTTGAGGCCGTTTCTTGAGGAATGGAGCCTTGCTGAGCTGGGTGGGGGTCGGGGCTGGGACCTTGTTCCTGGGGCTCCCCCACAGCTCCATGTGCACATGGATGTTCATTCCAGCTGGGGTTTTACAGTGGCCATGTGATTTAATCCTCCAGTTTTTTTAACTGAGTTATTTCTCTCTTTCCTTGCAGCACCTTTTCTTGACTTTCCCTAGGATTGTCTTCATGCTGGGGTTTGTTATCCTGCTCACACTCGTCCTGGGTGGATACAGTGCTTTCAGTCTGTACTTGGCCTTCACCAACCAAACCACCAACGAATGGTGTAAATCCAGAAGATTTGGGGCGTCCCACCATGTCTCATCACAGCCCCCTGACAGACAAGTTGTCTACAAAAACATTTATTCTAAAGGAATCTGGAGGAATTTAAAGGAAATCTTTAGGCCTCCTACAGCATTGGAAAGGAAGAAGAAAACATGAAGATATTTGTGCATCTTTAAACTTTTTTGGTAAGATTTTTATTCCAGCAGTGGGTTTGGATGCCCCAAACAGCTTTTGGACCAAGATTACTGCAGAACTCGGGTTGATGGTGCCCCAGCAGAGCAAGGTTAAGATCCCTCCCTCTGTGAGGTTTCTGAGGTTCAGCTCAGTCCTGTCTGCAGGATACAGGGACCAGTAGGAATTTCCTGGGATGGAGAGGCTGGTTTGGTCCATCTTCCTGCAGTGAATGTTTCTCTCTGGGGAGGGCCAACACAGAGCTGCTGTGAATTCTGAGGAAGCTTTTGTGAGTATCTTTGTGTGGGAAATGATTAACCCATTACTGTAACAGTACAACAGGCTGTATGTATTTAACTGGAAAAAAGATGGTTATTGACAGGATCTTAACCTAGAGAGACCATGTTCTGCTGCAGATTTTGTACTAATGTGGAGCACCTTAATTTCAGGAAGGACATTAAAGTGCTGCATCTCTTTACCTGTCTCTTCCTTGATCCCTGTTTTCAGCTCCTTCACAATGAGATGCCATTTCAGCCTGAAAATTGTGAAAATGGGAAAGTCTGGACTGAATCCTCATACCCATCTCTGGACAGAGAAGGGTATCACAGGTTTGATACCGAGCTCTGGACATACAGATTCCAGACTTAATCCTTCTGGCATTTCCCATCTTTATTCCATTGTTTGATTTTAGGCATTTCTCTGTATTTTGGGCACTTTGCTGCCAGGGAAGTTGCAGTTTCCAGGGCTGCCCCCCTGCAGTCACTGACCAGGCCACATCAAAGCACAGCAGTGACTAGTCCCCCACTTCTTAAGCATGATATAAATGCCCCCATGTCTTTCTCCTTCCAGAAATTCTTCTGTTTGTGTGATAATAGAGCAGAAATTAGAAAAAATAATATAGTAAGAACTTTAAATAATTTTATTTTCAAAAATGTATTTATTTACATGCTGAATCTGTACAATATGCAATTAAAAATCCATATATGGTTTAAAAAAACCCCAAATTCCTATACAATATGGCTTTCCAGCCCCCAGACTGGCTCTCAGAGCAGCCTGGCTGGCATTGCAGGGTACAAGGATGCATTCAGAGACCAGTACGTAAGGCTACTTGTCCAGGATATCAAATAAAAGAGAAATACTGCAGTACCATGCCTTGGGAGGCCTGAAGGAGTGAGGTTAAAGGCATGAGAGTGTTTGAGTGGTGCTCAACACACCCCACAATTCCTTAGGTTTGGTTTTCTCCACTTGTTTTAAATGCATATGATTAAATAGTCTCTTGTGAGACCCCACACTTTCTGAATCCTTCTAAAAACCAGACCGCTGCTGTCCTGGGGGCAGAGGGAACTGATTCCCAAAGGATCCTCCTTAATTTGAGGCTGCTGTACCCAGCAGTGAGCGTCCCCTGTGGCCTGTCAGTCCCTTCCCCGTGCGACCATGCAGAGGGTTTATCCCCTGGTGCTTGTTTTAAACTGGGAGCACCTCGGGCCCATCCCACCCTGTCCCAGGCCTGTCCCATCCCGCCAGGCCCCCTCCCTCCAGCGCGTTCTCTCGCCGGGGGCAGGTCAGGGCTGCCCCGGGCCGGGCCCCCCAGCCGGCTCTCCGTGCCCTACACGATGACAGTCTGCACCTCCAGCTCCCCCTCCTGCGCGGCGATGACGAACTCGCCCGCGTGCTCCATGATCTCGATGTCCTCGGACGCCACCATGGTCACCGTGGCCTCCTGGGCGGCGACGGCGCCGTCGGCGGCGAGCACGGCCCCGTCCCCGATGGCCGAGGCCAGGGTCATGGCCACCTGCTCCGTCAGGCTCTCGGGGGTGGCGATGGTGATGGTGTCGGCGGCGTCCGCGGCGGCGCCCGCGCCCTCGGCCACGGTGACGTTCTGCACGATGATCTGGTGGCCCGAGCTCGCCTGGTTCACGATCTGCTGCACCACCTTCATGATGTGGCTGTCCACCTGCGCGGGAGCAGAGGCAGAGGCCGGCTGTGTTCACCGGGAGCAGCGAGGGTTGGTGCACAGCCAGCCAGCCTCCTCCTGCTGGGAGTTCTCATCACCCCAGCACTCTGCAACCCCTCACCCTCACGGCACTGAAGGTGGGTCACTAGTAAAGTGCTTCCTACAGAAAGTCAAACTGCTGTTTGTAGAAAAGCCTCAACAGTCCACACCCAAACTTTTAAACTGACGGAATCAATTCAGGAGCTGAGCCGGGTCTGACTCTGCAGCAGCCCTTGTTTCCAGCATTCAGGAATGCCTTCGAGGATCACTTCCCCAAGGGTAGTTACTGTACAATTTACCCAGCCTGCAGCTCTGCTCTTGTGTCTGAAGCCCCTGAGTCACCATCCCTGAGAGGGTCTGGGGTTATCAAACCCACAATAAGCCACATTGTGTTTTCAGGTCTGCAGAGCTACAGCCGTGGAGTCAGAGAATCCCAGACTGGTTTGGGGTGGAAGGGAACTTTAAGCCCATCTCATTCCACCCCCTGCCATGGGCAGGGACACCTTCCACTAGACCAGGTTGCTCCAAGCCCTGTCCAACCTGGCCTTGGACACTTCCAGGGATCCAGGGGCAGCCACAGCTTCTCTGGGCAACCTGTGCCAGGGCCTCCCCACCCTCACAGGGAAGGATTTCTCCCCAGTATGCCATCCAGCTCTGCCCTCTGGCAGTGGGAAACCATTCCCCCTTTTCCTGTCACTCCAGGCCCTTGTCCAAAGTCCTCCTCCAGCTCTCTTCCAGGTAGGGTTTACTTAACATGACAACCACTAAAAGTGACTCCTTTCATCTACATCAAGGTCCCAAAATCACAGTTTGTGTGGCTGCTTTACCTCATGTCTTGTTCCCTCTATTATTTCAGTAGCTTCACTGGTCTCCATGTCTTCAGTAGAAGTCTTGAAAGACAAAATGAGAGGATTCCCTTTTTAGGTTGTTCCAAAAAAATCCTTTGTTACCAAAATATAATTCACTAAGATTTTTCACACAAGTCTTTCTGTCCCCCCCATGATGGAGTAGCTACTCCAAGGAGACCTCCAGGACATTCCCTCCAAATCCCATTATCAGGAGCTACTTAAAATTAATGCAAAATGTTCACAAATAACTGGAAGAGAACCTCCTCTCTCAGCAGGATTTGGCCAAGCAGCAAATTTTTCTCCCATTGGAGAAAAACTATGGCAGCACTAAAGGAACTCAATAACTGAGCTCTGTTATCCTGCTTGGATAAGAACTGGCTCTGTGTCATGAAGAGGGAGAAAGTGAAATACATAATTCATTGCTTTTGGCAGCCTCTGTTAGAAACAACAGAGACTATCTGGGACAAAACAAGCTAAATAGAAATGGGAGAAGAGAATAGGGAAAGCTGAAGTGAGTTTGTGAGGCCATAAAATCCAGTGTGTCAGAAGTTTCCTGACTCAGCCTCCTGCTGAGGCACTGTCAGCCTGCCCTGTGTTCTGCTCTTCCTGCCCACATCACACACAGCACCTCTGGAGGGTGAGGAAAGCTCCAAGTGCTTTCCTTCCAAAGCAGGTTAATCCTACTGACTCCCAGGGCCCTGCAGGCAGGGGTGGTCCTGTTCTACCTTCTCCTGAGAGCCCGGAGGAGGAACACATACAGCTGCAGTTTTCCTGAGCAAATCCTGTGCTAAATTCCGCAGGAGCAGCCGTTTGCCCCCTCTCACCTCGATGATGTACTCCTGAGTGTCGGCCACCACCGAGGAGAACTCCACCAGCACAGTGTGGGGATCCTCCGAGAGCACCGTGGCCGCCAAGTTGTCGGCTGACTGACTCTCCTCAGACACCATCACTTCTTCCACCTCTTTCATAGCAACGAGGCAACCACCTGGAAAATTCCCAAAGTGCCAGAAAAACATCACTTTTCATGGCCATCTCAGATAGTACCTGGAAGGTGCTACACAGCACCAATGAGGCCTCTTCATGGGATGCCACAGACAAGTAACCAGTGTCACACAAGAGACTCTCAGCACACCAGGCCAAGAAACAGCCTAGGAAAGCCCTGTGTGACACCAGGCAGCTGAGCCTCAAGCAGAGCAGCTCTCCAGTGCAATACCAAAAAATACACAGCTAAATTCAGATGATAAAACCACACAGGATTTCAAAAGCTGTCTGTAAAGAACCTGCAGGAAGAGTCTGGGTATATTTTAAGTCACTGCTCTTTTCTGCTGATGCATTTCAGTATCTCCTAGGAAACTTCCTTTTCCCCTCAAGTAAACTTGTATTGTTCCTTGAAAACTAAATACACTGTCAGCACTACCTGAAGGAGTCTGGAAATCCGTGCTTAGGAGCTAAAGGAGCAGCAGGTCCAGTGCAACTAATCCCATCAAACGAGATTATCTGTGAGAACTTTACTCAAGACATTTTCCCCACAGAACTCATAGGCCCCCTCAGATACTGGAAGGACTGTTGGGACCCCTCCACACAACCTTCTCCAGGCTGATGTGACCATCTCCAGGCACCTCCTGATGCACGCACGGACACAGGGCACACCCACCCCAAGGATCATTCCCTCTCAGCCAAAGAGCAGCTTGTCCAAAGCCCAGCCCCGGAGCTCACCTTTGGTGCGGAGGTGCCTGTTGAGCGTCCCGTGCTCGGCGAAGCCGCGCCCGCACTTGTAGCACTTGAAGGGCTTCTCTCCGGTGTGGTGGCGGATGTGGCGCACCAGGGAGCCCTTCTCCCGGAACCCCCGGCTGCAGAACTGGCACACGTACGGCTTGTCCTCCAGGTGCGTGCGGAAATGCACCTGCTGCGCGTTCTGCACACACAGGGAACAAGGGCAGGGCTCCTGAGGGGCACGGCAAACTCACGGGGGAGGGATTTCAGCTGCC
>NW_021940884.1:365666-369343 GCF_001715985.3 Manacus vitellinus | reverse complement strand
GAGAGACAGAAGGAAAACCTGTGGTTGGTCCAGGACAACCAGCAGCAGCAGCAAGGATCCAGCACAGGCTGTAACTAAATTCTGACCAAAAACTAACCCAGGCAAGGAGAGGAATTGTATTTTCATCTGCATATGTGGGCTTTCATAGAATCCCAGAACAGCTGGGGCTAGAAGGGACCTCTGGAGATCATCCAGTCCAACCCCCTGCCCAGGCAGGGTCACCTGGAGCAGGTGACACAGGGACTGTCCAGGTGGGGTTGGGATGTCTCCAGAGAGGGAGACTCCACCACCCCCTGGGCAGCTGTTCCAGTGCTCTGCCACCCTCCAGGGAAAAGTTCTGCCTCGTGTGGAGGTGAAACTCCTTGTATTTTAGTTTATGGCCATTGTTCCTCATCCTGGCACCACTGAGCACAGTCTGGCACCATCCTGTGACAACCCTTGGAGATCCTTGTATGGATTGATGGGATGCCCTCTCAGCCTTCTCTTCTCCAGGCTAACCAGGCCCAGAACCTCATGAGAGAAATACTCCAGACTCCTCATCACCCTTGTGGCCTCCACAGGACCCTCTGCAGCAGGTCCTTGTGCTTCTTGAACTTTATCTCATTCATACATGAATTCTGGTCAGAAGTGGCTCTGTGAGCCATGGCACGTGTCAGACAACTGCACCAGCACAGCTTTACCTGTGTGACTTTTGATGTGTGTCTCCAGGGCAGCAGTTTCACTGAAGGCTTCGTTACAGTGAGGGCAAATGTACCGTTTGTACCCGTTGGTTCTTTCTGCAGGCGCCTATTGGAGAGAAAATGGTAAAGCTTCACTTTGCTTGTACTGGTGTGCAGTGTAAGGATTGCTACCCAAATTCCCATTTAAATACTCCAGCTTTGACAAGAAAGAGATCTCTGTTGCTGAGAGACACTGCACTTAAATCACACGTGAAAAGTGTAACCATAACGATGGACACAAAGCCCCAGGCACCAGAGAGACATGTGAGGACAACACAGGGGAGTGAGGCCAACAGTGCTGCCCACAACCAAATACAGGCAAGGAAGATTAAAAAATAATCTATTTATGGAATACAAACATACAGACTCTGCTTCTTCTAATTTAACACACTGTTCTCCACACGGCTCCTCTTCTACTTCCACCACTTCTAGTTCTGGAGCAGCTCCAGCAGGTTCATCCGGCTTCTGCACCTCCTCCACAGCAACTCTCTCAATCACAATTCCCGAATTCCTCATGGCCTGCCTCAGCAGATTCTCACTGTTCACTTCCCCCTCACAGGGCAGCTCCTCAGGATGCGACTGTTGAAGGAACAAACAGGAAGTTTGGCACAGCAAATCCACAGTTTGCCCTTTCTTACAGCAACACTGCTGTGACAGTCACACTCTGTGGGGTGTCTAATGCTGCGCTATGGGGTTGAAAGATCAACCAGGGAATATCTTGGGCTGGGGAGGAACACGAGGTGGATCTGTACTCTGAAAAGCCAAGGGATGACAAGCCTTTGCTCCTACCACAGTCTCATAGCAGGGAATGGTCAACAAAAACATCCCCTCATCCTCCACACCCCTGTAATCTACACAGTGCTCAGCTCAGCAGCAGAAGGGCCCAGGACAGAGAACAGTGCCTGCCCACGTGGAAAAGAACCTAATTAACCACTTAATTCCCACACTCAGATTTATTCTGAGGACCCGTGAAGATTTTGTTCATGAGGTGAAACATCCTTTGCACAAAACACACAAAGGGTGTTTAAGAGAGACAACACTCACGTCCGGGTCCAGGGGTTTTCCATCCACCACAGGAAGTTCCTGCATCTGGACATGGACTTCATGGAGAACGTTTCCCTTTGCATCTGTCACGAGGTGGATGACAGGGGAGGCCTCGATGGACTCGCTGGCTATCGATGAGACCGTGTCTGTGTTGGAGCTGCACGAGCCTGCAGGGGAAGCAGCACAGTGAACCTCGTGGGGAAGAGCCACCCCTCAGCTCCATGGGCCCCACAAAACATCTGCCTCAGAACAGCGAGTGCTTGTTAACCAGCTTCTCACACATTCCTCAGTCAATGCCTGGCTACAAGCACTTCGGGGTAAGAGTTTTGCTCTATAAATTGCTTTTCCTTATAAAGAATATAAAGTGAATACCACAGAATTTGAGGGTTTTTTTTCATAAATGAGATTCCAGGAACGGTTTGTGTTGGAAGGGACCTTAAAGATCATCCCATTCCACCCCCTGCCATGGGCAGGGACACCTTCCCCTAGCCCAGGTCACTCCAAGCCCCGTCCAACCTGGCCTTGGACACTTCCAGGGATGGGGCAGCCACAGCTTCTCTGGGCACCCTGTACCAGAAGGAATTTATATTCCAAGTGCAGGAGAGTTTGGCTTTATCAGACACAAGGTAGGTCCTGACAGCATCACTGACCTGATGGCAAATCCTCTTTGCTGAGAACTATTTCTTTGGTCATGTTGAAGCGAATCTTTTCGGTGCAAGGTGTCAGAGATTTAAGGTGCCGAGTCAAAGCTCCTGATTCTCGGAAGCTTTTCCCACATTTCTTGCATTTGTAAGGTCTTTCATCTGGAAGTGACAAGGATCAAAACAACAACATTATGCCCTGCCAGGATCAGCTCTGTGTGTCAGGCTGCTGGAAAAACATGTTCAGCTTCCTACAGCACACCGGCTGTGCTCATCCCAGAACCTTCCACTGCCTCCCAGGACCCCAAATACTGGGGAGCTCAATGGCCTCAGCTCAGCAGAAGGTGGAAAGCGCAAGAAATTCCACTGGAAGGCAAATGGATAATCACACACAGCTCCAGCAACGAGGAACTCTTATTTGGAGAGCCCTTACCAGTGTGCCGCCGGTGGTGTCGGATCAGAGACCCCTTTGTCCTAAAGGAAGTTCCACAGAGTTTACACTCATAGTCCTTCCTGCTGCTGTGAGTGATCATGTGAGCTTTGAGGATGCTGGCCTAGGGAAAGAATTTCCTTTAAGACATTTTCCAAATGGTTTCAGGGTTCTATATTTCAACTACAGAGAACAACAACGCTCCTTGCGAAAGCAGAACTTCCCTGTGGGAAGAGTGCAGCAGGCAGCAGAGAAGCTCATTCTCATTCTTTTTGAGATCTCTTAGCTGACAACTCCCTGACTAAGTCCCACGAGCAGAGATGATACTCACAGTTTTGAAGGTCTTCTGGCACAGCCCACACACGTATCGCCCCTCCTTGTTCACCTGCAGCTTCACCTTGACCAGCTCGCTGGGAGCGTCCTGCTCCTGCTCCTCGGGGCTGCCCTGCTCCTCACCCACCTCCCCGTCCACGGGCCCGTCTGCGTTCTCAAAGACATGGTCTCCTGCTACAATGACTTCTTTGATGTGCCCACTGCCTGGGAAAAGGGTGGGGAGACACTTGGGTTCTTTACAGGATAGAGCTTTACCCAACAAACAAGCCACTGTTCCAGCATTTCGTGCAGAAAGAAGGGAAAAAGGCACTTTAAATCTGCAGCTCAAGCCTTTGCAACCCCCTAGTTATTGCAGTGTAAGTATTAAAGTGGGCACTCCTGGAATGGAGCTTTATATCTAATTTGCATTAACTTATAACCCTAATTTCTGTTAATTGTTCGCACTAATTAAGTTGAAAGAAGTCAGATTTAGGTTGGATGTTAGAAGGAAGTTGTTCCCTGTGAGGGTGG
>NW_021940884.1:350988-363461 GCF_001715985.3 Manacus vitellinus | reverse complement strand
GTGGGCTTCGACGAGCACTTCAGCTACGCGAAGCTGTGCCAGGCGCTGCGGTACCTGCTGCAGAACCCCGACTGTCTGCTCGTCGGCACCAACCGCGATCACCGGCTACCGCTCGAGGGCGGCGCCGCCATCCCCGGTGCGCGGGGCGGGAGGGCGGAGGGGGTGGTCCCGGTCCCCTGGCTCTGCGGGACTCCGTGCTCAGCTCTAAATCATCACACCTCAGTGCTGTGTTGATAAAAGAGGAAGTTGCACCTCAACATGAGGAAGAACTTCTTTTCCTTGAGGGTGGCAGAGCACTGGAACAGCTGCCCAGGGGGTCGTGGAGTCTCCCTCTCTGCAGACATTCCAACCCCACCTGGATGTGTCCCTGTGTCACCTGCTCCAGGTGACCCTGCCTGGGCAGGGGGTTGGACTGGGTGGTCTCCAGAGGTCCCTTCCAACCCCAGCTATTCTGGGATTCTGTGTGGCAGCCCAGGTTTCCCAAAGCCTGGACTTTGCCTCACAGCACCCCTGAAAGAGGGATAATCCATGCTGAACCTTTACTCAGGGAATAGTGGTTCCTTTTCTGACTCAGTGTGGGACAGAATTCAGCCCCCCGAGAGGCTTCATGTGCTGCCTTTGCCTGGGGCTGGCCTGTCCCTGTGGCTGTGAAGCCAAGCTGTTGTGTCCCCAGAGCCCTGGGCGGGTGTGGGTGCCGGGAGCCCTGTGCTGGCCCTGACTGTTCCTGCTGTCCCCAGGGACGGGCTGCCTGGTGAAGGCCGTGGAGACGGCGGCGCAGCGCGAGGCCTTCATCGTGGGCAAGCCCAACCGCTTCATGTTCGACTGCGTGGCCAGCGAGTTCCAGGTGGACCCCGCCCGCACCATCATGGTGGGGGACCGGCTGGACACGGACATCCTGATGGGGAACAGCTGCGGGCTCACCACGCTGCTCACCCTCACCGGCGTCACCGCGCTCGACGAGGTCCAGGCACACCTGGACAGCGACTGCCCCGCCAGGCACAGCCTCGTGCCCGACTACTACGTCGACAGCATCGCCGACCTGCTCCCGGCCCTGGGCGAGTAACGGGGCAGCCCTGCCCCGGGGACAGCCCCTGGGCTCGCCCTGTGGCAGTAACCTGCTCACTAGGTACTCCCTGGAGTTAGCAACCCTTAGCTTCTCACCTCTCTGTCCTCTCGGTATGATTCTGTTTACATCTCACTCCTGAAATGCACTTTGGAACAAAGGGGGCATTACAGTGGCCCCCAGGGCTGGGGGCTTGGGGCTGGTTTTAATTATAAACACATCTCTCCAACGTTAGTGATGCTCCACGGCACAGAGTCCTCTGGACTGGGCTGGGGAAGTGGAGCTGGTTGATGTGAGGAGAAGGGCTGTGTTCTGGCCAGGCTGGGCCATGGCTCAGCCTAGTTCGTTCAGGGAAATGACTCTGGGGATGTGCAGGACCTGTGGTTGTGTTTGGAAACACTTGTGGAGCGGGTGTTTGCCCTGGGGATGATTCTTTTTCCCCTGTTTGGGGGTGTTCCAGGGCACAGCCCTACGTCAGGTCACAGAAACAAATTCGTCTCCTTCATTTGACCACTGCAAATTGCACCTGTGACACAGGTGGGGACGACCCCACACGAATCCAAACCATGGCTGCTGCATGCTGTGTCTGTCCAGGGTCAGGTGTGTGTACAGCACATACATACACAGGCACTCCCTGAGCCTAAAAACAGAGCAAAATATATTTAAATTATAAATTTAAGCAGAGTCTATGATAATATATCTTGTTTCCCAGGAGGGAGGATGAGAGGAATGTACTTACTGATGACAGTAGCTATAATTCTCCTACATGCAGAGTCTGTAGCCATGCAGGACTGTCCTTCCCTCCTGCTGCTTCCCAGGAATACCCAGATCGATCCGTACCGAGTTCTGTGCTTCCCTCAGCATCAACACAGCTGCTTGCTTTGGCTTTAGCTGCAGACCCCAGATCCTGCTCAGTCCCTGGATGGGTGGGGGCTCCTGAGTGTGACAGTGGTACGTGCTTCCTTCCCACCCTGAGGTGCTGATCTTCCGCGGGGACCAGGCGCGGTGGGGCTGTGAGGAGGGCTGGCTTGCTCAGGGATGATTTCAGTTTGGTCTCCAGGTGGGCTTGGGTGACAAAGGGCTCAGCCATGGCATGGGATTCTGTGCTGGCTGAACCCACTGTGAAAGCTTTTACGTTATAGAATTAATTGAAAATTATATATGCAAATAACACGCTTCTATTCCATAGATTCCAGTATCTACAGTTCAGTTTTAGCACTGGTTTTCCTTCGGGTCCTGCTGTCCAGCTGTGGCAGTGCTGATGCCATTTCCTGCTTGGTAACTTGTCACCTTGCTTGTACAGCAATAACTCTGCAGTTCGGAGGGTCTTGGAGTTCCCACAGTGTTGGCTGATCCTTTAGAAGGGTGTTTGTTTGTAATCTGGAGTTGTGGCAGGAACTGTGGATGATCTCTTCCCTGCTCCTGTCTCAGCTGGAAGGACTGTGTGAAGTCACCCAGGTAGAACTTGCCCTGGATCTGGATAATGTGGAAATGGACATTATGGATTCACTGCAGGTCGTGTCTGATGTAACCATGTGTCTTTGGATTCAGTCCCTGTATCTGGTGCTTTTAGTGTCAGGAAAAGGCCAGGAGAGGTCCAGCCTCCCTCTGGCAGCTCTGCCCTGCCGAGGGTTCTCTCTGGCCAAGGGAGCCATTGCCTGGACTCAGGGATGCTGGAATGTGCTGGTGGCGCTGTCAGTTGTGCTTCAAAACACTCTATCAGCTTCCAAATGGTTTTTAATCCTCTACTTGAATTCCCATTAAACTCTCAAATGTGCTCTCCCTGATACTGTGTCATTTTGTGGTCTTGTCTCCACAAGCTTTGGTGCAGCTGTGCAGTGGGAATCCTGGGAGTTAGGGATGCAGTTTGGAAGGGACCCTAAAAATCACACAATTTCATCCCCTGCCATGGGCAGGGACACCTCCCACTAGCCCAGGTTGCTCCAAGCCCCATCCAACCTGGCCTTGGACACTTCCAGGGATGGGGCAGCCACAGCTTCTCTGGGCAACTTGTACCAGGGCCTCACCACCTTCACAGGGAAGAGTTTCTTCCCAATATCCCGTCTAACCCTGTCCTCTGGCAGTGGGAAGCCATTCTGCCCTGTCCTGTTGCTCCAGGCCCTTGTCCAAAGTCCCTCTCCAGCTTTGTTGTGGGCTCTCTTTCAGCCAGTTTGGTCAGCCCTGGGTCATGCTTGGTAGGAGAATGTCCCAAAGCTGCACTTTCCCTGGGTAGACACCACCTGAAGGAATTCAGAGCTTTTCCTTGCCTCCACACTTTGGTCGTGTCTGGCTGGCAGGTCTCAAACGCTCTGAGGGCTCCTGGACTGCACAGGACCTGGTGATCTGGGAATGCTGCTCCCTGGGGTGTTTCCCAGGGCAGGACACGGGTGGCAGCGTGGGTGGTGAGGGTGACACTGTGCCAGGGCCCTGCCCGGGCTCTGAGCGAGGGCTGCCGGCGGGGCAGGGGTGTCTGTGCGGGGCAGCAGCATCGGCGCTCGGCGGAGCACAAAGTGCTGCTGAAAGGTGGAAGCAGCTGCTGCCAAGGGCAGGCTGCCCCTGTCCCCTGCCATCCGATCCCTCAGTGAGCCCCCCCGGCCCTGCCAGCCCCGGGGCCGCACAAAGCCCCCGATTGTGGTGCCGCAGGGGCAGCGGAAGGGCCGCGCCGGGCACTGACAGCAGCGCTGGGCTCCGCGCCGGGCACACCTGCGGCTCCCGCGGGGCCCTTCGGTGTGAGGGACGGCTGTTTATGTGTGGGGGATGCACGTTCAGGTTTCCCAGGTGTGCCTGGAGCCGGGATCATGCCCAGTCTGCGCGTGGGCAGGAGGCAGAGCGGCAGCAGCAGCCAGGTCCTCGCCTGAAGAGGAGGATGGAGGGTGGGGACAGCGCCAGCCCTGCTGCCCCTGCAGTGAGTATCCCTGTTCCCAGCAAATCCCGGGCAAAGGCTGGCTCTGTCCTTCCTCTGGGACTTGACTTTGGACAAGGGCGTGACAGGACAAGGGGGAATGGCTTTCCACTGCCAGAGGACAGGGTTAGATGGGATATTGGGAAGAAACTCTTCCCTGTGAGGGTGGGGAGGCCCTGGTACAGGTTGCCCAGAGAAGCTGTGGCTGCCCCATCCCTGGAAGTGTCCAAGGCCAGGCTGGATTGGGCTTGGAGCAACCTGGGCTAGTGGAAGGTGTCCCTGCCCATGGCAGTGGGGTGGAACTGGTGGGCTTTAAGGTTCCTTCCAACCCAAATCATTCCAGGATTCCATGATTCTATCACAGACAGAGCCCCTGCTCTGTGCTTGCCTGATTCTGCTCTGAAGTGGCTGAGATCCCACCATTCCTCTGGATCCTGGTAAGGTTTTATTCATTCCCCAGCACTCCCAGTTCAGCTCCTGCGAGGCTGTCAGCTGGATAGGTTGGAAGCGCCTGGACTTACAGGGGTTAAACCTGTTGGGTAACAGGTCAGAGGTGCCAAGGAAGCCTGGTCTGACACTCGGGATGAGTGTGAGCCGTGACCTGCCGAGGGCTGGGAGCTGCTGGATTGCTCTATTTGCACCTTTCCCACCTGAGGGAATTCCATTAGCTATTGAAAACCTGCCAGTTACTGCAGGGCTGGGGCTCTGCTCTGTTGGAATCAATAGGATTTCAGATATGTGCAGTTTTAACTCACTGCTTTTCTGGGGGAATAATCTGGAAGTTCTCTATTTCCAGTCAAGATCTGTAACTGCCCCAAAGCTGGATGAGCTTGTGCAGTTGGAGCACATCTAACCCTGGGCATGGATTGAATTTCTCTGTCCTTCAGAGAACTGAGAAACATGTTAATTTTTTTAAGTGTGGCTTGTGTTTGAGATTATTGAAAGCACATTTTCTGCTTTGTAAAAATCCTATTATGTACCATGAAGTTAAATTTAATTGCTTTAACATAAGAATTAAAGTAAATTAATAGAGCCAATGGAAGTGTCACAGGACTGCTGAGCTGTTTTGCTTGGTCTCATGGAGAACAACTTAGCAAGAAAATTCAACACAACCAAACACAGGGAGGGGCATGGAAGCAGGATCATTCCACATGGGGTCTGATTCCAGTGCTGATGGCTCCTCTGGGACTTCTGCTGTAAACCAAAATAATTTAATTTGTGGTTCCCTGTGTGTGGAAAGCTGCCGCTCCAGCCCTGCCCTGGGGGTGTTGCAGCTTCTCTGGCTGTGGCAGTGCTGGTTACTGGGATGTGGGATCTGGAATTCCAGCACTGTGGGAGGAAAGCTCCATTATTCCAGGTGCTGTGATGGTTTGGCTGTTCTGCACTGCAACCAGTTTGCACAAGGATTTGTGTCACGAGCAGGAAGCGTGTTTGATGATGAAGAATTGGCAGAAGGGTCAATTTTAACTCCTGTTCCTCCTTCCTTTGCCCGGTTCCCAGGACAGGAGGGCCACAGCACGATTCCCAGCTCCCCCCAGGACCTTCTGGATCACCCTGTCCATTGCCTTGATATTATTTGCAGTTGTTGGCATCAGTGTCGTGGGGGTTCTCAGCTTATCTCCCAGCTCTCCCCAGGTAAGGGATCCTGATCCAGGCAGGAAGCTCCTCCTGCCCACGGCCCTGGGTTTTGTGGGAAGCAGTTCCCAGGAGGGATGAGCGGGGTGAGATCAGGGCTGGTTTTGGCTGGATCCCATCCTGGAGGAGGCAGGAAGGTGCCAGCAGGCTGCAGGCAGGGCTGTGGCAGTGGCAGGGAGTCCCCTGGTCCTGTCCTCCAGCACCTGGTGCCTTTGGCATGAGGGGCACTGGTGCCTCTCCCCAGCCCTGCATGATGGAGATCAGCCTGTCACAGATCATCCTTCCTGTGGGTCAGAGCTTCCCTCTCTCCATTCCTAAATCCTCCAGGCTAGCAGCAGGGACCAGCACAGGGCCCAGGGGGGATGTTGGTGGGAGATGCTGTGCACGAGCAGCTGCTGGTGGGTGCTGCCTTTCTGCTCCTTGTGCCCAGGCTGGCTCCCAGCTCGTCCGACTGACACTGCAGGGCCAGCAGGACCCTCTGAGGAATCAGACAGCCTTGGTGGACAAGTCCAGGAGCACTGTCACCTACTATGTCACCTCGCAGAGCAACCTCAGTGCCGTGGTGCTGTACGACAGCAGGAACGTGAGTGCCTGGGGTGGGGGGGTGAGCAGAGCAGTGCCTGAGCTGGGTGGGGGTAAGCAAAGCAGTGCCTGGGCTGGGGGGGTGAGCAGAGCAGTGCCTGAGGCTGGGGGGGGGTAAGCAGAGCAGCCCAGGCTGCTGGAGTGGGAGCAGGAGGCGTGGGCCACCCACCAGCTCTTGCTTGGTGCCTTTCTCTGCACCTTTAGTCAGGAAAGACAATGCAGGGGAGAGGAGGAATGTCCTGCCCGCTCTGAGGGCTGTCTGTCTGGCAGGGCTACGTGTGCTACAAGCCCGTGGAGCAGAGCACGTGCTACCTGAGGAGGATGGACCCCTGGGACCTGCAAACCCTGCAGGCAGCTCTCAACATGTCTGAGCAGAGGGTGAGCAGCTGCTGTGGCCATGGCAGGGGCAGCTGTGAGGATGGGGGATGGACTGGCCTTTGATCAGGGTCCTGGCTCACTGAAGGCCCTCTCCTGTGTGGATTTGCAGGGGTGACTCCCCACACCAGCACCCCAGGTGTGGCTGGAGGAGGGCAGGGGCTCTCCCAGCCGAGGGGAGCAGTGTCAGCCCCCTGTTCTCTGCAATTCGTGCCAGGGGGGCTGGCACAGGAGCAGGGCTGTGCCCACCAGGTTGGGCTCCGGGTAAGCTCAGAGCAGCAGCTCCCGGGCTTATCCATATCCCCACTCCTGTGGGACAGGGCAGCTGGCAGGAGAAACCTGCCCAGCTGCCAGGGTACAGACCACTGCCAGGGTGCCCTGGAGGGCAGAGCAGGTCAGTGGAGCAGGATGGACAAAGTGCCTTGGGAGGATTTAACAGGGATGTTTCTTTCAGGCCGAGCAGCTGCTCCATCACAACAACCAGACCAAGTACTACCGGGAGTTCCTGGGCATCCTGCCGGGGGAGCAGGTGGAGCCCAAGGGCCTGGGGGAGGCTGTGCAGAGCCTGTGTGAGCACACATCCATCTTCTGGGTCCGCAGAGGGCAGGGTAAGTGGGACAGTCCCCTTGGCAGGGGAAGCACAAGCTTTTCTCACACCTCTAAGAGGATCAGGCTCTGCTGCACAAAAGCTGATGCATCCCTGGACAGTCTGCCAAGGCCCAGGACAGGGACAGGTGACCTCTAGTGCAAAATCAAACCATTGTTCACCATCCCCCTGTGCTGGCTCGTACCCACACCCTGCCCTGGCTGGGATGGGCTCCGAGCCCCCACCCCGGGCAGCACAGCCTGACTGCACAGCACAGCCAGCACACAGAGCTGTCCCCTGGGACACTGCTGCCTTCATCCTTGTCACCTTCATCCTCACCACAAGCAGCCTGCCGAGCTGTCAGTCTGCTCTGTCTTGCTCCAGCTTTAATGAGGAAGGTCATTCCCTGAGGCTTTCCACTTGCTTGGCTCCCCAGGGAGTCGCAGCTGCAGCATCCAAGCATTCCTCTCACCCGCTCCTGTCCTTGCTTGTTGGCAGGTCCTGGGAGGCAGCGGCTGATCTACCTGTGCATTGACATCTGCTTTCCAAGCAACATCTGTGTCTCTATCTGCTTCTATTACCTCCCTGAGTAAGTGCTGAGCTGTGGACACCCTCTTGCTGCCCTACATACTTGAACTGGATTCCTGAAAAGCCTCTGATTTCCACAAGGAAGGTAACACCACCATCCCCAGAGCCTCCTGCTGATTTCATGCTGCACCTCAGGAGGGTTTAGAGAAACAAGAGGCCTCTGCTCAGCACTGTCAGCACAGACAGTCCCTGCAGCTCTGCCCCAGGGCTGCCATGTCCATAGCAATTAGGAGCCCCAGGCCTAGAGGAATCCCAGGGAGTAGCTGGTGTTCTGGGGCTCCATGCCCTGCTCAGCACAAGGTGGTTACATTTGTTGGGGTGGTTGGCTTTAGGAGAGCAGCTCTCCAAGTCACTTTATGAAACACTTTGAATAAAGGGATTGCAAACCAAGACAAGAGCTGCCTTTCCTCTTTGCTCAGCCTCTTCCATTCCTTAGAAAGTCTCATTTTTATTTTTCTCCCACTTTGGGGTACAAGAACATACCAAGCTGTCAGCAGCTGATGCCACAGGGATTCCTCCAGCTCAACTGTACCTGTCTCCCTGCAGTGGGATTGTGTCTCCCTGTCCCATTCCCTCCCTTAGAGGCCACACACATTTCAGCAATGTCCTGCTCAGAGCTGAAGCCTGGTCTCACCCCAGGCAGCTGCAGCTGCTTCTGCCAGAGCCCAAGCCCTCTCCATCAGGGAGGGGACAGGCACAGTGCATGTCCTGGCTCTGGAGAGGGTCCTTGTCACTGCAAGGCAAGGGGAAACACAGAGCTCCTCTCCTTCCCACACGTGCCCGTTATCCCAACACGCTGTCGTTGAAGGCAAGGCAGACCACGGCTTTCTGGTGGCCACTGTACTCCCTCTTGATCTCTCCTGTCTCCACACACCACAATCTGGCCAGGTTATCAGAGGAGGCTGAAACAAAGAGTGAAAAAAGGAGTGGGATGTATATCATTACATTTTAAACTTCTTCTTTTACTATTATTATTAGAAATAGTTTCCTCTTGCTTTACTCATCACCATCCTTAGGGCTGGTGATGAGCAGCAAGGCAGAGCAGCTCAGTGCATTTCTGTATTAACTGGGATTTTAATAAAGAGCAGTGACTGTGGAAATCACCACAGGTTTGTTTTGAAGGGACAGCCACGCTGCACACTGAGAGCAGCACTGATCCCAGGTGAGACCAACTGCAACCTGGAGACCCCCTCTCTGGTTTAAACAGGTGTCTCTTGCAGCACAGGCAGAATGCTCCAGGGAGTTCAGCAGAAGGTGCTGGGGGGGTGAGCCTGGGTGCTCCCAACCCACCCACACCCATGCCCAAGTCTGGCAATGTCCCAGCCACAGGAACTGGCTGGCCCTGTGCTGGTGCAGGGCCCTGGCACGGCCCAGGTGCCTCACCTGTGACGATGTACTGGGAGTCCCCAGAGAAGGCACAGTCCCACATCCAGCCCCGAGACGTCTCCCCGGGGTTGTTGCTCTTAATGCTCAGCTCTGTCATCAGAGAGAAGTTTGAAGTCCTCCAGATCTTGCAAGTCTGATCTGCAGAACAGGTAGCCAAGAGCCTGCAAGGAGGAGCCATGTGAGGGTGACCTTGTCAGTCACACTGTGTACCTACAGGCCTCTGTTCACCATGGGCCTGGCCAGTGATGGCCTGGAGACCTGCCTTCACTGCACTCACTCACATCTCCTTACACCTGTATTGTCTGATTTATGAGATTTCAGCTGAACAGACTCCAGGAAGGAGCCCACACTCTGCTCCTGGAGATCAGCAGTGGGATCCCAGCTGCAGGAACAGCTCGTGGCTGCAAACCTTGCTGAGCTCAGGGAGCACGAGTGGGACACGACTGAGAGCAACCCCGTGGTGACACATCCCCTGCCTCCTCCCTGGGGCCCTGCAGCGTGGAGCCAGCATCAGCCCAGCTGGGGGCACAGCTGGGGGCACAGCTGGGCTCTGCCTGCCCGGGAAGGCCTGTGTTTCCCATGGGAGGGAGGAGAGGGCTGCCCACACTCACGTGGAGTCGGGGCTGAACTTGCACTGCAGGGCGTAGCGATTGTGCGCCGGGATCTTGGTCTTGGGGATCAGCTGCGTCACCTCCTCGCCGATGCCGCCCGTCAGGTTCCACACGTAGCAGTTTCCCTGCGGGGAGACAGTGGGATCTGTGCCCCCAAAGCCAGCCCGGATGTCCCCGTGCCGCCCCTCGGCCCCCCAGCTCACCGAGCTGTTCACAGCCGCCATGTAGCTGGCGTCGGGGTCGATGTGCACAGAATTCACCGACACCTCGGGCTCCGGGATGAGCTGCTCGTTGTGGTCGGTCTTCAGGTCCCAGATGTGGATGGCACCGCTCTGGTCACCCACGATCAGCTCTGCCTGCAAGGGAACAGCCCCCCGTGAGCAGCAGCCCTGAGCTGACACCCTGATCGTGCCCGTGCAGCACCACGGGGAGTCCTGCTCTGCTTTGAAGCATCGGGGTCCTGTTCCGCCTCCTTTTTCCCCAGCACAGGGCTGTTCCACACAGTGGCTGCACGGAGAGCAAGCCAAGTCCTGACTCCTGTTACACTCTGCAAAAGGCTGTTTCCCTTCCCAGAAGTGTTTGTTAATTTTATAAAGCCCAGAGCACACAGCAGCTGCCTGAATTCCAGAGCTGTTGCACACCTACAGCTCCAAACAAAATCTACAGGAGCCAAGTGATTTTCAGCACATCTGAGAGGAAGCATTTAGATGCAGGTTGGCCAGTGAACAACTGAAGCACTCAAGAGCGCACAGATACCTGAACAACACAACCTGGACTGGCTTTTTTCTCTCTCTCATGCCTTCTCAGGGGAAGGACAAGAGCCAGCTGAAGGGCAGAGTCCTGGCTCTGATCCCACGCTCAGAGCAGAAGACAATGCTGGCATCCCTCCACTCAGGCAGGGCTTTATCGACAGCCCTGCACTGCCCACAACTCCAGCAGAATCCCTAGAGGAGATCAGGTCATCAGGCACAGCTAACCCTGGGCCTGGGAGCACAGCCTTGTTCTGAGGAAGACAAACACCGCTGATATATTTACCTGACTGCACAGAAGCCTTTCCTGGGCACTTTAATCCTCAGCCCCTCTTAGCAGGTGTAAAGTGCAATTCCTAAAGCCATCACGATTTACCCAGGCCATGAGGAATCTGGGATAACTGGAGCAGCGTCTCTGCAGAGGGAATTGCAGAGCCATGGACCTATCTGAAGAAATGCTGCCACCTTTGGACTAATTAACCACGTTCTGCTCACAAACCAACACTCTGCACCTCAGCAGCATTTTGGTCAGTAATTATTTCCCATCTGAGACCTATGTGCAGCAATACTTTTTTTTTACCATAACATATTTTCACAGCACTGATACCACAGGAGCATTTGGGTAAAGTCTGGTCCAAATAACTGATCTCAAATCTGGTCTGAAATTCCCAATTTGCAAAATTAAACCTTTGCCAAATGAAATGCAAAGGAACACTTCCATTACTCAGCATTTTACAAAGGTCTGTGCTGCCCTGTCTGCAGGCAAACCCACAGCCCTGCAGCCCAGCAGTCATAAGCACTGCAATGATCCCTATTGATTTCCCTGCTAATGCACCACATTCCCTTCAGTCTCATTCCAAGCCCCAGCCCTCCCTCTGCTCAGCAACAGCTGCTGAACCCACTGGTGGATCTCAACCAAACCTGATGGGAATCGTGGCTGTGGGCCCTGAGATGCTTTTTCTTGCCAGCAGTGCCACCCAAAGCTCCTGGCACCAGCAGCTTGGCCAGGCAGGGGGCAGATGGGGGGTGGGAAGGAGGCTGCTGCCCGTCCTGCAGTGCCACCATGGGTCTGTGCCACCAGGAAGGTCACCCACCCCAGCCACCCTCCCAAAATCTTCTGCTGAGATACAACTCTGCAGCCCCTCAGATTTACCCAGAGGAGCCACATAACAACTTGTCCAGAGGAGCTGTGGCTGCCCCATCCTTGGAAGTGTCTGAGGCCAGGCAGGACGGGGCTTGAGCAACCTGGGATAGCAGAAGGTGTCCATGGCAGGGAGTTGGAACAAGGTGAACTTGAAGATCCCTTCCACAGGATTCAGTGTGCTGGGAGCCCACGGAAGGAGCCAGTTTGCTCACCTGGTTGGGGTGCAGGCAGACACAGTTGATGGGAGCGTTCACCTGGAAAATGCGCTGGCACTGGAGGTTCCGGGACCTGCAACAGCCGGTGAGGAAGGGGCATGTTTGGGAGCCTGGGATCAGCCCCGCAGCCCCAGGACACTGCTGGAGGAGGGGAGCCCCCCGTGCCCACCTGAGGTCCCAGATGCGGGCCATGCAGTCCTCGCCGCCCGTGTACATCCAGCGCCCGTCCTCGTGGAACCCCACCGACGTGATGTTCTTGCTCACGCCGTCGTAGTTGATGACGGGGTTGGGGTTGTTGGAGTTGAGGTCGTACATGCGGATGTGCTGGTACCCTGCAAGCACCGGGCAGGGCGTGGGCGCCGTCCCCGTGCCCGGTGTGCCCGGCGTGCCCGGCGGGACGGGCGTGCTCACCTGCGGCTGCGATCATGCTCCGGTCCGGCGTGATCTCCAGGGCGTTCACCTGCTGCGGCCGCCGTTAAGGTCGGTACGGAGCATCAGCCGGGCCCGCCCCGCGGCGCCCCGAGCCCCGGGAAGGATACGGAGTCCTGGTGCTGCACCGTGCGGGTGCAGATGCCGCTGTGCGCCTGCCAGAACCGCACGGTGTGGTCGTAGCCGGCCGTGGCCAGGATGACGGGGT
>NW_021940884.1:342112-349683 GCF_001715985.3 Manacus vitellinus | reverse complement strand
GGGATGCTCGGGAAGGATGCAGGGATAGCCGGGAGGATGCAGGGATGCTCAGGGCGATTGCAGGGATGCTTGTGGGGATTGCTGGGATGCCGAGCAGAGCTTGGAGGGTAACGTAGGCACGGGAATGCCCAATGGATGCCCTTGGTGTGGGCATTGTGGGGTGCGCCAGGTTTGCAGGGTGCAGGTAGTGCCCCACAGCACAGAGGGAAGGGAGTGTGTGGAAAGGCCCAGGGGGTGTCTCAGTGTCCTGGGGGGATGCGGGATGGGACAGGGGCCAGCTCTGCCCGGGGACTGGGGGAACAGCCCCTCCTGCTGCCAAGGGGCTGTAGCCCCAAGGGGAGTCCACAGTCTCTCCTCGCAGGAGCCCCGGGCTGTGGGGCTGCAGTGCCGTGGCCTCTGGGGAGGGGCAGCTCATCCTGTGGGGGGGCACAGGCTGGGAATACAGAATGGCCTTGGCCAGGTTGACCATGGAATTCTCTGGAAGCACCTGAGCATGTGCACATGTGTGTGTGCACACGTGTGAGTGTGCACATGTGTGTGTGCACGTGTGAGTGTGCACGTGTGTGAGTGTGCACATGTGTGTCCACACAAGTGTACATGGAGCAGTGTCACTCCTCCCACAGCTGCACTGTTTTGTGTGTGGAGGGAGCGAGGGTTTGGTATGGAAACAGTGGGAACACTGGAGTGCTGGGCAGCTGAGTGGCACCCGAACCCCTCACTGCTGGTCCGTGGGCTGCAGTGGCACCTGCAGGTACCCAGCGGGCAGCAGTGGCACCTGCCACCCCGGGGCACTTGGCTCCATCCTCCCCATGGCCCGGCACTCTCCATGTGCGGGTTTGGGTTTGCTTCCATCTTCCTCGGGGCTTGGGGCTCAGGCAGGTAGGTGGGGAGCTGGGCTGGATTCGGGGAGCTGGAAGCAAAACCCACGTGGGCTGTGTGGAGGCAAGGAGGGGGGCGAGGGTCTGGCCCCTCCTCACCCCATCACCATGAGGGTGTTGAGTCAGACTGGCCGGCTGTGAGGAGCCGTGGGCTCTCCTGAGCCTCCCGGGGACTGTGCCAGTGCCATCCCCAAAGCGTTGGCAGCGGAACATTAATAAATATAGCGGGTGCTAGCGGCGAGATGTCGGGTTAGAGGGGCAGCATCCATCAGCTGAGCCCTCGCTGCCAAGGGATCTCCCGATGGCACAGGGATGTGGTGTCCTGGCTGCCCCCATCACCCCTTGGTGCTGCCCCCCCACTCTGGCCAGCACCCTTCCCTCCCCCCTGGCTGCCTGGGAACGCAGACCCTGGGAACCTGCCCTATTTAAATAACATAACGTACATTAAAAACGCCGAATCCAGGCGAGCTGACAGCATCTGTCTAAATATTTATCCCTGTTCCGGTCAGGCGCTGTGTTCCCATGACAGCCCCATTAGCACTTGGCATATTTATGGCCTTCCTGGGTGCTGGGCTCCCCGTGCCATGCACCACGGGGCCACTGACCCCCCTCCCGTGTCCCCTCTGTGCTTTCCTGTGCACTTGGGGTGACCCCCAGGCTGGCAGCTGTCCCCAGCCTGGCACATCCCTGCTGGGCTGTGCTGGAGCTGCCAGGAGCATCCTGGGCAGGGCAGGAAGTGGGTACCACACTTATCCCCTGGAGCACAGGAGGTGCAGTGCCATGAGGTACCTTGTCCGTGCAGGGAAGGGAGTGCAGGGAACAGCCTGCTCCCCAAAAGCAGGCTCCAGCCCCCGAGGGGCTGGGGGTGGATGCACTGCCCCGTCCCTGCCTCAACAAATACAGAAGGACTGGAAAATAAAAGAGGGGGGGAAAGGGCGGAAATGATGCTTGTGTGCGGCTCCCGGGAGAATCTGTGCTGCTGGGACCTGGGAGATGTGCTGCCCACAGGAGGGCAGCTCTGGGCTCCTGGGGTAGGAGCTGGCATCACCGAGGGTCCCTCGTCACCTGGGCACAGGGCTGCGGGTGAGGAGGAGCCCGAGGGGACTGTGGGAGCAGAGGACATGGGGTGCTGTGGTGTTTTCCCAGGGTTTGTGTTGGGGCTGCAGAGGCTGGTGGCTCCTGGGGCTGGCAGGAGTGGTGCCCCAGTGACAGCAGTGTCCCCAGCGCTGCACTCACCAGGGTCTGGCCTGGCTGAGCATCTCCTGCTGCAGCCACAGTGCCCCTGTGTGGGACACTGTAGGCAGTCTGGGAATTGGGGCTGGTCATGTGCCATTGGATATGGAATTCTGTGCTGTCCCTCAAACTGTGGCTGTGGGAGATAGGGATAGGGCAGCTGCCACCTCCTGCTCCATGGAGGCTGCTTTGATTTGGGCTCACTTTCATCTGAGTTGAACTCCCTGTCTCAGGAGTTCTCAAAATTAGTTTACAAAGAAAATATGTCAAATGAAATTTATTCATCTTAATTGTGACACCTCTGTGACATGAGCTCATCCCTGCAGCCTGCACGGCCTGTCCTGTGTCCTGTCAGGGATCAAGCACTGCTTTAACTGGACACAGCAAGGTTTCTCACATGGCCCCTGTGGGTGCCAAGGGGGTCCAGGCTGCCACCCTCACCCCGCCAGTGCCCATGGCTGTGCTGGTGCTGTCCTTGGAGCAGCCCAGTGCTGGTGTGTGCCCAGGTGGTCCCCAATCACCTCTCCTCCATCAGCAGGGCTGTGCCGTGCCCACCCCCTGATGCCACCCCACCCTGCCGCCCTGTGACACAGCCCCTGTCTCGGGGGTGACCCCGCAGCCCGAGGGGATCCCCGTGGAGGACCTGCCCTGCCCTGTTTGCTCTGGCACTGGCCACGCCCTTGCAGGCAGAGGGAGAGGCTGATCCAGCCGCTGGCCCCACGCTGGGGCACACAAGGTAGGAGGGACACGGCACCGCTGTGCACGTCCCTGATGGGGACCAGGGTGCCGGAGGGGTTCCCCCCATGTCACCTTTCTCTGGGTCTTGTGCTACCCTGGTCAGGAGCAGGACACGGTACGTGGGGCTCTGCAGGGTCACCTGTGCTTGAGGTCCCTCTGGCCACTGCTGGACCCTGCGTGTGTCCCCAGAGATGGCCTTCCAGCGGAGCCACCGCCTGAACCTGCTGCGCCTTGTCGTGCTGCTCCTCATCGCCTTGGCCGGCATCAAGTTCCTCTTCCGTGACAGGTGAGGTGACAGCAGGACCTCAGGGTGTTTGGGGGTCTGTGGGGAGCCCCTGGGTCATGCCCAGGTAGGTGCCTGGTGCTGGGGGGGCAGCTAGTGCCCTGTGTCACCCCCGTCCCTGCTCCACTCCCTGCAGCTTTACCCTGGAGCTGCACAAGCACGTCAGCAAGGACAGCGGGTTCTGGGGGGACACAGGTGACATCGTCCAGGATGTCATCCCCCAGAGCCAGGTTCTGGAGCTCCCTGAGGCGAAGATAACGGCCCTGAGGCAAGAGCCTGGGCAGCAGGTCCCCAGGGATGTCAGTGCCACCGACATGAGGCTGGTCCACTTGGACCTCAAGGGAGCTGCGCCCAGGGTCTCCTACCTGGAGCAGGTGAGGATGCCCAGTGGCAGGGAGAAGGTGCCAAGGAGGGATGTGTTGGGGGGGGCTCAACCTGCCATGCTGTCCCCACTGCTGAGCCCACCTTGCCCACCCTGCAGGTGTTCCCCTTCCTGTCCCAGCTGGGAGCCAACGGGATCCTCATCGAGTACGAGGACATGTTCCCCTTCAAGGGGGAGCTGGAAGTCCTCAGGTCCCCGTACGCTTACAGGTGAGCAGGGCTGTGTGCTGAGCTGCCCGGCGGGGTGGCCCCGGTGGGTCCCACTGTGCCAGGGCTGGGTGTGACCCACCTGGCCCTGTGCCTGCGATAACCGTGGTCGGAGTGCCAGGCTGCGCCGCCGGCAGACCGGCTTCCTGCCCTGCTGGGACAATATTTGTGCCCCTTAGTAAAGTCCACACATGTGTGGGGTGGTGGGGGCTATATGGGCAGGGTGCCAGAGGAGGAGGGGAAGTTCCCCAAGCCCTGCCCTCTGCCCTGGCATCCCCCGGTGAGCCTGTCCCTGCCCTCCCAGTGAGGAGGACATCGAGCGGATCCAGCAGCTGGCGGAGCAACACAAGCTGGAGGTGGTTCCCCTGGTGCAAACCTTTGGCCATGTGGAGGTAGGGGGTCCCAGTCCTGCTCCCCATCCCAAATCACAGGGGCTTCCCCTGGAAACCCCCCTGATGGCTCCTTCCCGCAGTTCATCCTCAAGCACGAGAAGTACCAGCACCTGCGGGAGGTCGAGCGCTTCCCCAACAGCTTCAACCCCCACGTCCCCAACACCCTGGCCCTGCTCAGGAGCATCTTGGCACAGGTGATCGAGAAGCACAGACGCTCCACCTGGATCCACATCGGCGCGGATGAGGTGGGCAGTGGGCTGTGCAGGGACCCCAGCCCTCGCCCCAGGGGTGCTCCCAGGAGTGCTGAGCATCCCCCTTCCCCCAAGTCCAGGTTTTCCATCTCGGGGAGGGGATGGACTCCAAGAACTGGATGAGCCGCAACAAGGGCGATGTGGGGACCATGTTCCTGAAGCACATCAAGGAGGTGTTGGGCTTCCTCTCTGCGCAGTACTGGGGGCTGCGGGTGCTCATGTGGGACGATATGCTGAGGAAGATCAGCGTGGGAGCCCTGCGGGGTGAGGGGACGGGGATGGCAGTGGTGTCTCGGGTGTCAGCCGAGGCCTGTCCTGTGTCTCGGCAGTGCCTGTTCACGTGGCTGCCCTGGCACGTGTCATGCCTGGTGCTGGCAGGAGCCCATGCCTAGCCCTGTGGGAATGTGGGTCTTGGGCTGAGGAGTCCTAGGCATGCTCCTGCTGCTGGCACCAGTGCCAGTGTCCCCGTCTTGCTCTCCCTGCAGAGTCTGGGATAGCGAAGCACGTCTCACCCGTGGTGTGGTTCTACGCACCCGACTTCGAGGCTGAGCAGCTCGGTAAGGTGACGTGCCAGGCTCCTGGGGATGGTGGGGGGATCTGCCCCCAGCTCCCCACAGCCTCCTGGGCACAGTGGCACTGATGGCTCATGCCT
This sequence comes from Manacus vitellinus, assembly GCF_001715985.3. NCBI lineage: Eukaryota > Metazoa > Chordata > Aves > Passeriformes > Pipridae > Manacus > Manacus vitellinus. The sequence goes on along the minus strand of NW_021940884.1, from coordinate 344,668 downwards.
GTCCCGCTGCAGAGCCGTTCCTCACCAAGTATGCAGAGAGTGGCTTCGAGGCAGTTTGGTTCGCCAGCGCCTTCAAGGGCACCACGGGGCCGGCGCAGACCTGGACCCCCCTGAGCTACCACCTGAAAAACCACCTGAGCTGGCTGAAGGTGATGCAGGCCCTGCCACGGCTGGCCCCGCTGCACTTCCAGGGCATCGTGCTCACCGGCTGGCAGAGGTGAGGGGCACCAGAACCCCCTCCCTGCCACCCCGGTGCCCACACAGCCACACTGGCAGCAGTGCAGGAGGCGACGGCGTGGCTGTCCCCACCCTGCAGGTACGATCACTACTCGGTGCTCTGTGAGCTGCTGCCCGTCGGCATCCCCTCGCTGGCCATCTGCCTGCAGACCCTGGTGAACGGTGAGCCAGCGGCCCTGCCGGCACAGCCGGGCTCACCCCCACCTCCCACTGCCTGCCAGAGCCTGGCCTGCTGGGAAGGGGACAGGGGGGAGATGGGAGGCAGGGGAGGAAGAGCTTCAGTCTCTCCAGTTTTGGGGGTGTGGTGAAGCCAGGGGTGAGCCTGATTGTGGGGTGGCCCAAGCCTTTTTGTCCCTCTCCTCACCCTTCCCAGGGGGCTTCACAGAAGAGGCAAAGAGGAAGGTCCTGGATGTGCTGGGCTTGGAGAGTGTGCAGCTGGAGCAGAGCACCTGGTGCGTGACCACCCCAATTGCATCAGAAGGGATGCACTGGAGGGGACCAGGGAGTTGGTCACCCAAATTCCCCAGTACCAGACCCTTCTGGGCTGAGGGCAGGCACCCTCCAGCCACACAGAGTGCTGGGGTTCACCCAGCCCAGTGCATCCCACATGCTGGGGTCTCACCTTGGCCTCCCCTTCCCCAGCGAGGGCAGGGGAGCGTTCCCTGGTGTGGAGATCTACCACATGGTGGAGCAGGTTAATGGCCACCTGAGGGAGAGCATCCTGAAGGCTCTGGAGGAGGAGAGGTAACAGGCGGCGGGAGGCAGCGGGATTGGTGGCTTGGGCCACAGGGCTGGAACACGAGAGTTTTTCCATGGGAGGGGACCTGCCTGACATGCAGCTCTCCATCCCTGGCCCCTGTGCCCCCCACTCCCTCGTACCTCCCCAGTGCCATCAAGGGCTGGTTCAGCCCCTACCATCGGAAGCACCACTTTGGGAACCCCCGCAACATGGAGAGCTTCGGCAGCAAGGTGCTGAAGTATGTGGTGCTGGGGGCTGGGAGCCCCCCCCGGGTGCCTCTGCAGGGCTGGAAGGGGTCTCAGGCTCACAGAAGGGAGCTGGACCCCTGCTGTCCCCCCACCAGGCTCCATGAGGACTGGGAGAGCTTCGTCCGTGACCTGCGTGCCCAGTTGGAGAGGGTCTACTTCCCAGACACAGTGGAGGAGTGGATGGAGGAGAACGTCAACCCCTACCTGGACCAGCTGCGGGACCTGGTGCGGGACTACCGGGCCATCATCCGCCTCAACGGCCGCCCCAAGGCCACGTAGGGGCTGCAGCCCCCCCAGCTCTCACTGCCCCCCTGGCTGGTCTTCGGGGGCCAGCACCGTGTGTCTGTTTGCTGGTGACGGCGCTGCCGCCGCCGCTCGCGCTGTACAGAGCCCTGCACACCCAGCTCCACAATAAAGTATTTTCATAGATGCTGCTGGTCCTGGAGGGGCCATGGCTCTGTGTCCTGGCCCCCATGCAGGGAGGGGAAGCTGGGACCGGTGTGGAGGGTTGAGGTCTGTCCTGGGCCCCAGTCTCTGCTGGAGCTGGAGGGGTAGGTAAGCCTCAGGGCAGAGCGTGACAGCTCATGGGGACACCTCGTGCTGGCCTCAGGGGTGGCCATGCCCTCCTTGCAGGATGGGATCCAGCTCGGTGCTGGGGCTGGGTGCTGCATGGCACAGGGAGAGGGCTGGAACCCGGGATGGGGCAGTGACAGGGGGCTGTGCAGGTGCCCTGTCAGGCTCCCACCAGCACCCACTCCCCACCCCTGTGTCAGCTTTCAGCCACCATGAATCCCTGGTCGTTGGGAGGGAGGTGAGTGTCCTGAGCAAAGCCATCCTTCAAACCCTGCCTTCATCTCTTCCCTCCTCTCCATTAATCCAGGACCCAGGGCCCCATGTGTTCCCAGACCCCTGCTGCCTCCTGCACCCAGGCAGGGGCCTCAGTGCACTCCATTCCCATCGGAAAGGCAGCTGGGGGGGGATGCGTGGGGATCTCTGCGTGGGATGAGCCCTCCTGCTGCCGGTGGTGCCTCTGGCTCCCACAGTCGGGTTTCCACGTGCCTGTTCCCTGCGGTGCCCACCCCAAACCCCCCCGTGCCTGCGGCTCTGCCCGTTCCGGGCGCTGGTTTCTCTCGGTGTGTGCAAGGCAGGAACAGGGACATTTCACTGCACATTCTTCTGCTCTGCAAAGACCAACCCGACTTGGCAAGAGCCCGAGGGAGCCGCAGGAACGCGAGGCTGGAGCTCCTCCTGCAAAGCCTGGCACAGCCAGGGAGGAGGGACAGCGTTGGTGCACCCCACTGGCCCCACAGAGCCCCGCGTCCTGTCCCGGTC
>NW_021940884.1:333788-339617 GCF_001715985.3 Manacus vitellinus | reverse complement strand
AGCGCCCGCACACCTCTGCGTGTGTCCGCGCTGCCGCGGGTGCGTGTGCGGCTGTGTTTGGGTGCGTGGGGTGTTTGCGTGGCGGTGTGTACCCTGGCATCTGTGTGTTTGGCTGGGCTGTTGGTGCCTCTCGGTGTGGGGGTGTTTGGATGTCGCTCCGCGGGTATCTCCCGGTGCGTCCCTGCGGCTGGCTGTGCACGGCTCCCCGTGTGCACCGAGTGTGCGTGGCCAGGTGTGAGGCTGCAGGGGCGTGCGTGTGGCTGTACGTGTGTGTCTCCGGCTCTACGTGTGTGTAGCTCTGTGAGTATCTACTCGCTGTAGGATATAACTGCTCTGTCGAGGCGTTCCGCCCCGGAGTGAATAATTCATGGTGCTGATGCAGCCGCAGGTTTCAGGCCTGGTGCATGGGATGAACTGGGGGGGCTGGGGACTGCTGTCCCTGGGTATGGACAGGGACCTCGTGTGGCATTGGGTCGCTGGACACACAGCCCCTTCATGGCTGCACCCAGTGTCCCTCCCTCCAGGGCCAAGCGCTCCCCAAATGCTGTTTTCCTGGAATTGTGCAAGGCTGGTGTAGTGTCTCCCATCCCTGGTCATGCAGGGGTGTTCCTGGCCAAGCAGGGCCAGCGTGGTGTCCCCTGTGCCCTGGTGCTGGGCAGGCATCCCCTATGTCCCTGCTCTGGTGTGGCATCCCCCATGTCCCTGCTCTAGCATGGCATCCACCATGTCCATAGTACCACTTGGGGCCAGTGTGTGTTTCCTTGTGCCATGCAGGGCCAACATGGTATCCCCCCATGTCCTGGTGCTGTGCAGGCCTGACATGGTGTTCCCCAGGGCCCAGTGCCATCATTGCTGTCATTGCTGAGGGACTGTACAGGACAAGAAGAGTCCCAGCTCAGAGTCCCCTTCATTCTAACCTGCTCCAGGTGCTGCCACTGCAGTGGCCTCTCGGAGTGACACGTGGGGATGGGGACAACACTTGGCCTGTGCACAGCACTGTCCCCCACACACCCCTCTCCAGTCCCTGCTGGCAACAGCCAGAGGTGCCAGAGTGCCACTGCCTCCTCCTGCATCCCTCTCCTTCCCAGTGCTCTGCTGCATCTCCCACTGCTGAGCCCTCCAGGTACCAGGCGGATTGGCCACGGGGGGCCAGTGGTGCTCCCCATGTCAGGATCGCAGGGTAGGGACAAGGGACACCCAGTGAGGCTGAGCCTGGTGTTGGGCAGATTCCCACTGTAGGCCTGGATGCTTGCCCCATTCCCTGGCTGGGCTGTCCTTCTCCAGCTCTGTTGAGCCCTCCAGTGCCAGTGCTGGGCTGCTCTGGTGCCATTTCCCCTGGATCCGGCTCTCTTGCCTGGCAGAGGGTGCCACACGTGTGTCACAGGTGCTGTGCTCCCAGCCTGGAGTGCATGAGCACCTCTGACCGTGGCAGTGAGGCTGGAGGAGCAGTATGAGGAGAGGGACAGCACTGAGCAGGGCTGTCCCCATGCCATGGCAGCCCCGTGTCCCCTCCAAGTTCCAGTCCCACACATGCCTGTGGTGCTCCCCGCGCTGTGCGGCACCAGGAAGATTTGTAACTTAGCTCTGTTATCTGGATAATATCCTATTCATGTGGGGTTTAATAAATGAGATTTTAAAAATCCTTGCGTGAATTAGCGCGGGTTGCCATGGCGACATGGGGCCCGGTGTGGTGTGTGGAGTGCGGGGCCGGGGCCCGGGCCGGCCGCAGCGCGCACCGCGCCTGCTTCCCGGGCATCCATAATTGATGAGGTTGTCTGAAAGTTGCGCAAATCAGATGCAGGGATTTGGCAGCAAACTGTTTCCCTCCCTGTCCCCCCCTTCCCGGTGCTACCTCGAAGAATTGTAGTGACTTGGCGTTTTCCCCTTGGCTCCAGAACCGTGGGATGGGATGGGATGGAATGGGATGGGATGTGGCCCTGGGGTGTCTCCAGCAGCACCCATGCCCACTGTGCCATCCCTGTCCTGGGCACCCAGGGCTTCGGGCAGTGGGAGATGAGCCGTGCTGTGCCGTGCAGGGGATCCACGGCTCCTCGGCCATGGAGGGTTGGAGCGAGCTGGTTCCTTCCCCGTGGGGCCGGTGCTGCCAGCGGCTCATCCTCTTTGGAAATGGCCTCTGTGTGGTGCTGCCAGGGCCGTGTGAGGGACCTCAAGCCGAGGGTTGGATCCTCTGTCCTGGCTTCTCCTCCCACTGGGCTGGGGGGCTTTGTAAAGCACTTCCACACGTGGCAGCCTCATGTGGCCAAGGAGATGTCCCAGCACGTGGCCCTGTGGTGCCAGGATAAGCATCCAGTGTGTCAGGGGCTGGCTGTGCGGGCGGAACACAGGGCTGTGTCCTGCAGGGATGTGCTGCCCACTCCATGCTTGGTCCTCAGGGCCATCCTGGTCCCCCAGGCTGCCATCAGGACTCGTGTCCTCATGTGCTGTTGGAGCTCTGGGTACCTCGCTCTGGGACGCCCGGGGATGAGCAAGCCAGGCTGACTGGCTGGGATTGGGATCTGGGCATGGAGCTCTGCACCCCTTGTGCCCTGCCATGCCGGGGTGACCCAGCCCAGGCTGGTCTCACTGCCCAGGGGTGCTGTGCTCCAGCCCGGGCAGCTCTCTGGGTACCCATTCCCTCGCTGCCGCCTGTGCAGGGCTCCGCATCCTGGCAGCACTGCTGGCATTTCAGGACTTAGCCCAGCCAGCCCTGGCCCTGCTGCCATGTGCCAGGAGCAGGTCCTGGCCTGCTTGGGCAGGGACCTCAAAGCTCAGCAAAAACTCCCAGGCTCATCACCCTCCGGGTGCTGCCGTCCCGTGGTGAGACATCCTGGGATGTGAGTGGAGCTGCAGTGGCTGAGTGGGATCATTGCTTCTCCAGCACTCCAGGATTCAGGGAGAGCGGGAAGCAGAGCCAGACCCCTTGGGAACATGGGCTTCTGGGCAGGGCCTCAACCAGCTGCCTCCTGCCCTCCAGTGCGTCCTCTTGCACGATGGCCAGTTAATTCTGGGTTTTCTTGCCTGCATTTGATTGCATTAATAATCTCCTCTGATAACAGTATTTAATAAAACCGGGCTAATATGGCGCAGTTAGGAAATGTCTTTGACATTTTACAATTCAATTTCTATGCAGTAAAAGGCAGGGCAGCTGCAAATCCAATTGTGGTGCAGTGCCCAGGGCATGTGTGGCCGGCAGCCACTGGAGCTGCCCAGTTCCCCCTCAGCTCTCTGGGAGAGCAGGAGCCTTTCCTGGGAGGAAGCCACCCCGATGGCCCTCCACCGCCACTCCAGTGCCCGCCTCACAGGCACTGGGCAGACCCTCCTTGCTGACAGAGAAGCCCGGGTAGAGGGGAGCAGACAGTGCTCACCCATGTGCCAGAGCCCCTGGATGCTGCCAGCCTCTGGAGCCATCGGTGCTGGGCAGGATGTCTGGAGTTGAGAGGAAGGGGCTGTAGGACCAGATCCTGTGGCAGCTTGGCCAAAAGGATGCTGGGCCCCCATGCACCCCCCGTCCCATGGCCAGGAGCTGCTCCTGTGCCTCCCCCGATCCCCTTGGCAGGGATTAAGGGGTGGAATGCCAAGGGGATGGGCTGGGATGGGGGTGATGCCAGCATGGGGTGATGCTGGTGCCTCCCAGCCGTGTCCCAGGCACGGGGCTGTGCTCTGAGCACCGCTGGCAGGCAGGTTCCCGAGTCAGGGCCGAGCAGCTCCGGCTGCTGCCGTGCTCATCCACGTGTCAGCGGGTCCCTCATAAACTTCTTGGGGTTTCCAGCCCACGTGTGAAGCTTTGCTCCCAGCAGGACTTGGCAGGCGGATGCGGGCTGGAGCGTGCCAAGTTTCCTTCCAGAGGGGCACTATTGCTCAGCCTGGGGTGACTTCTCCTTATTTTACATTTCTTGCCTCTCTCTGTGGCTGGGCTAAGTTGTGGGTGCAAACCATCCTCTGCCACCCGCCCCCAGCAGAGCCCCCATGTCCATGCTGGCTGCCGGGTCCCTGCCCACCGGGAATGCTGCAGGGTACCCAGGACTGTTGGCCACAGCCACCGAGGAGCAGCAGAGTTGCAGGCCAGCAGCTCTGTTCCCAGCTTCCTTACTGGCCTGGATTTTCTCTCAGCAGTCCCAAATTCACCTGGCTTGACACCAAGCAGCCCTTTGCCAGCAGCGGGTGGCCCCTCGTGCTGGGGCTCTCCCACGGCCGCCGGCTCCGGCTCTTCCCCGCACCAGGACCTTCCTGCCGGTGCTGTGGTGCCCCTTGCTGCCCGTGCACTGTGGGGTGCTGCTGTGGGGGACGTGGCAGGGCCAGGCTCCACCCAGGGGTAATGGTGCTGGCAGTGAGCAGGGCTGGGTGCTGTGGGTGCCCCCAGCCCTTCTCTGCAGCCATCCCCATCACTGCCAGCCCATCGTGGTTTCCAGTAGCCAGGCTGGCGTCTGGCTTCTGTGCTCTGCTCTGCACTCCCTTTAACTCTTCCATCCCCTTCCCAGCTGCTGGGAATGGCTGCAATCAGTCCCCTTCCCATCTTGGTCTGCCTGGGTGCCCCCAGCCCCTTCCCATTCCCCCTGTACCTGCACCAACCACAGCAGCAATGCCCATGGATGGCGGCTCTGTGGTGCTGTGCCAAGGCACTGGGTGTTCCAAAGCAGTGGTGAGTCCTCAGGGAATGTATTCCTCAGGCACATGGCAGGCAGGAGCTGTGGCATTGCTGGCAGGGTGAGCAGTGGAGGGGAATGCCCAGCTCTGGCTGATGCCTGAGGCTGTGTTTGCCATGGTGCTCTCTTCTGTTCTGATGCCACTGAGAGGGTGGTGTGTGCTGGGAGTGGTGCTCAGGCACCACTGGGAGAGTGTTGGAGAACAAATTTGCTGATATTTAATGACAGGTGCTGTTATTGTCAGGCTCCTATGGGCAAGGGAGAGGCATTGGGAAGCAAAACTCAGGAGGGCCTGCATGGACACTGTTGCTGTCACCACTTTGTGTGCCATCCACAGCCAAGTGTGCTGTGAGGATGGGCCATGCCAGGGAGGTTATCAAGCCGGTGTGCAGTGCTGATGTCACCTCTGCCCTGGGTTACCATCCTGTCCCACAGCTGGGGCACGTGGGACTCGCCCTCCTGGTTCCCCTCTCCCCAGAGGAACGTGGCCAGTGCAGCCCACCTGGTGCAGGAGCGATGCCGCTGGTGACCCGGCTCCTTGTGCCAGGCTGAGAAGGATCTTTAAGCTCTAATGAAATGTTAATAGTATTTTCCAACTCAATACGGGAGCAGAAAATGAGGTGTTTAACGCTGGGCTCCGCAGCGACAGGAGCAATCAGCCTGAGAAATGGGAAGCTGGGATGCAGTGCCGGCCTCAGCTCGGCCTGACAGCCCCGTGCTGCCGGGACCGCTCCGGTGATGGATAGGTTCCAGTGCCGGCACAAGCCATCCGGTGGGGAAGCACGGTGCCGGGAGGGCGTGGGAGAGCCTCTGGCTGGGAGTGCCAGCTCTGCCTGGGTCTCCTTGGGTCTCCCCACCAAGGTCACTGCTGGCTGCTCGGAGAGCACCGAGCAGATGGAGGCAGCAGTGGGGCCGGGGTGCCCCAGGGTGCAGTGGGACACGGGCCCCCAGCGCTGTGCCCTGCCACGGCCTGTGTCAGCTGGAGACAGAATTGGCTGGAGATGGTGCCCACAGCCACCACAGGCACAGCCGGGCTCTGCTTCTCTGAGCACCGGCAGCCAGGTGCTCTGCCAGTGTGCCTGCGTGTGCCCCGCTGCATCCGCGTTCTCCCGTGGATCCATGTGCACGCATGTGCCCGTGTGAATGTGTGCATCCATGTGCACGCATCGGCCCCTCTGCATCCGTG
>NW_021940884.1:326997-333083 GCF_001715985.3 Manacus vitellinus | reverse complement strand
GGGGCCCGGGCACAGCGCCGTGGTGCAGAGGGTGGGCACGGTGCTCCCGCGCGCGTGGAGCCAGGCTGTTCCGTGCACGAGGACAAACGACGGCTCTAAAATAGACCCTCGGGCCTGTTTTGCCGACGCGCGGATGGGAGCTCAGAGCTGGTGCTGCGGCAGCGCCTGGTGCCTCTGATGGATCTGGGCTGCCTGCACATACACACACATGTGCACACGTGTGCACATGATCTGTGTATGCCAGGAGCTCCTGCCAATCCCCAGCGCCGCTGGACCGCACTGGGTTCATGGGAGGCCAATGATGAAGACTGTGTGTTAGTTAATGATGCTTTGAGATGCTCAAAGCTCCTGATCCCTCCCTGCAGCCAGCGAGGCCAGCGTTGGTCCTCCCAGGGATCCCTGATGCTGCAGAGGGGGCAAGGATGGAGAGGAGATGGGGAGGATGAGGATGAGGCAGGGCATGATGGTCTCTGCTCCCATGTCCCACAGGGGTGCGGTGCCGGACATGCTGGGATGGATGGATGGGCAGACACAGGTGACAGTGGCCCTGAGCAACCATGTCCCATCCCTTCCATGCCAGCCTTGCCATGGCAGCAGTGACTGCTTCCAGCCAGGGTGATTACTGAAAATTACCTGTTTGCCACAGGCTGGCAATTAGGGCTCCCTGGCAGCGACACCAACACGCATTTCTGCACAGACGAGGGTGGGCGTGCAGCTGGCACCGGGCACGACGGGCAGGTGGGACGCTCGGCACTGGTCCCATGGAGCTGAGCACAACACCTCGTGTCCCACCTGTGGGGCAGAGCCAGTGCATCCCTGCACTGCCCACACACCTGCCCGTTCCTGCTGCCTCTTCCCCGCATCCCTGGGTGCACAGGGCCGAGTCACCGGCAGCCACTGCTCGGCAGAGCCCGTGGCTTTGTGTGGTACTCGGGGGGATGGGGGGATGGGGCTGCCCCAAGGGAATCCGGCTGGTGCAGCGTGGCTTGGACAGGCTCTGTGGCACCACACAGCAAAGGTTGGGTGAGGATACATCTTGGGAATACAGGGAGAACAGGGACCCTCACAGTAGCTGCTGGTGCACCGTGGAGTGCTGGGTCCCCTGACCCACTCCAGCCCCAGTGGTTTGGTTCTGTCCTGGGTACACCCGTGTACCCTGTCCCCGCCTGCCCTGGCAGCCCTCAAGGGCAGCCCCTCACCCTCCCTTGGGATCAAAAAGTTTCCTTTTTTGTAAAAATAAAAGCATCACAGTGGAGTCCCCGCTGCCTCTTGAAAGCTGCATTTAAGCTGCTTCCTGCGGCCCCAGGGGACAGCCCTGTGCTGCCATGACTCAGGCTGCCAGAGCCCAGCCAGCCTCCAGTGCAGATTTCTCCACTCCCTGGAGAAGGCTTCGCAAGGGCTGGGCATCCAGAGTGTCCGCAGGTGTGCTGGGCACAGGGCCAGCGTCCCCCAGGAGTGCCTTGGGATTTGGGGAATGGCTGGTGATAGGCAGCAGGGCACCCAGCTGTGGGTGTGCACAGCGATGTCCAGATGTGATGGACAGTTGTTATCCTGCTGTGATGGGCACTGGGGTGTCCAGTACTGAAGGACAGTTGTTGTCCGGCTGTGTTGGGCACTGGGGTGTCCAGTACTGATGAACTCTTGTTGTCCAGCTGTGATGGGCACTGGGGTGTCCAGCTACGGTGAGTGGTATGTGTCCAGCTGTGGTGGGCAGTAGCTATCCAACTGTGTTGTGTACTGCTCTGCAATGGCTCCATCCCATCCCAGCTACCTCTCAGCCCCAGGCAATCCCTTTTCCTGTACAGCGGTGCATTATTTATACAGTCCAAATCGATCGGAAGATGATAACGGCTTCATTAGCATCTGAGCATCGTGCCGGCCTCAGCGCCTGACACGACCTTGGCTGCAGGAGTACAAGCTTTTCCCTGTCAGGACCAGCTCCCTGATGTCACCATCATCACTAGACCCAGCCAGGGGTGCTGTGCCCATTCGGTGAGGTCCCCACACTGTCACATGCTGCCATGGGGAATCAGACCCACCCATGCCAGGGCTCCTCGTGCAGCCCCGTTGTTTGTGTGGTGCTCGTCAGCAGGGATATAATTAAGAGCAGCTATTTTGGATGCTTCCTTTATCCGGCAGCTCCCAGCGATGCCGCTGCAGGATCCTCCCCCTGTCTCTGAAACAGGCGCTTGCCTTGAATGTCTTCCCTGTGGATATTCACTGCCTGTGGGGTCCTGGGGGTCCTGTTGTGTTTGCGGGAGGGCACACGCAGGGGTCCGGCTGCCCATGTCGGCTGGGGAGTGAGTTACAGCAGGGCTGGGGTTGGAGGGGAGGGGGATCACTGCAGAGGGATGATGGAAGGGATGGAGAGGAGCATTTGGGGGGGGTTCTCCTGGCTCATCCGCTGCCGCCATGCTGAGGGGGGGCAGCCATGCTTTCCCCTCATTAAGGAGATGTTGATTTAGCAGAGCCTGGAGCCATCTGCTTGGAGCAGCCGCCTGCTCCCTGCTCCCTGCTCCCTGCTCCCTGCTCCCTGCTCCCTGCCGGGGGGAGCTGGGTGAGGATGTGCTTCGTCAGTGGGGGCTTGGCCAGGGGCCCCCAGCCCCGGCCGGGCATCGATCGCTGCTGGCGCTGCGCTGGCTGCAGACACAGGGGCTGGTGTGTGAGCACGTGAAGGGGTGCTGGGAAGGAGAAGAGTCCCCCCCAGGCACCGAGGAGTCCCATTGTGGGGGGCCATGGCCTCGGACATGTGTGCAGGGATGGGGCTGGAGCAGCTGGGAATGGGATTCTGCCACCAACAGGTATTGGGGTAACCGGAGCCGTGGTTGGTCACAGTCTCATCGGGGCATACACCGGGGTGCCTGGAGCAACAGCTGGGCACAGGAGTCTCCATGCTGGGATACCTGGAGAAGTGATTGGGTCCAGGGGTCTCCCCACGGCATGTACTGGGATGCCTGGTGCAGCAGTTGGGTGTGGGGGTCTCCCTGTGGCCGTGCACTGGGATGCCCAGAGCTGTGGCTGGGCATGGGGGTCTCCCCCCGGCGTGCACCAGGGTGCCTGGAGCAGCTGCCAGGCCCAGTGTGAGGAGCCAGGGTGGTGCACGGCTGGGCCCTGGGGTCGGGCAGTGCTGCTCCCCCGTGCGTGCCCGGCCCTGCACGTGCGGGTGGCTCGTGCGTGGCCCGTCGCGGTGCCCGTGGCCGCTGCGGGGCCGGCGCGTGGCAGGGGAGGCCGGGCCCGGCCAGGAGCTCGCAGCACGCGGAGCGCCAGCCTGAATGCAAGCGTGCACTGAGCTCCTGAGCTCCCTGTGTTTAAGTGGAGGCATTTCTGGGAGTAGTGGCAGGGCTGCTCCCCGCGGCGGTGTTTACTCTGGCAGACGCTGTTTATAGCTGGTGTCGATGGCAGACGCTGCGGCTCCCGGTGCACGCAGGAGCCGCCGGCTGCAGCCACATCCGGAGGTGCTGGAGCGCGCTGGATGGATCCCCCGCTTCCCCCTTTCATGGGGCCAGCGATGTGGTCCTGCCCTGGGATGCTGCTGGGGTGCAAGGTGCTCCGAGAGCTTTGAGGAGCCGTGCCAGGAGAAGGAAGGGGAGCCCTGTGCTCCCACATGACAGGGCCATCACCTGAGCAGCCTGTGGGGAGCCAAGAGGGGACATTGTGGTGTCCCAGGGATGGTGGGGGGCCTCAGGACGTCAGAGCAAAGAGTAAAGAGCCACCCCTCCCACAACACCTGCCTGATGGCATCTGCTTGTGCGTGGAGAGGGCAGGATGGTGGTTACAGGTGCTCGGTGGTCCCCGACACCCCTCCAGTGGTCTCAGCAGAGGGGACAGCCAGGAACACGCTGGGTGCCCACTGGCAGCATTGGCTGTGCAGGAGCCCTGCTTTCCTCCCTGCTGTGCCTGTCTCCTTTTGTAGCTGGTATTTTTAATTAGAAGTGCTCAGGTCCCTTCTCTCTCCCTCGTTAGTGGAAGAGTTTTTCCTTGTGCTTCCCAGCCATTAATGAGCTCTCACAGTTCTTGCTGCCCTCCAACAGGCTGCAAATCCCACTATGGGTCTGGTGATGTGTCAGGTCCCCATCCTGCTCCCCTGCTCTGGGAACTGGGGTTATTCTGAGACCCCAGCTGGGCTCCATGCTCCAGCTGCCTTCAGCATGCTGGCGGCCACTTCCAGAGCTTTAAGGAAAGTCAAACCACTGCATGGCTGGAAGTCACTGACTAAGCACTTGGCACGGGCAGTGATGGAAGTGCTAAACAGATTTTGGCAGCCGCAGCCTCTCCTGCAGGTGCAGGGAGGAAAAATTTGCCGCTATGGTGTGTTGGAGTGCCGGTGGTTTGGGTGATGCCGGGGTGGCACACGTGCCTGGGGATCGCCAAAGGCGTCACTGCCGCACCTGCCACCCCAATCCCCGGGCACTGCCCCATCCCAGCCCCTTACTGGGATCAACCCGTGGGAAAGGCCAGGCACCGCAGACCTGCTGACATCCGTCCGTCCATCTGCAAGGACCGATTAGCCGGAGCGGGGCCCGTTTCGGGGCTGGAGATCGGAGCCAGGGCCGGGCACGGTGCCGCTCCTGCGCCCACCGGCTCCCTTTGTCCGCTGGCCCTTCGCATCCCTGGGGGGCAGCCCGGCCCCCTTCTCCTGGGAGCCGGTTCTTGGCGTGGGGAGGCAGCGGAAGCGGCGCTGGGCTCCTCTCCACCGGAGCTGAATGGCACCTTTGTTGGGGAGGCTGGCGGCAGCTCGGGGCTGGTGGGGACCCGCTCGACCCTGGCCACTGCCATCAGTCCCAGCGTTGGGGCAGCTCTGCCCACCAGTAATGTCCGATTCTTGCCAGGGGAGCATGGGGATGCTGGGGCAGGGGTGGCATTTGGGGCTTCTGTGGTGTTCCTGTCCCTTCCTGCACTCAGGACCCTGCAATGCCCCTGTCCCTCCCTGCGCCCTGGGGACCACGTAGTGTCCCTGTCCTCTGTGCACCCTGGGCACCCCATATACCCTCATCCCTCCCTGCATTCTGGGTACCCCTTGGTGCCCCTGTCCCTCCTTGCACCTTGAGACCCTGCAGTGGCCCCTTCCCTCCCCACATCCTGGGGACCTTGCAGTGCCCATCCCTCTTCACACCCAGGAGAAGCAGTCATGTCCCCATCCCTCCCTGCGCCCTGGGGACCCCACAGTGCCCCTTCTCATCCCACAGCCACCCCGTGGCACTGCATGCCAGGAGGAGAGCCTGGGCACCCAGGGGCCGGAGGCTGGTCACTGTGGCTGATGGAGCCCATCCCCGGCAGCTCTTGCCTGTCACACTGGGCTGTCTCAGCGTTAGCAAATGTCCTGCAGCTGAGACTGCTGGGCAGTCATGGAGGGAGAGAGGGAGGGAGGGAGTGTGGGCAGGGAGAAACCTCTGCCACCGTCCCAGCCGCTCCTGGGACCACATGCACTATGTGGCACAGGCAGGGCTGGCTCAGCCCAGCACCGCTCCCCAGGCTTGAGGGTCAGGGCTGGACACAGCCACCCTTCCTGCTGCTGCTGCCCTGTTTATCCATGTGCCCAGTAATTCAGTATCTCACAGGGATGCTGACAAGGGAACACGGTACAGGGAGCATGAGCAAGGCCATGGCTGTGGTGCACAGGGAGCATGTCTTTGGCCCCATATCCCTCTTCCCTGCCTGAAGTAGCCCCTTCCAGTTGGCTTCTCCTAACGAGAGCTTGTCCCTGGCATACTGGTTCCTGGCATGCTTCCAGCTGAGCTTCTGAAGTGAGGATTCAGGGGATGAGGATGGCAGGGTGAGTGACTTTGGCTGCCCCTTCTCCTGGCCAGGCCATGCCACCTCTGGGTCATCTCCCACAGACTTATGGCTGTGCCGGTGCCATCTCGCTGTGGGGGACACAGGGGCTGCTGTGTGGGCCCCCAGCCCAGGGCTCTGCCAGGCTGCACCCACCCTCCTCCTCCTCCTCCTGCTCTGGCTCCCGCTGGGGGAAGAGCAGCTCACTGGAAAGCCTGAGTGGCATTTTTCGGGTAAATCTTATGTAAATCTGGCTCCATCCTTCCTCGTGCTGCTAATTGGATTGCCCCGACGGGGTTTAATTTCCCACGCAG
>NW_021940884.1:325438-326922 GCF_001715985.3 Manacus vitellinus | reverse complement strand
AGGGCAGGGGCCGTGCTGGGGTGCAGGGGAGGGTGCTGAGCTCCCTGCTCTGCCAAAGCAGCCCAGTGTGAGCCTCACGGGGCCACGCTGGAGCCCCAGGCATGTGAAGCAGCCTGGGAGGGAACCCCAGGCAAACCAGGTGAATGGGGAGAACCTGGTGCCAGGAGGGGCCCCACCTTGAGAGGGGACCTCCACCCTGAGCCCTCCTGCCTTCACCTGCCTGCAGCATCGGGCAAGCCTCACACAGCACCTGTGGAGCTGCAGGGAGCCCCAACCTTGGTAGGGAGGGAGACCTGGAGCTGCCACCTCCCTGATGTGCTCCTGCCCTGGCCACCTCCTCTAACATGCTGTCCCCTTCCCTCCCTCCCAGAGCTCCTTGGATCGGCAAAGAAAGTCAACGTCAACTTCCAAGACACCGACGGGTGAGTGGGAGCCCTGTGGCCGGATGTGTGTGCTGTGGAGTGCACAAAATGGGGGGTGTGCTGTGGGGTGCACAAAAACGGGGGGTATTCTGTGGGGTGCACAAAAACGGGGGGTGTGCTGTGGGGTGCCATGAGCAGGCGTGTGTGTGCCGTGGGAGCCTGGTCTGTGCAGGAATGCCAGGCTCTCTGAGCGATGCAGCCGAGCTGATGGGTCTGGTCCTGGGGCTCTCAGCCCTGTTAGCCCACGTGGCCGAGCCCTGCCTGCACCCAGAGCCCACGTGGCCGAGCCCTGCCTGCACCCAGAGCCGGTGGCTGGCACAGAGCTGTCACGGGCCCCAGAGGAGGCAGGAGGTGAGGGCTGAAGGGTGGAGGAATGGCCGTGCCCCACATCTCACCACCCCTTTCCCAGCCCTTTGGGGCCCTGTGGGCGCTGTGCAGGGATCAGCCCTGCAGGGTGCCGGGTGGGCGAGCCGTGACCCCGCCGGCTGTGCCACCGGCGCTCCGCAGCCGGCATCCAACGGGCGGGAGCAGCGGGAAGGGACCGCAGGCTCACGTCCCGCTAATCACGCTAATGAGGCCATGAGGCCGCCGGCACAGGGAGGCAGCCGGGGCCCCGCGCAGGAGGGGCTGCGATGGGAGTGATGCTTGTGGGGCTGGGCAGCGGCTGCCCCTGTGTCCTCGGGCTCCCCTCGCCCTGCGATCCCACCCCTTGAGTGGGCCGGCAGGACGATGCCATTTGGTCCCTGGGGATGGCTCTGCTGTGGCCATGGAAATGGCAGTGAGCAGAGGGGTCAGGTGGGATCAGGAATGGGAGGCCATGCCCTGGGGAACATGCAGCCACAGCACTGGGGTCCATCCTCGTCCTCGTCACTGGGGCAGTCGCAGCGGCATCCCCTGGTACCTGCCAGTGCATCGGCCGTGCCCGTGTGCACGTGTGTGCGGGCACACGCGGGCAGAGCGTGTGCAGCTGAGCAGGCGTGGCCACGGGAGCGTGTCCGTGTGTGCCATGGGTGTGCACAGTGTGGGGCAGCAGTGGGGCGGGTGGGCACGATGTGGGCAGGG
>NW_021940884.1:320337-322116 GCF_001715985.3 Manacus vitellinus | reverse complement strand
CCTCGTCGAGGCCATAAGCAAACGAACAGGCAAATAATTCCCCCCACCTGCCCCCAGCCCCGGGGAGCCCCGTGTTGGTCTGGTGGGGACTGGGGTGTTTGGGGGGTGCAGCAGTGCCAACAAACCCAGGCGATGCCCCGCTGTGCATGTGGGGTCTGTGTCCCTGCCACGTGCATGGGGACGGTGCCTTTGAGTGTGCAGGGTCAATGTCCCTGTTGTGCAGGTGGGGCCAGTGCCCACCTGGTGCCTGTGGGTGTCGGTGCTGGCAGCCCCAGGGTGTTCATGGGGCAGCCCCAGGCTGCCCTCAGGGGGAGGTATTACTTGTGGTGCTGGGAGCTTGGTGCATGAGGAGACTGGGGGCATCACTATGGTTTTGGGGGGCCAGTGCAGCAGTGGGGTCACAGAACCTGGTGCTTGGGGTCTGCACAGGGGGCTGGGCACCAGTGCCAGGGACCTAATGCTGCTCCATGGAGACCTTCTCCCCAACCAGGGGCCATCCCAGGAGTCGGACCCTGCTCCTCTGCTCAGTGCTGCCTGTTCCTGTCCCCATTCCATCCCCATCCCTTTAGGCTCCTGGTGGGGTGCATGGCCCCCTTGGGATGGCCCATGGCTGTGCCCATTGCCAGGAGCATCGTAGTAGGCTTTGAAAGGCCCTATATCAACCATCTCATCCCCTCTTGGGCGTGTGGACCTTGGGGGCAGCCACGTTGTGGGGACACAGGCAGGAAATGGTGGCACTTGAACAAGATCTCAAGGGAATGGTGGCATGAGTACCCACTGGCTGCCGGGCACTCCACACCAGCTGCGGAGGTGCCGGGCACTGGACAGGCAGGGACAGAGCCACCCTCCTGGTGTGGGTCACGTGCCGGTGCCATGGCATGTGGTCCGTGGCTCCTGGAATGCGATCTGGGCTGCAGTCCATGGCTCCTGGGCTGTGGTCCGTGGCTCTTGGGCTGTGGCTGACCCCCCAGCAGCGTTAGCCAGGCTGTGGGGTTCCATTGCCACCCCATTGGCTGCAGGGCTGGCAGAGCTGGGAGCGAGTGCTGAGCCAGGGCTCAGCCAGCTGGGCATGGGGGTGCCAGCGCTGCAACCTCTGGCCCAGCCGTGCCTGCAGCCCTGCTCCCCCGGGATGCCTCCATGGGGAACAGGACCCCCACGAGCCCCCACACTGCCCCATGCGTGGGGCTGTCCCAGTGTCTGTGTCGAATCCACGGGATGTGCCCGTACCCTGCACCGGGCTGGGCGTGTGCTGAGCTCCTGCTGCTGCTCCTCGGCTCGGCTCTGGATCGGTTGGATCTCAGTTCTGGCTTCTCCACGTCCCTTTGGTTGCTTTTTTGATTTGCTGCTTTTTTTCCCCCTTTCTTTTATTTTCTTTTCTTTCCTTTTTTTTTTTTTCCTGGCGGCACTGAGCGTGTCTCTATTATTTTGATTCTTTTCATTTTGTCTCTTGTTATGTTTTATTATCAGGTTCATGGGAGACTGTAACAATCCCCCAACACTTCCAAAAGATCCCGCTCCCGGCTTACGGGGCTGCTGTGCTAAACGGTGACGCCTCGTCCCATCCGTTCCATTCCCTGCCTCCACCTCCACCTCCACCACCACATTCCCATCAGACTCTTTTCAGTTCCTTTGGCTATCACAGGCTCTCCCCTAGCAGTGCCGACGAGCCGCATTATGGACAAGGTAGTTCACCGCTCGCTTCGTGCTCTCCATGGATTTTTCTTTCTTTTTCTTTGAAGCGTGTGTCGAGTCTTTTCTCTCTGCTCGGCCTCTCCCTCC
>NW_021940884.1:248666-310192 GCF_001715985.3 Manacus vitellinus | reverse complement strand
AGCTATAAAAGAAGTATTAATTTATTGGAGGGGAAAAAAAATAATAATAATAAAAAAAAAAGATATAAAGCAGATTTCCCCCACCCCCAAAATAATAAAAAGAAATAAACTTTAACAAATATATATTTAAAAGATTTTAAAATATTAGCAATTATATATAAAGCAGTTTAAAAGAAATCAAGAGAAAACTGGATTTTAGCTTGAGAAAAACTATTAGATTATACTAAGCTGTGTGTCTTGTGGCAAACTCATTCTACGAGTAGCACAATATTTACCTTTTCTCTGGGTGGAAGGTACGTGCGAGCGGTTCTGGTCGGGTTTTCCGTTGGGATTCAGTGTCGCGTCTTTCTTTTTTCCACCGTTACGAACTCAAAGGATGTGCCTTGTTTTATGGAGGTTTTTGTTAATTCTTACACTGGAGGTGTTTCATTTCTTTTGGAGTGTCTTCAGGGTTTGGTTTAGGTTTCTCCTGGTTCCTTTAGCTGTCGGTATTTGTCTGGGGTGTGTGTGGTGTGCGTGGGTGTGCACGCGGGGTGCGTGTGCTCGCGTGCGTCCTCCGGGATGCACCGCTGTATATTCCTGTATAAACTGGAGTTGGAGTCTGGTTCAGTCGCTTGAGTCCTGATGAATGCATTTTTTGCTTGTGGTTTCCAAACAAAAGTGTTGCTGTTCCTTTCTTTTCTTGAGACGGTCTCTCCCCTCTTCTCTCTCCCCCCATCCCTCTCCCCCTTTCCCTCTCTCCCCGTCTCTCCCGTTGTGGTTGCTGATCCAGATGTGTTTGGCACAACTTTGAAATTTCTTTTAAAAAAAACAAAAAAATCAAAAACAAACAAACAAAAAAGACTTTAAAAATAATTTAAAAAAAAAATAAATCACCCGCCTGAAAATATCTGTTGAAAAGAAAAAAAATATGTATCTTAAAAAAAAAAAATCCATAAAGTTCTACATGATGGATATATACATATATATATTTTTTATGATTAAGTTATGGACTCTGTATTGTATCCCATCTGTCCAGCTCTGCATCTTGGTGCTGCTCCCTGCTCTTCTGTGCTTAGATTTCACCTCTACTCGTCCTTATTCTTCCTATTCTGAATAGTAGATGGCTCGTGGTGCTGTGAAGACGTTTGCTCCTATACCAAGTCTGGCAACAAATATTTAAAGAAAAATAAAAAAAATAAAACCCCTGCCAGGCTGCCACCACTGTTTGTGTCCCCAAAGCATCCCGAGTCCTCGTGGCGTAGTCGTGTCATGCTGGGTGTTCAGTGTCATGGGGGGGTTTGTGCTGCACGGTCGGGGGCACCCTTGGGTGCCTCTGTGGGGTGCTGGGGCCTGGCTGGCTGGGAGCTGCTGTCCCCAGTCAGGTGCCTGGTCCCTGCATCCCAATTTTCACTCCACAGGGCCAGTGCTGGTCCCTGCAATAACTCACGCTGGGCAGGAACAACTCTTTCTGCTTTTATTGTCAATGAAGAAATAATCAAATCTATATTACAATCTTAAAAACAGTAGAAAATGTGAGTAAAAATGCAACGGAGGCTTTTTGTCTTTAATGTGGAGACCATAATTACAGGGTGGTGAACAATGGGCTTGTGGAACTTGATTTGAGAACTAGCTGTGGCATAAAAATCGTACCTGGCTACTCAAGGAAATACCTCTTCCCAGATGGATCGGCCCCGGCGCCTTGGCAGTAAAATTAAATACTAGAGACAGAAAGGGGTCGGGTGCCCACCCAGGGCAGGGCCTAATGCTCAGTCCTACCATGGCCAGGGAGCAGCCTCCCAGTGTCACCACTGGGACACGCTGATCCATCCAGTCCCATCACTGGCCAAGGGCTGTGCTCGCCCGGCCTGGAGCCCTGGGGCCCAGAGTCACCCCAGCCCCAGCCCCAGGGGTGTCCCCAGCTGGGGGGACACAGGCAGAGGAAGGCACTGGATATGCTTCCTCTGCTTTTCCAATCATCTAGGGCAGATCTGGGGGAACATCTGGAGCATCCATGGGGCAGACCCATCGGGAGAGCCGCCAGCCGGGATCCCTGCGGGGGGGCCGGCCCAGGGGCAGCAGCAGGCAGTGGTTGGTGCAGGAGGAGCTGCAGCAGTCATTTCGGAGGATGTGGTCACCCACAGGCCGATGGAGGGGAGAGTTTTTGGTCTTTCAGTGTGCAGGACTAGTGTGAAGCTCTCACTAGCACGTCCAGACCTGTGGAGACAAAGGAACCCACGGCAGTGACTCCTGAGCAGCTCTGGGGGCTTCTCTTCATCCTCCCACAGCACCTCCTTTTGGGCTGCCACCATCCACAACACCCTGGCCAGGAGTGGAGTCTCCCACCTGTTGAGAACTACCCCCTTGTGCTACAGAACCACATTTAGGTTGGAAAAGCCCTCCCAGCCCATGGAGTCCCCCCTGTGCCCAATCCCCATCTTGTCCCCCAGCCCAGAGCACTGAGTGCCACGTCCCGTTGTTCCTTGGACACCTCCAGGGCTGGGGACTCCACCACCTCCCTGGACAGCCCATTCCAGTGTTTAACAACCCTTTTCAGTGAAGAAATTCTTCCTGATGTCCAATTTGAACCTCCTCTGGCACAGCTTCTTGTCCTGTCACTTGTTGCCTGGGAGAAAAGGCCGACCCCCACCTTGCTACAACCTCCCGTCAGTTTGTCTGAAGACGATTCCTAACTCATTTAATGCCCCAATTCCAGCACTGGAAGAGCACAAACCATGCTGGAGCAGGCTGGGGTGACCCACCTTTACAGTGCTGTCCACAGCGCCGGAGAAGAGGCGGCCACGGGACACGGCGAGGGCGGTGACGCTGCCCTGGTGCCGCAGCAGCGTCTGGGTGCAGATCATGTTGTCCATGCTCCACACCTGCGGGGACACGGCAGGCGTGAGCCACAGCCCGGGAAGGGGATCTCACGTCACAGGCCCCGAGGCAGGTGCCACACCGAGGGATGGGGATCCCCATCCCCCTTCCCTCGAGGTCCCCCGTGTTGTCCCAGCCCCGCACACGTACCCTGAGCGACCGGTCGTAGGACGCGCTGAAGACTTTGGTTTGATCTGGTGTGGAGATGACAGCGAGGGCATAGACCGTCCCCACGTGCCCTGTCAGCGTGCGGACCTGCTCCTTTGTTTCTATATCCCAGACCTGCGGGGGAAGAGCTGGGCTCGGAGCTGTGCTGGGATGAGGCCGCCGCCCTCTCCTCCGAGAGGTGTTTCCACCTCCACACACACTCCAAGGTGGGTGCTGTGCCCCCACGCTCCACGTGTGCCAGGGGGGACAGGCAGGGCCAGGTGCCCATCTCCACACCCCTCTCCCCCAGCCTCACTGCCAGGAATGCATCCCAGCCCGTCCCTTACGTGGATGAGGTTCTCGTAGGTGCCGCACACGATGTGGTGGTTGGTCACGGCGATGGAGTACACGCTGCCCCCGGACGTCTGCAGCACGTGGACACACTCCAGGTTGCGGATGTCCCAGATCTGATGGAGACACCAGAGCAAAGGCAGGATGAGACCCGTGCAGGAACCCCTCTCCAGGGGCGAGATCCCTTGCAGCCATTCTGCCACGCACTGAGTCAGCCTGGCTCCATGTGTGCCCAGATCACACCTTCAAGGACAAATCTATCCAGCTGGGAATGTTCAGTACTGATGATGAGCAAAGCCCTGCTGTCTTAATTGGCTACCCAGCTTTGAACATCCAGGCTGAAAATGTTGTGGAGACTGCTCACCCCGTGTGTGTGACTACACACACACATGCACACACGACCCACTCCCTGATAGCACTACAACCTGATGCAGACAAATTAACAGGGATTTATTAGCACTGAGGAGGGCAACTTGCAGTTCTGTGTCCCCCAGATGCTGAGGTGAAGTATTCATCAAAACCTGAGCCAGCACAGAGTGTGGAGGGCACTGGGAACCCTCACAGATTTATGGTAACTCTGCAGCCAGCCAGTGACCTTGCCTGTTATCAGCAGGAGTGGGAGCACAGATAAGGCTGCAGCAGCCGCAGAGGCAGCACGAGGCGCCAGGGCCGAGGCCCCAGTTTATCCCAGTGAGCCTCCCCAGCAGCCCCCAAGGCCCAGCCTGCAGAGATGCAATCAACACAGGAGAATCCCGTGTGTCAGCAGTCATCTCACATCCCAGCAGCTGCCTCTGGTCCTGCTCCACAGGGGAGCAGAGCACAGGGGGGCACAGGGAGAGCCGCTGGGTCCCACCAGTGCCAGGGTCCCACCTTGATGGTCTGGTAGGATCCACTGTAGAGATAGTTCTGGGAAGCCACCAGCGCTCGCACCCAGTGATTGAGACCTGTCAGCTCCTTCTTCAGCTTGAGCTCAGTACCTACAATATCCCAGACCTGTGGAAAGCACAGACAATACACAGAGACATGGAGGAGAATCCCAGTGGGGCTGGGCAGAACATGGCCGGTGCTCCCCACCCATGCCCACCCCGCAAGAGGCCCTCACAGCTTCTGTGGGGATCCTTGTGCCAGCTCTGCTGCCTGCTGGGAATGGCCTGAACCCACTGACTTGCAGATAAAACACAATAACTGCTGAGTCAGCACGTTCCCTGAGGGAGCCAGCCTGGACACTGCATTACTGCTGGCAGAGACCCTTCCCTAGCACAGCCACGGGCTTGAAAACCTAAACCACAGCTGCAGTAAGGAACTGCCCTGAGCTTCCACTCCCAGCCTGTCTCCACAGATCTCCATTCTCAGTCTCTGGCGTGCAGGGACTGATAGATCTCACTCTCCCCACTCTGAGCAGCACTCCTGGCCTGCTCAGCTCATCTGGCAGGAAGTGGCTGGGGATGGCAAACCCAAAAGGCCCCATATTCTCCTTCTGCTCAGTCTGGCTGCTCCCCCAGCCCTGAGCTCTCTCCAGAGCCGAACCAGTCCAGGCCCTGGTTAAAGAAAAGAGCACACATCCTCTTACAGATGGACGGGCCCATAAGCTGTCTCACCAGGAGCTGGAAGCAGAACCATGGGAATCCAGCCAAGGCTTTAAAGGGTAGCTTGCAAAGCTGTTCTCTGATTTCTGCATGTTTTAGGTAGAGAATGCAGACTCAAGATCCATTGGAGGCGGTTTCAAAACAGGCAGCCTGAATCCCCAGCCAATTCTGGAGCCCAGACATGATTCCCAATGGTCTTAGCAGGTCTGTTGGGGGTCCAAGGACACACACACTTGGGACTTGCCAGGATACTCCACCTGCAGCCTCAGGTTTACAGAGTTGGAAGAAATAAAGTGCTTTTGCAGCCAGGTCCCAGAACACCTTTGACTTGAGTGCAGAGTATGGGCTAAACCTTTGCAGTACTGGCTTCTCTGTGGCTCAGGAGAGCGCAGCAACAAGGTCACCTACAGACCAAAATGCCACTTTCTTCCTCTTTGGACACTTCTGTCCGACAGTTTGTACCCTTGGTCCCACACCAGCCCCAGAGGAGCCCCCTGAGCTGTACCTTGATGGCTTTGAGGGAGCCACTGAAGAGCATGTTGTGTGAGGAGACCAAAGTGCAAACAGGATTGTCGTGTGCTCGGATCGTGTTCACCTTCTGCAGGTTTTGAATATCCCAGACCTGCAAAGGAGAATCACAGAATCACAGAAGGGTTCAGATGGGAAAAGCCCTCTAAGATCATCGAGGCCAACCGTTCCCCCAGCACTGCCAAACCCACTAAGCAAGAGCACCCATGAGGGGCAGGGCAAGTCCTTCGTGCTGAGGCCCTTCCTGACATGCAGGTAGGACAGGGCACTCGTCTGAGCCACTGTCCTGGCTGATCAGGACCAACCACCCTGTCCCAGCTCACAGCACCAGCCTCCTGCTCCCCCCACAGGAGCAGGGACTGGGAAATCCAGCCTGCAGGAAACCCCCCCAATCCAACCCATGAGTGACTTGGCTGAGGCAGTGGGTAGAGCACACACAGGTTATCAGTCCCACACCACTGGCAGCTGAAGAGCCTTCCAGAAGAAGGTCCCTGCTCCTGAGCAGCCTGTGGCTCTCCCATCCCGGCTGCAGAGCGGGGTCAGGGTACTCACAATGATGGTGCAGTCAGCAGAGCCACTGTACAGCTTGTTCCTGGAATGTCACCAGAAGACAAAGGGGGGTCAGAGGAGGACAGTGCCATGTGCAGGTTCCCAGTTTGTCCCCAGGCACTGTCTGGGCCAGGAGCTGCAGTCCCACAGCCTCACTGGGACAAGACTTCACACACCCACCCCGAGAGCGGGGTTCCTGGCTCATGGGAGGCCAGGCTGGACTGGCCCTTGGAGCAGGAGGCCAAGCACCCTGCTGGTGACCAGGGACAAAGTCAGGACACAGGGGACACCACAAAGATGCCGCTTTGTCCATTTTTAAAAAGCAGAGGCAAGATGTGCTTCTGATGCACAATTTTGGCCTGTGCAGGGCAGAGGATGGGAACTGTCAGGGCATGCTCAGGAGCCCCCATGCTCTCCCCCGCTCTCCCCAGGGGCAGATGTCCCTCTCCACTCACCCCTGGATGCAGAGAGCCAGTACAATTCCATCATGACCCTCCAAGGTCTTTTGGCACTTGTATGTGGTACAGGTATCCCACACCTAACAGGAAACACGAGGCAGGAGTTGGGAGCGGGCAGGATGTCAGCAGCGGAAGGAGGAAACAGGCTGTCTGTCACCTGGGCACTGCCTGCCGAGTCCTGGGCACGGATACACTTGTCTGGGAAAGGAAATCTACTGCAAAGGGTCAGGCTGAAGTCAGTGAGACCCAGGACAGCAGCAGGTATCAGCCCTCTGCAGCTCTGTCCTCCTCGGCCCAGGCCAACACAACAAACCAAACCAGAGGAGCAGCTCTCAGGCTCCTGCTTCAGCAATTCTCACCCTGTCCTGGGGCTCCAGTGGCACAGCACAGCCTCCTCTGCCACTGCAAAGTTTTCCCCCTGAGCACACTCTGCTCTCTCAAGAGGGAATGTTGTGCCTGGAGCAGCCAGGACAGGGGAGTTTCTTTCCCTAAAGTACAGCAATATCCGTTTTCTTCCACGTGGCTCTAAAACCAAGGAAACTAAACCAAAGCTCTGCTCCTGGCAGGATTAGTCGTAGCAGCCCGTGGGGGTCCCCAGCCCAGCCAGCAGCCACCACAGTGACATTGGGAAGGGCTGTTTAAGCTGCACCAGAGCAGTGCTGTCAGTTTGAGTTACTGCAAACAGGACAAAGGAAAACAAACATGCCATAAAATGGGAAAAGGACACTTTGGATCAGGGACAAATGTTTTGTTCTAAGATGACTTTTTATAACAAAGGAAAATAAAATCAGAAGCTGAAATAGGCTTGAATACCCTAAACACCACATAAAGCAAATCCAGCAGCAGCAGGAATGCGATTCTAATCTGAGCTTTGCAAAAATAACTCTTGACTCTCAATTTCACTATCAAGTAATGTTTCCTCCCAGAGAATTTTGCCAAACTATAATCACAAAGAATCATTTAAGATTCTTTGGGAGAAAGTTTAAGAAGTGACATTACCCCCCCCAAACTGAACTCAGCTTCTGTCCCACATAACAGTGCAGAAGGTGCATGGAACAGACAAGCTCTTACCTTAATGGTTTTGTCTGAGGAGCCACTGAAGAGCAAGTCTCCTATGGAGTACACACACAAACACCACACAGGGCCCTGGTGGCCCACAAAGGTCCCCTTGCACTTGAAGATCTGCTGAGGATCATAGGCTGCAGAAAGGAGAGAGCAGGTGAGAGGTGGGAGGACAGTGCTGTTCCTTTGCACACCTGTAAACACCACCCAAAAGGGCTCCATGGGCCACCACCCACACCCAGCCCCAGGGGAGGAAGCCCACAGGGATACTCACATCCAAGGATGCCCATGTTGAGCCGAGCATTGATGTGGGAGAGCTCATCCTGAAAAACAGAACAAGCCACGTGAGCTTTCCACAAGCAGGGAGAAGGGTACAGTGTCCCTGGCAAGTGTAAAAGGCCCAGGCTTTGGAGCAGAGGGTTCTTCCCTTGCTGCAGGGCTCCTTTCCTCTGTTAACACATTCCCAGAGCAACAACAGGCCGAGAAAAGGCAGCAGAGCCAGTTCCAGCAGCAGCCCAGATGCAGTGACCAGCACTTGCTCCCCAGGCTGCCTCTGACTCAAACCCTTCCCCAGACCTCGACTGCAGTACAGGCAAACCAAACCTGGTGTGAGCAGAGCCAGCAAGCAGGGGGGACCCCAGAGCCTCTCCCACTGCAGGACAAGCCTAGCTAGGAGCTGAGCCAGCTAACTCCATGCAATCCCTGCTCCATCCCAGGGCCCCTCCTCACATTCAGCATGGAGGCATCCCTGCGGAATTCCATCAGGTCCTCGCTCAGCTTGCTCTGGTTCTCGTCCAGAACATCTACAAGAGAAGGACAGGCCCACAGTCACTGCAGAGCCACTGAGGGCATCCCAAGCAACAGGCAGAGGACACCCAACTGCCACCCAACCTCTGAACACGGAGGGAGGACACACTGCTGCTATTGGCTGGGAAAGCAGGAGGGTGTCTGTTCCTCAAATGGAAATTGTACCCGGATGCTAAGAACCAGCAAATCTGGGAGCACAACAGGGCTGGTACAGCAGGGGTGTCCAAGAGCCCTGCTCACTCCACGATAGCTGCACTGTTGGCTATTTGACCTGCTGATTTTTATAGGGGCCTGTGCCCATGGACTGCACAGGAAAAAGTCATAGGAGAAAGGTGGCAGCTGCCTGTAGACATTACTAGGACTTGCCACGTGACCAGTGAGTGCAGGATTAGGTCCCAGGATGTTCTGGCAGCAAAGTCAATGGAACCCCTATTTGTCCCTCTGCAAGGAATATCTGAACCTCCTGAAACCTGCTCAGCACCAGTTTTAAACACGGAATGAGTCCTGTAATGCATCATCCAAACAAAGAGCTTCCCTGTCCCTACAGCTCTGACCAGAGAGCTCGTCCAGAGCAGACTCACCAAACTTCAGCTCCAGGTTCTTCTCCAGCTGGTCGATTTTCTCAGAGAGCTTCCCCAGCATGGAGCGCAGGAAGGCGATCTCCTGGTCCTTCTGGGCCATTGCCACCTGCATCTCATGGAAGCGATCGTCTGTCTGCTGCAGGAACTCCTTCAGACCCTCGAACTTGCACGTCTCCAGGTGGGTCTCGTAAGTGTCTTGGTTTCCTATGAATGTACACCTGAAGGGAAGGCAGACGCTGGCTGGAGCAGGGCTCCCATGGAGACTCCTTGCTCAGCCGGCTCCTCGCTGGAGCTCCAAGGCCCGTGTGGCTCCCAAGCTGTCCTGCTCTTCCCACCAGCAGCAGGGCTACTGTGGTTCATTATCCTTCAAAGGATGGATTCAATAATTTTGGATGTCTTTTCCAATCTTAATGACCCCATGATCCTGCTGGGTGCAGGCAACTGCAGGGCAACATGGAGGCCAAGCAGCTCCTGTTCTTCCAGCCAGAGCATTGGCCCCAAAACAGACTGTCAGTCTGGGTAGTTGCAAGGAAAAGCAGATCTCGGGCAAGAGACAGTGTGGTGTCAGTTTATGTGCTCACCAGGAGCACCAAAATAAGTGGAAAAAACTGGAGCTGACCTCAGCAGATGCTGACTTGGGCCTGCAGCATGGCAGGGAGTCAGGGATGCTCTGCCAGGACTTGTCTTCCCCTGCCTCTGCCAAGACATGTCTAAGGATCATACAATCACAGAGCTGTTGAGGTTGGAAAAGGCCTCTAAGACCATCGAGTCCAACCATTCCCCCAGCACTGCCAAGCCCAGCACTAACCCATGTCCTCAAATGCAACATTGGCTTTTAAGTCTCTCCAGGGATGGTGACTCCACCACTGCCCTGGGTGGTGGGTTGGACAACCCTTTGTGTGAACCCTCCTCCTGCAGTAACCCCAAGCAGGGAAGGCCCAGCCCGAGCTGTCCCCCTGCTCTGGTGACAGTGAACCCTCTGGGGCAGATCAGCACTTCCCTCGCCCTGGTTGGCAAGACACTGCCACGGTGCTCGAATTACTCTTGTAATCCTCCTCCCTTCATGCTCTGACTCTCCTCCAGCTGTTCTTCTGCCTCCTCACACCTCACCCTCCTCCTGGGCTCACACCTGGGCACCAGGACCTGCCTGTTCCCACCAGGAGAGGGGTTCAGGGGCTGCCTCCTGCAAGCCCTGTAACCCTCAGCTCGGCCTCAGGCTGAGCACAGCACTGGGGAGAGCTGCTCGGAGTCCTTAGGGTCACCCCAAGGCTGCAGCGACCAAAAAGCAGCTCAGAAGTTACCTCAGGTCACCTTCCCCACTCAAAAGCATCAGGTCCTTACCCGTACTTGGAGTGGGGACACTTGATGTGCTCGCACTCCTTGAGGTGTGCCTCCAGGTTCATTTTGAGCAGAGGAGGGCAGCTGGGGTTGTTGGGGCAGCGCACGGGCCGGTAATCACAGCTGCTCTCATGGTCCCTGCCCACGGAGAGAAGCAAAGGGAGGGAAAATCAGCAATGAGCAAAAATTAATGGAAGTAACACAGGTTGTCAGGAAAGGAGCAAACCAGCCCTGTAAGGCTGTCAGGTCCAAAGCCTCCTGCTCTAAGACTGCAATTCCAGCTTTTAATTCTCATTTGACCAGAAAATTAAGAGTAATAACAAGCCACGTTTACACAGGGCATATCTACTTCTGCAGCTGAAGGGCTGAGCCTTCAAGCACCCACAAACAACAGCTTTCCACAAGCAGGGAAAGCTTGTGGAAATCCCTATCAGTCCAATCCCTATCAGCCAGGTAATAGGGAAAACAGGGAATGCATTTAGGAGGGGGAGGCAGACAGATTTCAGATTCTCAGGATATAACTAGGATAATTCCTCTCACAAAAAGAATCCCAAGGTCTCTGCTTGACCATACCACAGCGTTTCGCCCCAGAAGTGAGGGGGCTGCTCTCACAGCGTCCCTGTCCCAGTGCTGGTACTCAGGTAAGCTGGGAGCAGAGAACAGCATCCTTCCCCTGAGACCAGCCCATGTACCACCATCCCAAAACTGATTTATCCCCTCAGCCCCCCTGCCCACTCCCACTCCCACTCCCACTCCCGGCAGCGCTGGCAGGAGCGGCGCGGCCCCGGAGCCGCAGGGCAGCTCAGGTGTGGCAGGCTGGCGCAGCCCTTTCCCTGAAGAGGCTGGAACAGGGCACTTACTTCCTGGCACTCAGCTTGATGGTGAAGGGGCACCCTCGGGGGTCCACCTCGAAGGCGGTGGGCTTGCTGCTGGCCGCGGCTCGGCACCCGTACTTGCAGTGGATGAAGAGCTCCCCGATCTGCTCGGCCACCGCGATGTTGTTCACCACCACGGTCAGTTTGGCATTGTCCACGGGGCACTTCTCTGCCAGGGAGGGACGGAAAACACAGTCAGCAAGGATTAAAGACAGTGCAGGAGCATTTCCAGGAGCCTCTGCCTGGAGACTTTATTCTTTTGCCTTCCCTGGCCAAGTCAGCCAAGTCCCAGGTGGGTGGCCGTGGAACGAGCCATGAATATTACACAAGGTCTGTGAGCCACTATCTTTAGTTAGTCTTGGCGCTTGGAAAAGTTACAGTTTTTGTTAAGCCATGATAATTTGAGCAAGCTACCAATGAAGAATGGCCACACTGGGACAGGCTCCCCAGGGAAGTGGTCATAGCACCAAGCCTGAGTTCAAGGAGCATTTGGACGATGCCCTCAGGTACATGGGGGGATTGCTGGGGTGTCCTGTGCAGGGTCAGGAGCTGGACTCAATAATCCTGATGGGTCTCTTCCAGCTGACCATATTCTATAATTCCAATTCAGACTACCTTGTGCCTGGTGAAGTGTGAGTGTTCATAGGCAGAAGCCCCATCCATAACGTCCTCCCTCACCCAGGCCTGGGCTCAGCTCCAGCTCCCAGCAGCACCATGGGCCAGCAATCACAGAATCATTTAGGCTGGAAAAATCCTCCAAGACTAATGACTTCATGCTTTGACCGATGTCCACCTTGTCCCCCAGCCCAGAGCAGTGAGTGCCATGTCCAGTCGTTCCTTGGACACCTCCAGGGGTGGTGACTCCACCACTTCCCTGGGCAGACCCTTCCAAGGCCTGATCACACTTTCCAGCAAGAAATTCTTCCTGATGTCCAACCTGAACCTCTCCTGGCACAGCTTGAGGCCCTTTCCTCTTGTCCCATCACTTGTTACCGGGGACAAGAGGCCAACTCACATCTGGCTACGACAGAGGCAGAAACATGAGCTTGGAGGGCAGGAGCAAAGCTGAGCAACTTGGGATTGCAACTGCAAAGCCTTTTGCTACAGAACATGTGGGTTGAGACAGATATAGCAAAGCACAGTGAGGGGATTATCATGCAAAGCAGAGGGACCCTCACATGTGGAAGGTGAAAATTGTAAGGCAGAAAGAGCTGCTTTT
This sequence comes from Manacus vitellinus, assembly GCF_001715985.3. NCBI lineage: Eukaryota > Metazoa > Chordata > Aves > Passeriformes > Pipridae > Manacus > Manacus vitellinus. Next base: position 297,835 of record NW_021940884.1, on the reverse strand, counting down.
CTGCAGAACTTGCCCCTCCTGGGCTCATTGTGCTGGTAATGCCAATGGCTTGGCTTTGTGCTGAACAACAACTTGCCAAGAGGGGCACAGGCTTGTGCCAAAAAAAGTCTTTTTTGCAGTGCAGAGTCCAATCCAAGTGGGAGCTGGTTATCCCAGGCCAGCAGCCAGAGGCTTGGGCTCCCTCAGGGTTCTGGAAGAGCTGGGTGAGCTAAAGCAGCTCTGTGGGGCACAACCAGGGGCCAGAGCGCTGGCACTGAGGGGCTGGGGGAGGAGGGGCTGATGGGGCTCTGCCAAACACAGCCCCCCTGTTCCTTAGCCAGGCAGCCACAGAAAGCTTTCTGTCTGAAATCAGTGGGTCAGCTCTGGGCGAGACGTGTATTATCCTGGGATTATCCATGGCATACTCCACGATTTGAGAACATCCTGTGCCCAAGAGCTGGGCCCAGCCCTCTCTCCAGTGCCCAAGCTCCAGTGTGTTCCATGGGAGCTGCACGGCCCCTGCCCTCACCGCTGCAGTGGCAGATCTGACTGACAGCTTGTTTTAAGCCCTTTGAATATTTTTCTGCAGGTTTCTTTTTAAGTGAAAGCAAACAAACCAGAAAATAACAGTGTTTTGGCTGCATCACACAAGAGCAGTTCTGTACTCACCAGATGTTAAGGCACATCTTCTACAAAACGTGTGCTGTGGAGACAGAGAGGAACAGCAGCGTCAGCGTAAAACGAGAGCAGGCTAATTATTCCCTGTGGACAATGATGGGAAAGGTGGAAGATACCCAAGCCTGTGGCTCAGGGGCCTCGGCAGCTGTTCTGCCTGCTTTAGCTCAGCACCACAGGGCAAAGCCCAGCTGCTTGCTCAGGGTGCAGCACAGGTCCTGCTCCTGAGAGTATTAAACTTTGATGTTCTGCCCCGTTCAGGACCAGGCCATGATTGTGGTGACAGCCAAAGCCACGGGCATGTTCTGCTACACTCTGATATTCACAGAATCACAGAATGGTTTGGATTGGGAGGGACCTAAAGATCATCCTGCTCCAACCCCCTGCCATGGGCAGGGACACCTTCCACTAGACCAGGTAGCTCAGGGCTCCGTCCTGCCTACTCTTGAACATGTCCAAGTCCTTCCTACCCTCCACATCTGCATGGGGTTTCCCTACTTCACCTTCCACTTTAGCCCATATTATGCCTCTCACAACCCTGAGAAGTCCTCAAGGGAAGGAGCAAGGGGAAGACTGGCCTTTCCCTGTCTTTGCCCAGTCAACCCATTACACATATGTCCCTGAAACTCTTCTAAGGCAGCTGGAGCTGCCCTGTCATGCTGCCAGGAAGATGGAACAGCTGGTTTGTAAGTCCATTAAATGCTCTGTAAATTGTAGCACTTTAAATAGCTCCCTCTCTCTGTTCTTGCAGTTTAACTTGATGAAGTAACAAACACAATCTGCCACACTCACGAATATAAAGGCTGCAGCATTTCACTGCTCCTGACCTTGCCCCGTGGGCTCCCTGGAGCCTCCTCAGCCACATTCCCCTGCCACAGGGCCAGCGCCCGGCAGCGGCTGCGAGTCCCTCCCCAGAGCTGTTATCTGTTATCTGCTGCCCTGCTCCTTTTCCTGCCCGGCACAGCTGCACGGAGCGCCCTCCAGAGCTGCCAGACCAGGACTGCACACCAAGCCAGGCTGCTTCCTGCAGTGAGTTTTTTTCCACGTTATCCAGTGCATTTCAGCGTCTCTGTGAAGAGCTGCTTTCTGAAATGGTGCAGCGAAACTGCACCAATTTCCAGCACTTCTGGGGAACAGCACCCTCACTGCAATAAACAATCCGGAGCTGTTGTTGCTACAGCCCCATCCTGGTAATCAGAAGCACATCAGAAGCATTAGAGAGCCCATCTCGAAGCCATCTTTCTTCACAAGTAGCACAGAAGCAGGAATAATTTACAGCTTCTATTAAATCCCACTAAAATGGAATCCAGAAGAATATTCATAATGCTCTGTGCCTTTCATTTGAGGATCTCAAATCCCTTTGCAAGCATTAACTACACGAAGCTTCAAGCCATTTTTGTTTTATAAGCAACACTTCCCTCCCAGCTGAGGAGCAGCCATTGCTGGGGTGCCCTGGAGCTCCCTGCAGAGCCCTTCAGGACAGACTGAACATGGCCAGGACAGGGCAGCTCTCCTGGGAAAAGCCATCCAACTTTAGGCAAGCACCAGGATTGCTGGACAGTCAGTGGGGACAGTCAGGGCTTGGCTCTGGCTCACACAGGACATGCTGGTGATTTGAAGAGCTCTGCCTTACCCCACAGGTTGTGATGACTGGATCCTTAAACACACTGCAGCACAGCTGGCAGCACAGCTTCACAGAGGGCTGCTCAGCAAACACCAGGGGCTCCTGCAGGGACAGAAAGGGACAAAGACAGCACAAGGATTAGTCCAAACACAAGAGCCTTCCTCTGCAGAAGGAACAAAATACTCCTCAGAGGTGAGTCTCGGGGAGCCTGGGGCACTGGGCACACTGGGGGGGGGGGTTCACTATCTCAACCAAACAATCTGGATCTGCTGAGTTCCAGTAAGAGGCAGGGGAAGAACAAACTTGGGAGTGGCTGGAGACCCTCAGCTCATCACAAACTGGGGCCCACCAGCATCTGGCAGGATCAGGACCTGACAGCAAACTGCTCAGACCAACTTCTCTGTCAGTGACTCAAGTCACCAGACCTGTGTGAGCTGCACTGGCTGAGACTTTGTGCTTGGTTGGACTGAACAGAGCGTTGTCAAAAATGTACTAAACCTGGAGTTTGAAAGCAATTTTAGAGCAGCCTGCCCTTTTGTATTTTTGAAACATCCTGGAGGAAGGGCTCTTTCATTCCCTTATGAAGCAGAAACAACATTGTTTCTGCTGCAATGGGCCCATCTCTCCAGTTTTGTTTACCAACTACGACTGCCAGCACGGGGCTCTGAGCACGTCCTCCTGGAGCAGCACAGCTCTCCAGGACCCTGAGCATGATCTCCTGGAGCAGCACAGCTCTCCATGCCATGCCAGAGCAGGGCTTCACATTTCAGAGCATTTCAAATCAATCTCTGCAGCTCAGTCTCTCTTTTCATCCCATACTGCTCTCAGAAATGCAAACACAACCCCCTGGGTTCCTAAATATGAAACACACTTTCATCCCAGATCAGTGGCAAAACACCACCTGACCTTTTATTCATCCAGTCTGGGGTTAGTTACTGGGTCACAAGCTAAGCTCAGCTTAAAAGTGTCCTCCCCTAATATGCAGACAACTCCTTGCACTCTCCAGGGCTTACAATCAAGTCAGTGGGGTGCCACACATCCCTGAATGTGGGATAGGGCTCCAAATCCGTGGGGAATTGTATTTCTCTTGCTGCCTGGGGCCAGACCACCAGCCTGAGCCTTGCAACCCCCACTGCTCTGCAGCAGAGCCAGGGAATCACACAGGACTTTGCAAAGGTTTACAGTTTATCTGGGAAGCAGAAAAGCCTCACCATTGTCCTTGCTCCACAGACAGGGAAATGGCTCAGAAGGAAGCAAAGCCAGTGGTGGAAACAAAGTTAAAGCCGGAGTCCTGACAGCCAGGCACCACAAAAAACCTGTCTGTGACAGCTCTGTGTTCTCACAAGAGTCCACTAAGTTACTCTTTTGTCACTGCACTTCCTAATACTGCTCCTTCAGACAATCCCAAATACCTACTGGCTCCTCCTCTTCCTCATGGAGTGAGAACGTCGAGCGCAAGGACATGTTGGACTCGGAGTGCAATGAACGGACGGAGATGGCCGAGTCAGAGCGGCGTGGGGTGCTGATCGGGGGCTTCAAAGAGATAAAACCAGCTCTGGTTAGTCCAAGTAATTCCCAAACTCTGTGTGAACACTTCAAGTTCAGTCCTCTCCCTCCCAAAACTACGCTGCTCCACTCCAAGCTGCACTGAGCGGCCCTGCTGCTGTGTGCCCTTCCCTGCACTGTGCTCAGAGACAGGATTAAGGTTTAACTTCCTAAACCGGGCTGACATCTAAATTCCAAGCACGTCCCTTTCTCCAAGGTGCATTCGCTGTGCACTTACCGTGGGCACCCGCAGAGCAATGGTCTGGAAGAATTAATCCTTCATGGAAAGCTCTGTAAATCTCCCCCAGAGACTGCTCCAGCTCCTGCCCTGTCTCCAATCTCTGCAGCAGCACTTGTTGTTGCACTCGCTATCTAACTTCTGCCAAATTTCTTTGCGTAAGTGTGGAGACTTCCTTCTATTGAATTCCCTCACAGCCCGGCTCTGCCGCTTCCTGCTCGGGAGGGGAGAGCGGAGCGGACACCGCGCACCGACCAACGACCATCCCCCTGGCTGCAGCGGCCTTGGGATTGGCTTTGAGGGAATGCTGCCTCTGGAATATTAACCAGCAGTGCATCTCTGAGGGGGGAATATCAACCAGCAGCACGCAGCCAAGATGAAACTTGGCGTCAAAGCAAAACTGGACGCTCTTCAGATCATGAAGTGTCTGGATTTGGGGGTCCCAAATCTGCCTGGGAGTGCAGCCAGGGCTGGGTTACTTGAGAAGAGATGCTCCTGGTAGACTAGGAAGGGCGCAGAGGGAAGGAATAAAGGTAGTCAAGGAGCAGAATGGATGTTTTGACAAAGAAATGGGAGAATGAAGCTGTAAGCTTCTGGCACCTGGCACCAGGAGGTGACCGATGGCACCTGCATGTGTCACCTCTACATGGCTTGGATGTAGCTATGTCAGCCACCAACTCTGAGCAGTGCTGGCTGGAAGCAGCTCTGGAGATCACTGGCTGGAATTGAGACTCTCCCTGACCCTGGAGGCCAGCCCTGGCACTGCCCAGCTGGAACAGGGGAAGCTGCACGGACCAGACTCTGCTGCCCCAGGTTCCTGTGCAGCACCTTGGGAGCAAAACACTTTCCCTCGTATTCCATCTGAACCTTGTGAGCTGCAATCTGTGTGTGCATTCTGGGTCAAAGGGGGCAACATCAGACTCAGGGACGGACAAAGGCAATGTAAGAGGGCAGGGGGGCAGTCAGGAAATCCAGCAATGAAAGCTGTAGGATGAGGTTCAGAGGCTGCAGTCTGAGTGCAGCCTGGCTGGGCTGCAGAAGAGGAGCAGATCAGGATCCTGCTGGTTCCTCTGCTGCTTCAGTTTTATGATCCTGCACTCCCAGGAGCTCAGAACTGCTGCATCTGCTCAGAAGCCAAAGCATAAAGCTTTTTCTTAAAGACAGCATATTTATTGGCTAAACAGGTAAACCTTGAGGAGGAAGGGTTATAATGAGTAAATCAATTTTATGTGTATCCATTCAGCTTATTATTTTCCTCCACTAGTAACAGAAGTTATTAAAATAACAAGAATGACTGTGCATAGTTCCCACTCTGGAGGTGACACGGAGTGGAGGGCAGCACAGGCAGGCTCTGCAGGGAGGCAGGTTTATCACAAGAAGCATCCTGGGTGGCCAGCAATGGAAAGGGGGACTGCTGCCCAAAAACATTTCCAGGAGATAGAGGTGTGAGACACAGACTTTCAAGGCTTCTGTAACACTGTGGGCTCAGAGCCCTGTGTCCTGGTTGGGGTAATGCTGGTGTTAACTACACAGGGGACAAATGAATGTGCTGAGAAAGCTCCCTCATTCCCTTGGCTGCAGAGACAATGTGGAATGGCAGAGGATGTGCTGGCATTTACAGACCCTCTGGGTCTCTTCAGCCTTGCTTCTTGCCAAGCAAACAAGGACAAGACTTGAGAGACCTTATTTCTGCACTAAACATCAGGTGCATCTTCAAACAGCCCAAGGATGGAGCTCCCAAATCTTCTGATGGAAGATGGATAGTTTTTGGCTGGTAATTCAGTCCAGCCTCCAGTTCAGAGGTGAAGCTCCCTGTAAACAACAGACTTTGGACAGCCAGGCAGCCTTCATCCACTAGTATCTATTTGTGCCAATATTCAGCTGTAACCTTTAGCTGCAGTTCCCATCACCTCAGCTACAAGTGCAGGCTCCACGTGAAGGCTCCAGCAGAGTCCTCACAGGGACCTGAGGCACTATTTTCATGGAAAGCTGACAGCAGCTGCTCAGTAATCCCTGCCTTGCACACAGAACACACTGCTCTGCTTTGGGTTTCATTAACAGAAGCTTTAAAAAGAAAGAAAAAGGGGTGGTGGAGGTCACAGAAGGGCTCTGACGCGTCTCCAGCTGTCTCACTGATGGCTGACAAGCCCTTGGCAGCTTCTGGAGGAGGGAAAACTCAGTGATGAGGAAGGGAAATCCCAGATTATTTCTTGACAAAGCAAATGAAGCTTTCTAAAAGGGTTAGTGAGTCTGTCTGGAGCGGCAGGCAGAGCAGGGCTGGGGTGGTTCCGGATTGTCAGCACCTCATGCTGTTTCCTGAACCACTCATTAATTCTCCTGCTATTTTTGCTTAAGAACATTTAGCACTCCGGGGAAGGTGGGCTGAGACTGCCCAAGAGGACTGGGGCTGATCCCAGGAGAGATCTCCCCCATTTTTGGCTGCACACCTCAGTTCGTGACACCAGGGTTTTCAAAGGAGCTTTTCCACCAGACCTGGCTAAATGAAGTATCCCCAGCATCCCCTCCCCTGCAAAACTGCTCCCCTCTGCCCTGTGAGAACTGCCCAGCTCGTGAGAAGGGCACAGTGAGCCCAGCACTGAGCCCACAGGGGTCATGCTCACAGCCAAGGGTGGCCTGGAGCAGTGGCCCAGCTCCGTGGGGTCAGTGAGGGGATGGAGAGCTGCACTTGCCAAGGACACCAGGCAAATGTTCAAAGGACTTGTTAGGAAAAAAAACAAACAAAAAACCCCATGGGCTCACATTAAACGCAGCAAGATGTCTGAGCAACAGAAGGAACTTTATAGGATGCTGACAATAAAGCTCTTTGCAATCTGGTGTCAAATTTATTTTCAGAAGTGTTGTAGCTCCATATTGTTGCTGACCCCAGTCTGTCAGGGCATAACTCCAGCAGCAGGGATCCCATTTACCTCTAGCTTGGAAGCTGGGTCTTGTAACCTGACTAAGTCTACAAGTACTTTATTTGAAGTTTACTACCAACATGCTTAAATCTAAACAGAGCTCATGGTTGTGAGACGTGGTTGGAGCACCAGGGACAGGAGAAGGTCCAGGCCTCAGAGCTGTCCATCCTTTCCCTGAGGTTTGCTTTGCTGTTGCTGTTCCTGATTTAATTGATTTAGCTGATTTAATTTCTCTCTAAGCAGCTAACCCTGAGGCCTGTTGAATCACTAAATTCCCCAAAACCAGCTTACTCAGAAGTGAGTAAGAAAGCTGGATGCAAAATTGGGAAGTTCTTTTCCTCAAAAATATTGGGAGACACGGGAATGGTTTGTGTGAGAAGCCCCCAGGAGCCCAGCACAGTCTGTAGTGTCCAACATCCCACTCTGCAGGTTCCAAACCCGCTCCCTGTGGCCAGAAGCCCCATCTGGAGGTGGGAATAGGAATGGATTCTACGGCCTCAACTGCAGAGCCAGCTGGGATCCATCCAACAGGCCCTGACCAGACTGCCTGGCCTCAGTCACAGCCCAGACATCCCTGGCTGTGCCTGTTTCCTCCTGAGCACCTGCTCTCCCAGAGCCAGGTACACACACAGGTCTGTGGCATTTGTACTTCCCGGGCTTTGAAACCACATAACCATTTCAAGCAGTGTGAAAATGAGCACCAGCAGCACCAGCTTAAAGCCCCAGGTCAGAATCAGCTGCTTCCCCACGGCACCAACCACAGGAGCAGCCAGGAATGCTGAGGCTGGTCCTGCCCCCAGTGCAGGAATCTCCCTTGGATATAACAGTGCACAGGAATGATGAGGGAGGCAGAGGACTCCAGAGAACACCAGACATCTCTCATCTCTCAGCTAAGCCAGTCAGGAGGGCCCTGGCAACACCTACCATGCCATCGTCCTCATCCCGTGGGGAATAGGTGAGTGTGCTGGAGGAGGACGGGGTCCGGCGGTGCTGCTTGAAAGTGTTGGTCCCGTCAGCTTAGAAGGGAATCAAAGAAAGAAAAACAAGCATTTAGGCTCCTCAGAAACATTCCCAAACTATGGGTCAGCCTCTGTAGCTGTAAGTGTTCCTTAGAAAAGGAAAAGACTCGGGATTCTCCAATTCCAGTTCGTGACTGGACATATCAGGTAGAACAACCCTGATCACTGAGAGCTTGCCCAGAAAAGAGCACAGGTTATATTCTGTCAGGTTCACAAGGTAAAAACACTATTAAAAGGAAACTTTATACTCCCACATATCTCAGTCACCAACAAAAATTGCTCGGATCCAGGAAGGTCTGGATACTCTTGCAGCACAAGGGAGGCATGGTAAATTAAATATGAGATATTTGTATAGAGATTGTGTTACTGACTCATGTAAAAGTTTGAATGTAAATATTCTGGAGTCCAAAACCACCTAGAGTCCAAGACAAATGTAATCCAAACATCTTCCTCAGGCACATGTTAATTTTCTTATCTAAATCAGTGTCAAGTCTTCTTGTTTCTACTAAAGGAAGGATATTTGTATTCCAAAATAAAACCAGACCTCTTCCTACATTCACCCCACGTGTCAGGCCTCAGGCTTCCCTCACCTGCTGAGCTTTGAGGAAAAAGGCACAGGAATTCTAAATAAGTAGAGGCATTTGCATCCTCTCCTGTCTGAGCTAAAAATGGCAATGGGGGTTTCACCAAAGCTCCAGAGTGACTCACAGTCAGGCACAAGAGTGAAGATGGAGTTTTCAGTGCTGGTGACGATTGTCACAGGGATCAGTAAGATTTGGTGCTGAAATCAGTATCAAACCTTGTTGTACTATCCCAATTTCAACAGGAGCTTCCCAGTGGTGCTGCTCAGTTTGCCTAAGGGGAGACAATTCCTGTGCCTTCTCATTTCCTTCATGTCTGGACACTGGGGCTGCAAAGCACTAAAACCAGCCCCTGGCTAATGAACACAGTGATTCTCCCAACAGCTTTATGGTTTGTAGAAAACAACAACAACCCTGGAATGACCCACAGTGCTTTGGTGAGATGCTCCAAGCATGAGATACTCACGCTTTGTGATGGTGGTCACAGCAGAGTAGGCTGGTCCAAAAGTTGTTTCCATTCTCGTCTGAAATATGGAGGAAATGAAGGTCAGGGCATATAAAGGCTTCAGATCTTTCCCAAACCGGTGAAAAAACACACATACATGTTCCTAACTTTTATCTGTGAATGCTGAGAATCTTAAGAGGCAAGGAAATACCATATTTCAGAAGGCATCTAGTCCCTCTGCTCTGCCACCAGCAGTGACCTTACCCCGTTAGTGTTTTCTGAAGGAGTGATGTTTGTTGTGCCACTGGAGAATCGATTGTAGCGAGCGTTCTTGTTTGAGCTCATAATCTAGGCCAGCATCTGTTAGTCATGGGAAGCTTGCTCTGGGGAAGAAGGGAGACAGAAAGGGAATTAGGTTCACTGTATGTATTTTCCTGGGCTCAGAGAACACTCTCCTGCAGCACTAAGTCCAAGTGTATATCTAAACTCACTTAAACCTGGATTTTCAGGAGGAAGAGGCAAGGACAAAGTCAGATTCCTTTGAATCATTCCTGGATGAGAGTTCAGCATTTTCTAAAAATATTATCTTTTAAAAGGGGATTCATTTCTCTTTTTACACTGTTTATACAGATTTTCACTAAGCTCAAGTTTGCAAAGTCAAGAATTCCACAACAATAACCTGCATAAACACCTGGAGTTTGCTTTCTTTAACCTCAGCTGGAACCTGATGGTGCTTCAGGGCACAATCATGCTGTTATCCCAGTGGATCTGACAAGATGCTCTCAGTCTCCTTCGGAGCCAGGTACCCTTAGGAAGGAGCTGCACCTTCTCTGCCATCACATGGAGGCACTTCTGGCTCAAGCAGGAGTTTCCCTGAGAGAAGCCAAGGGCTCAGCTGGGCACTGAGCCCTCCTCCCAGGCTCCATCCCTGCAGCTAGCAGGTTCTGCTTGCACTCCCAGGCTGTCCCAGCCTGCCCAAGGGGCCCTGTGCTCTGGGAATAAGCTGCTCCAGAAGAATCCTGACTAAGAGACCCCTTTCTGTCCAAGGTAAGTCTTGGTATTTTCACTGCCAGCAGCAGAGTCCAGGGGCTAAACAAACACACACCTGCAGTGAGGACAGACAGGCCAAAAAGGGTTTACTGAGACAAAAAAAATCCCTTTCTGCAGGACAAGAGTCTTGTAAGGAACACCCCACAGGTGTCCCCAATGCAGAGCTCCTGGTCCTGTGAGATGGCTCTGCTCCAGCCAGGCTTCCACACTCCTGCTGCTCCCACTGCCAGCTGCTGGGAGGTGAAATCTCTCAGGGGTTTCCAGCAGTTGGTTTTCCCTGGTCTGGAGGTGACAAGTCCTAAATCTCCAAGCTCCTTACAGAACCACCACTGTGATTTCTCCACTTTACAGAAAGGGAAACTGAGGCTCAAAGAGAGACAGGGTCCCACCATGTAGCTGTGACTGGGGACTTGTCCAGGGATTCCCACCTCCCTGGAGAGCCCTGGCACAAGGCTGCCTGCACATGGGGCTGGGCACACCCTGCACCTGCATTTTAAACACTGCAAAGGTGACAGTCGAGCTGTCCTTGACCAAGGCTCTGCTCAGGGCCTGACACAGCACTTCCTGGGGCTCCCTGCAGCTCTGGATCCAACAGCTGTCAGGCAGCCAGAAACAGCAGCAGCAGAATCCAGGGAATTGCTACTCAGGACTAAATTCTCAGAAAAAGCTACAGTCTAAAACAAAAAAAAAAAAAATCCCACAAAAATTCCAATGAAAAACCAAACAAACAGAAACTCCGAAGCCAAACCCAAAACCATCTTAAAACCAGGGATCTGGATAATGTTTTCCACACATGTGACAGCACTGTCCTGGCTCTTTGCAAATGCCAGATCCCTGAGGAGATGCTGAGCAGAGTTGCTGGAGCTGTCTCAAAACCAGCAGGACTGAAGCAGTGTTGTGCTGCTGCATCAGGGAGACCTGCCGAGTTTAAAGCTGGGCTCCAGCAAGCCAGAAGTTTGGCTGTGGCCATCAGATCCTTTTATTCCTGTCAGTGTTCCTTAGGGCACAGAGATTAGAGGGAACTGGGAGGGTGGGTGGTGGGAGAGAGCAGGCAAATTTTTTGGGTAACACTGGCTGTGGCCCCATGAGGTCTGAACCCCACCCAGCCTCTCACCCTCCAGCAGCCTTGGACCAAGCCCTGGAGCTTCCTCCCAGCACAAATTCACCTCTTCTGCACAGCATTTCTGGACTACAAAGCCTGAAGATCAAAGAGTCAGAAAGGTGTCCAGCTGGGGTCTCCAGATGATGTAGTGCTTATAAATAAAGCAAAGCCAAGTACTTCCACGAGTGATGGCATAAACTGCCACATTTCCTGGGGTCTCATGTCTCAAGGCTGCATTATCTCATCCTTAATCATTGCCTGCATGTATCCCTGAACTTCCCCTCTCCATAGGTTCCCTATGTGTAACAATGCAGCTAAGCTCTGGTCATTTCCACTAAGGTAGAAATAGAGGGACTCACTTTTCAGGGATATGAATCCATGATTCCTTCTTCAGAGAACCTCAGCAACATCTACCCAGTGACCCTTTATCCTGCACTGCTCAAAGCCAAGAGCAGGGATATGCTCCCACCTCACCATTCGTGTCAGCATTAAGGGAACCTCGCATATAAAATACTCCTATTGGGTTTTAGGGCAAACAATCATTCCCAGATGGAAAGGGAGGAAGCCCATCCTAATGGTGGATTGTGGGCTGTCTGGAGACTCCTACAGAAGCTTCATTCTCATTTTCAGGGTATGTATCACCTTCAGATGTAACAGATGGAGCGATGGGAAAGCACTCGGAGACAGGGAAAACCAAAAATGGGGACAACCAACAGCTTGAGGAGTTCTGGAATATCCTTAAACGTTGGATCAGACGTGCAGCCAACAGTGACTGCAGGCACCTGAGCCACTACAATGACCCCTACAGCACCTGCCTGGGAACTTCCCAGGGATAACCCACAGGCCATGGAAAAGTGCCCTGGAGAGGCACTAAGGAAGCATCTCCAGTCTCACCCTGCCCCAAAATCACACTCAAACAGATGCAACAGAGCTTGGATAAATCCAAAGTGAGGAAGAGAACGGGGATTTTCCACTCACTGTCCGTAAGCACGACCTGTGCTCTGCAGCTTGGCTGAGCAACCTACCTGCAAGTAGCAGCAGGGACCTGCTCTGTCTGCTCTGAACAGAGAGCAGAGGAACATGAGCAACGGGAAAAATGCTGAGTAGAATATCAGCCAGGCTGCAGAACACCAGCAGCCACAGGAATATCTGATTTCAGCCCAAATCTCTGCACCCACCAAAGGCAGGAGCATTTCAGCAGAGCAGACACCTCCCCAGAGCACTGTCGGACAGCTCCTCCCATCTTCCCAGAGGTACTGAGAAAGGCCTTTTCCAACTGGTATCAAGCAAGTTAAAAGGAGGCAGAAAAGAGCTGATCCTGTCAATATTAATATCAGATTCCTACAGCACTTACAAAAATCTCTGCCAGATTTCTGCACCTTTGCCTGGCATCTGAACCCTGCCTGCTACACTGTCCTGTGCTCCAGGCCTGGAGGATGCATGTCCCTCCTGGGGATCCCAGCCTGTGACCCAGATTCTCCTTGCCCAGAGTTAATTTTTCTAATATTTTTTTTTTTTTACCATGCAACTTCAGTGTTTTTTAGAGTAAACAAAGAGGGGAAAAAATCTACCCTGGAAAAGGAAGCAGCGGGGACCAGCTATCCAGTAAATCCCACGGCTGATCGTAAGCAGATGCGAGGGAGGGGAAGGGATGAGTTTCAGCATTTGCACACCACGGGGATCAACTCAGGCTTTTGAGACTCAGCGAGAAGAAAAGCCTTAAAATCCTTCTGTAGTAATCCAAGCAAGGAGAAACCCAACCACCAGTAGCTGCAGAGGCAGCTGGGGGAAGCAGCGCTCCTCCTACTGCTGAGTGGAGATCCAGTGGGATCAGCCATGGATCACACTGTTGCCAACCCTGCCACTGCACCTCAAAGCAGGGAGAAGAATCACCTCTGGGACCAGGGGCCTGGCTAATCATAGAATCCTGGAATGGTTTGGGTTGGAAGAGACCTTAAAGGTCTCCCAGTTCCAACCCCTGCCATGGGCAGAGAACCACTGGCCATGCTGAAGAGGGGTCTGGTGGTATCTGCCTTCTCTCCGCCCCCAGAGCACACACAGTTATTCCCAGAAGATCCTTACAACCAAGCACAAAGGCCAAGGCTTTGAAGGGGGGACATGGCACGAGGAGAAGGGACAGCAGAGTATCCCAACCTTCACAAACATCACATAACCTGCCTGGTCCTGTCGAGAGCCAGTTCCCAGTGCAGGAACCCCACCTTTGCAGGCACCAGGGCACTGCTGGGCTGTGTGCTCTGGCTGCTCTCCAGGTGAGCCACGGGCACGGCAGTGGGTCCTGCAGGTGACACGTGCCACGACTGGCAGCTGCAGAGTCCCACAGTGTCTCCCTGCCAAGATACCAGCAAGAGTTTCCTTTGCCTTACGCAACCGTCAGCCCGTGACGCTCAGTGTGTCCTACATCTGCTGGTTCTTCTTTCCCCCCTCCTTCCTCTCTCCATTGAAGCCCTCTCCAAGGTTATTCACCCCCAAGGAAACCACTGGAGCAGCAAAATCATCCACAGCAGGAGTGTTTGCCAGCGGGAAAGACAGGCATGGGTTATCCTGCTCCGGCTGGAACAGCCCCTGGGTGACGTGAACTTCCTTATCTCACAGCCTGGGTATTTATGGCATAAGAGCTTCTGTTCCTCTTACAACACCACAGTGAGGACAAGAAGGGTTACACATCCTTGAGAGTATTGGCACATCCCCAGGGAAATACTCTGAGAAAAGCTCCCACAGCCCAGCTCCACGGGACAAGGGGAAGGCACACGGGTGCCGAGAGCAGGGGGTGGCTTTGGGGGCTACCCCCACTTCCTTGTCCATATCCCAAGCTCTCACACATCCAGGGCTCCTCTGGGGGAGGTCACAGGGCCAGTATATCCAGCCCAGTTGGGGCAGGCTGTCTACCTTGTCCTTCTGCAGGACCAAGGTGTTGCCCACACGTTCTGTGAACTGGTTCTTAGTGGCCCACAGCGACCAGCAAGGGAACATCTCGAATCCCAGAGACAGCCTGGTGACAGTCACACTGGCTTCCCTGGTATCTGTGGTGGAAATACCACCCAAAAGAGCTTGTGAGCTGCATTAACAGGGCTTTAAGAACACGGTTACCTGCTCTAGGTGACCCTGCCTTGGCAGGGAGTTGGACTAGATGGTCTCCAGAGGTCCCTTCCAACTCTAATTAACTATTCTGTGACTACCAATATCTCATGGTGATGAGGACTATGAGCATCTGGTCTGACTTGTAAAACACAGGCCTCAGAATGCTGAGCTACCCCAGATCCCTGAGATAGACACCTCTCAAGTCAGTCACCAGACAGGAAGCAGAGGGTGGAGCCCAATGGTCACTCCTCAGGTTAGGGTAAGATCCTTCCAACCCAAACCATTCCAGGATTCCACGATTTTCACAGCTGCTGAAGACAGAACTGATGCTCTGACCCAGCAGGACATTTCTTACACTCTTTGGGAGGCCTCTCAAAGGCCAGGATTGTATGCCAAGATGTGCAGTCAGTGCTAGAAGGACATAAAACCAGAATAGAAGTTCAGCCTTACTGACAGAACGTGGCACCTCCATCTGGTGGGTGTTGGGTTCTGGGGAACAGTCTTTGTATTGTTCAGAAGTTTCTCCTGTAAGTCATACAAACTTTCCTGAGACCAAAATTGTATTGAGCTGTCATCAATAAAAATAAAACTGATATTTTTAATTGCTGCTGCTTTTACCAGCGCTTCCACCAACCACAGGGCTGTGAGAGCACATTCAACAGCTGCTTGAACGTGGCCATGCCTTTGAGCAAACGGGGTTCAGAATGGGAAATCATGTCATATGGTGCTTTTCCTAACGGATAATGACTCCTTGGGATAGAAGATTTTTTTTGTAATACTTCATGTCAAAACCTGAAGCAGTAACTTTCAGATGTGCCCATAACTGGATCAAAAGTGATTGCTCTGGTGGAACAAAGCATCTCATTTTTCTCCTCCCCCCCAAAAAATGAAGTTAAAAGGAAGGACAGAGGCCAATGTTCAATACTGTTCCATGACACAAAAAGCTACATTTGAAGCTTTACTTCCATTTTTGGTAACCTGGAAGCACCCACCTACTACACCATTTTTGTTTTGCAGACCAGGGCTCAGTAGTTCTGACCCCTCCAACCCAAATTGCCGTGTCTGGGCTCAGCAGCTGCACAGTCACTGCTGGGCAGCCAGGCTGGCAGGAACAGGCACGTCCAGAGCTCCTCCACACAAAGACCGGAATCAAAAGGTGCTTTAAAAGTTGGCCCTAACACTGCAGCTTCGTGCTGTGCCTTTCACAGCCTGTGCTTTTCCACATCCTCCCTCAAAGAACAGGCCCACTCAGACACCATCACATTCTTAAATTGGGGATTTGGTTAAGGAAAAAGAATAAAACCCCAACCAAGCCCCCAAACCAACAACATCCTACCCCTCCAAGGCAAAAATCTCAGTTCTGCTGCAGTTCCTTGGGAGGAAATGGTCACCCCTGTGTTGATAAGAATTATCAGGCTTTAAAAGTTGAGAATAGTCACACCACTCACACCACAACTGGTGCTCACTGGTGCTCCTCAGCCTTGCTTGACAGAGAGACCAAATGGCTGCCAAGACCCCACAGGGTCCTGTGGGCTGGCTCAGGCCCCGCTGCTGCCAATCTGATCAATAGAGGGGCTTGCAACTCATCTAAAAAGCCTCTAAGACATGGCAGGTCAGCAGCAAAGCCTGGGGTATGGAGAGATTCAGCCCCTGTTCTCCCAAGGGAGCCAGAGGAACGTTTGTCTCACCTGGATCCTCCTCTCCTGGAGCCCTGCTAGACCCAAGGCAATCACAGCTCCTCCTCTCCTTCATTCCTCGATTCCTGTGCCACCACTGAGGCCTTTTCCAACTGCTTTGCCTTACTGGCTGCACTGCACTCCTCTGGAAAGCTGTAACCAGCCCATCACATTATGGGATTCTTCCAGATTAAAGTCATAAGAAACCTGAGCCCATAAACATAAATCAAAAAGCACAAAGTATCACTTCCAGCCCCTGCTCCCCCCAGCATCCTCCAAAGCTTTGAAACTTCATGACACACTCTTGCCCTCTGGGTGCAATTGGAGCACTTCAAAGATCAGGCTGAAACACATCAGCTCCTTCACAAAGAAAAATAACCCAGTAAATTCCAGTTACCTGCTCTTTTTTTTTGTACAGTTGCCTTGGACTTTGCCACTGAGAACAAGCAGGAGGCACAACGTAGACACCTACATTCATTGATCAAACTGTGACCCTCAGAGGAACAAATGCTGAATCTTGGATTCCAAAAGCAATCAGTGGCTGTGGACACTTGCACCATGGCAAATCTATGGACAGCTTTGAGACAGCAGCACTGTTCAGTGTCCCACAGCCCCCAAACACTCCCCCAGGGTGACTCAAAGGGGAGGCACCTGGACACAGCCTCTCCTCACAAACTTGGCTTCCACGCTCACAACTCTGCCTAAGGAAAACCGAGGACTTCCCAGCCCTGAAACCACCAGGAACAGCCCCGGAGCACACTTGCTGAGTTGCAATCAAAAGTTCCACGTCCTCGCAAAGGTCACTCTGAAGGATCATAAAACCAGCACAACGGGGCTCTGGCTGTTGGACAGGCCACAGGTACCCACTTCCAAACTGGTGCTGGATTCCAGGTCTCCACCGAGGGATGGAAACAGTTCCTCCCTCCCTGCTGTGACGGCTGAAGCAGAGCAGCTTCCCAGGGAGCGCTGCCGTGGGCTGACACCCAACACCCGGAGCAAACCCCTCTCCTGGGGGACACTCACCCTCGGCCATCCCGGCTGGCCCGGAGCGGCAGAGCCCGGCAAGGCGCCTCCATGCCCAGTTCCTGAGCCCTGCACAGGCTCTTCCCGGCCAGGCCGTCCCTCCCGCTATCTGTGTGCGTGTGTGCATCGCTCCCCAGTGATGTAAACACAAAGGCATGCGGAGCAGTGGGCGAGATGTAAATCCAGCTGGAAAATCCCACAGCTCAGCCAATCTCCACGCTGCCTCCCAGCATTGCCCTGGCTGCTCCGGGAATGCTCCCTTCCCGGTTCAGCTTAGTGCAGGAAAAACAACCCTCTCTGAGCACACACGGATTTATTCCCCCGATCCGAGAAAGCTCCAGGGACGGGACAGCCCATCGCTCGCTTTAAGGGAAGTTTGGGTTTCTCTCCCTCTTTAGAGAGTTCCCAAACTATTCAGAATTCTGAATATCAAACAGCAACACAGTCTTTGTTTGGAGAGATGATCCAGGGGAATCCAGTTAACTAAGAACCACCTCAAAGGCTGAGCTGGGGAGCAGGACTCACTCAAAATACAGGCACTGACAGTGGGGGACTCCTGCCAGGACACCCACCCCCACAACTGAAGGTCTCCCAAGAGCAGGACTGCCCCACTCCAGCCCAGGACGCCTCATTAAAAGCTGATGAAACTCTGATGAAACTCTGAGCTTGGGCTGTGCTAAAGGCAGAGCAGGAGCAGCCTAAATGTGTAATTTGGGGCACTGCTGCCCTGGGTTCCAGGGGGACTTGCTGAGGTCCAAAGAAGGGTGACACATACCCCTGTGAGCAACCAGCCACCTCGTTCCTTGTCCCAGCTGCCACTACATCCCTTGATCCAATCCATGGATGAGGGGATGTGCCAGTGTGTCCCTCACCATGCCCATGGTAAAGGGTCACAGGCAGGGAAGGGCCGACAAAGGGAATACAAATCAGGAGGGATGAGTTCTGACAGGCTGAACCTGTCCACGGAACCCAAGTGCTGAGGTAGTGAAACCACGAAGGATTTTCTCTCCAGTGCCTTTCTCCTGGTGCAGCTGGGCTTGGCTGAGACAACCTGTGAGACAGGTACAGTCACGCTCCAGGAAATCCCACAGTCATGGCCAGCAGGGCCTGGAAGCTCCCATGGAAGAGGGGAATGCTCAGCCCACGAGGTGACCGATGGCTGAACCCCAACCGAGGTTACAGAGTGCTCAACACCACTCAGGGCCACCCCCAGTGCTGCTCAGCAGCAGCTCCTGGCAGGGCAGAGCTGGCTCCAGCTCCAGCTCCAGCTCCAGCACTCGGTGCTCAGCAACACCCCAGAGCCTGGAGGGGTCCCTGCGGCTCCGGCAGCGTCGGGATTGTGGAGCCCTGGGAAGGGAATGTTTGCCTGCACAAAGGTTCCAGCCAGCGGGCACAAACTTCCATGTGGTGCTTCACACGTGGCTTAAGGCCCTTGAAGGCTGTGCTGCCACAGGAACAGGCAGGTGTGGGCCCACCCTGCAGAGCAGCCGGTATCCCCCCAGGGATCCCTCGGGTCAGGGAACCAAACTGCCTGGAAACTACGGATTGGGTTTTTTTCCCCTTGGGTTCAACCAATATCCTGAAAATTCCTGTTGGGGTGTCAACCAGTGAAGGTACCAGCGTTTCCTGACAGGAAACTGCACTTTGGCTCAGGTTTCCCAAAGCCACTGGGTAAAACTGAACCTCCCTCAGGGTGAAACAAACGTTCCTTCCCTCGGGGAAGTCTCACCTGCACACAAATCAAACCCCAACACCTGAGATTTCTGGCTGGATTCACCCTGTCCCTTCCCTGCTTGAGACAGCAGTGCCCTGGAGGGACCCCAGGACATAGAGGGGGACCCAGCAAAGTGTGGACAGCTCCCTGCTCCTACAGCTTCCTGCATGACCTTAGGAAATCCCAAATTTCCCTCACTGGGGGTAGGTTCAGGCTGGACATCAGGAGGAATTTCTCCATGGAAAGGGTGGTCAGGCACTGGAAGGGGCTGCCCAGGGAGGTGGTGGAGTCCCCATTCCTGGAGGTGTCCCAGGAAGGCCTGGATGTGGCACTCGGTGCTCTGGGCTGGGGGACAAGGTGGGGATCGGGTACAGGGTGGACTCCATGGGCTTTTCCAGCCTCAGTGATTCTGGGATTCTGTGGTCTGGCTACTTTTGCTCAGCCAGGGCTTTCTAGAATCATCCTTCAGTCCACAGCCCTCTCCTCACAAACCCTGTTGTGGCTGGAAGCTGAAACCCTGACAGACAAACACTCAGACCACAATGCAGCAGCTGCTTAGAGGAACACAACAGCTTTGTCCAGGCTGAGAACACATTGCTGGGAGGGAAATGCACGGGGAGGCAAAATTAAAGCACTGGGATTGAAACAAAGTCAAAGCAACTCCGTCAAAGTGGAAAAAACAACTGCCAGGCCACAGTTCTTAACACAGCCTGGCCCTGGTAGGGACAACAGCCCAGATACACCAAACCTGGGTAACTCCTGTCCCGGCTCCTCTCACACTCAGCGAGCCCCCGGCAGCACCTCAGCCCTCGTCTTTGACCCCACAGGGCTCTAAAGCATCTGAACACAAAGGGAACCCGCACCCTGGGCTGCCCTGCACAGCCCCGGCACAGCCCGGATCCAGCAGGAGCAGGGACAGTGCCTGTCCCCGGGAGCAGGACCCAGAGCACCGCCGGCAGGGGACACAACAACGCCCGTGCCAGCCCCGGGACCCGCGGGCGTCCGGGGCGGCTGCAGAGCACCCCAAACACCCCCATCCTGAGCCTCGGGAGAGCACGGCACGGGGAAACGAGGGCACCGCGAGGGCAGGGGAGGACAGGCAGCGACACGGGACGGGGTCGGGCAAGGGACGGGGCAGAAAAAGGCAGAACTGGGCAGAAAAAGGCAAAACTGGGCAGAGTCTGCGATGAGACCCGGGAAACACACCGGGAGGGCACGCGGGGCGGAGAGCAGGGCACGGGCGGGATCCACCGGCACCGAACAGCGCGGAGATGGCGCTCAGAGCCCCTCTGAGCGCCCAGACGGCCCCGCCGGCACCATCGAACACACTGCCCGGGGCGGACCGGGCGCGGCACGGGCAGCGCCGGAGCCCGCCTGCGGGCACTCCTCGGCTCGTGTTCCCAGTCCCTCCCAGCGGGGCCCGTCCCGCCCGCCCCCCCGTCCCCGGCGTAACCTGGGAGCGGCGCGGTGGCCGCAGCGCCGGTGCCCGGTGCCGGCACATCGCGGGCCAGGCTGCTCCCCGCTGCCGCCCGGCCCCGAACCGCCGCGGCGCGGCCGCTCTCGGACTGTAGTCCCACCGCCTGCCCGCCGCCCGCGCGCCACGCCGCCTGCACTACAACCCGCGGTCGGCCCCCGCGGCGCGGGCGCTCGCGCGCTACACCGCCGTCGTCACTGGCTCGCCCGGCCTTCCGGTCGTAGCCAATCAGATCGGCGGCAACCACCCTGCCTCGGCCACACCTGGCAGCGCTCCGGCCATTGGCGCGGGGGAGCCGCGGCGCCAATGAGCGCCGGAGGGCGGGGCGACAATCACGCCATACCGCTGACGATTGGCTGCAACCAACGGCTGCCTGACCAATAGCGCGTCGGAGAGCTATAGGCCACGGCGGGGACAACGCGTTCCGTCTTTTTCTATGCGAGTGAGGAATAGGATGAATGTGCGTATGGGCGCGCTGGGAAGGAAGGGACGGGGCTGTAGCGAGGGCGGGCCCGCTGAGATCCATATGACCTTTCTGACACCCTCGTCTGAGGGCGCGGCGGCCCCACACAGCGCGGCCCCTGCTGAGCAGCCAACAGCTGATTGCCCGCGGGAGCCGCGGCGGGCCGGCCGGCGCTCGGCTCCCTCACTCGCTGCCTTCTCCCCTCAGGGCTCGCGGGAAACCGCGGCGAGCGGAACGGTCCGTGCCCGGACCGCGGCTGCTGCCGGGGCTCTGAGCCGGTCAAACGCCTGTGCCGGGTGTGCTCTGTGGTAAGTGGGGCTGAGCCTTTCCGGGAAACTGCTGCACAAAGATGCGGCTGCAGAATGGGCTGGATTACAAGAAATCATCGACTTTCACTCTCCCACGTGGGTTAGTTCCAGGTGAATGCCCTGAGTGCGATAGTGTGGGTAACTGAAAGCATTTACACTCTACGGTGTGTAGATCGAGAATTTAAATCTTTATTCTGCTGTGGAATATAACAAGTTATTCCAGCAATGTTCTTGCCCCAGCCTCAGATCAAGTCCAGCCTTGTCATTAAACTCTTTGCTGCTGTACCACTTTTTTAGCTTGCAGGTTAATAAAGTTTTCAACGACTTGTTTGGCTTTTGTCTCCGTTATTCAGAAATCCCATGGGTGACATGTAAAACCACTGACTGACTTTAAACTTTATTGTTGGGCACCCAGCAGGGTGTATTGAAATAAACTGCAGCTCAGCCCAGCTCCCTTTCATTGGAATCTTGGAGTCACTTAGGTTAGAAAAGACCTTTAAGATCCAGTCCACCTGATCCCCCAGCACTGCCTGGGCCACCACTGAGCCATGTCCCCAAGTGCCACATCCACACAGCTTTTAAACCCCTCAAAGGGATGGGGACTCCGCCACTGCCCTGGGCAGCTGTGCCAGGGCTGGACAGCCCTTTTTGGGGGGAAATTTCCCCTGGTGGTTCAGCCATGTGGATCCAGATGGGTTCAAGGCAGGTGAACTATTTGAGTGCTCTGTGCTGCTGTGTTTAGACGATCAAAACACTGCTGTAGCCACGGAGATTATAAAAAGTTTTATTAACAGGAATGAACCAAAAGCTGTAAAAGAGAGCCAGCAGAAACGAGAGCTGCGGGTGACGCTGGATGCACCGAGCAATTAATGCTGCATCAAGCAATTAATGCTGCACTGAGCAATCCTGCAGCATCGCGTGGTGGCAGCAGAGGCCCGTGGAAAAATCCCAAATGGCCACGTGAGGAGCTCTGGGGTCAGGCCACTGGGAGACCAGTCCTACATTGGGAACCGGTGACTGGGAGAGATGGGGCTGTCTGCTCAAAGCTTGGGTCTGATACCACAAACGTGGCTGTGAGGGCTCTGCTCTGGCAGTTTGCTCCCCACAGGTGGGTTGGAAATGCTCCAAAGGGAAACATTTTCATCTTCACTATTAGTGGTCTTTAACTGGTTTCAGTCCCGCAGGCAGTGACCAGTTCTCAGCTTTGTCTCCCAGAAAGTGAGATGCCAATCTGAGAGGGAAAGCAGCAGCCTAAGGTAGGAATGCTAATCCATCAGTAATTCTAATTCATTAGGAATCCTGCTGCTAAATTTTGCCTTTAGGTAGACTCCCTGTCACCCTGGGATGGAGGTGCTGCTGCTCCCGGGCAGGATGAGGAAGCAGAGGGATTCAGGGCTCAGAGCTGCCTGGCTGTTCCTGCCCCACACAAAACCAAATCCCTGGGACCCAGCAAGCTCAGGGACTCTGAAATCCCACTCTTTTCCTCAGGCAGCAAGTGAATGCTGCAGAGCCCAGGGTGGGATTCTAAGAAGTGCTGGGGACCCCTCAGTACAGCAGCAGTGGGAGCAAAGCAAAGCTCACCCAGGCACCTGGAACAGCGAGTCCTACACATTCCTACACAGTTCCTTTCCTGAGCCCCTCTCAGAGCCTGCCCTGGGCTCTGCTACCTGCAAACAAATCTTGAGAGCACCTGCAGCAGGTAATGACACTTTTCAGGTGAAGAGAGTTGCTCCAGTTATTTTAGGGAAAGGCTCACTGAGCAATGGACCGATGCTGCTGCTCCAGTGGGAGTCTTGGCCACTGTGCCAGTGCTGGCCATCCCTTGGATCTGTGGGATGCTGAGGGGGGACATGGGGGGCCCTGACAGCCATCCCTCACCTGCCTGCTCCTGAGAGACTGGCAGCAGGGTTTGCCAGGAACGCAAAAATTCCTGCAGGAATGGGTTTTCCGCAGATTACTTTAAAATTTAAATCAGACAACTTTGAGACTTGTCTCTCCCTAAAAAAAAACCAGGAAAAAAAATGCTCTGTTCTCAGTAGGTTCATTTCAGGATCCTTTCTCGCCCTGTGGAGCTGTAGCTGCTTGTGTTGTTGCAGCTCACAAAGGAGCCTGGAGGCTCCTTGTGCCCATCAGGAAGGGGGTGCTGGAGCCAAAATTCCGAGCAAAAGGAGGGGCAGGGCTGTCTGAGCCAGCTGCTGGGGGGGCTGGTGGTGGCTGTAGGGCAATGGATGGGTTACTTCCTTTCATGTGAAGTGGCCCACGAGGCTCAGCACAGCAGGCACCTGCTGATGTGTGCATGGAGTTTCCAAAGGAAAAAACTGCCAAAGGCCAAACACTTCATCCAGATTCAGATTTGTACTTAGAAGTGCAGCTTGACAAAAAAACAGCCAAAAGCCTGACACAGACCAAAGGGGTGAGGAGGCCCTTGAAGAGAGCTGGCAGGAGTCTGCAGCCTGTAAAATCACTGCCTGCAGCTTCCCCCCAGCTCTCTGCGGCGAAAAGAAAGAGCTGCCCAAGAGAACTTTGAAGATATCAAAGCGTTGTTGCATCTGAAAACGCCATCACACTTACAGGAAGGTATTTAGAATAAGCTGCAATACATTAGATTTCTTCTCAATTAAAGTACTAGAAACGGCGGAAGGAGGAGAACCAAAGCCTTTCCTGAAGGGATAATTCAGGAATCTCTGTACGCAGCCAGGTATGCAGGAGCTCATCCAGACAGACAGCCAAGCTCTGTGTTTGCAGGGAACAGGAGAATCCCTCACCCTGGAGGTGTGTCCCACCTCACAGGGATGCACAGACAGGAGAAAGCAACTACAAAAATGTTTGCCTTCAAACACATCCTTCCTGCACGCCCCAGGCCAGGGGCTGAATTCCAGGGATGCAGGGAAAGAAAGGGGAATTCAGACGGGGAGAAGGTGTTGGTTCCCCTGCATCGCAGCACGACTCTCACTAAGGTAACAGCAGCCTCACAGAGCGGGCACAGCTGGCCCTGGGAGGAGACCCCAGCCCAGCCCCTTCCCAGACAGCTGAGCTCCCGGCCGGGAGCCAGGCGGGAACACCAGGGGACAGAGCCGAGTGCTCTCAGCGCCCATGGCTGTGCTGGGGCTCGGGCAGCAGCGCCCAGCACGCGGCTGCAGCATCCCAGAGAGCTCCTCCTGCTGCTGCCTCCATGGCCCACGGCGCAGCTCACCTTGGGGGCAGACACAGACACGACAGACAGACATGCACACACTGCCCACGGGAGCACGGAGGCACGGCCAGAGTCTCTGTGCAAACGCAGCGTTAGGACCTGCAGCAGCCCGAGCCTCGCACTTCCTTCTTCACGTAGTCGTGGAGCTTGAATTTGGGCTCGTTGGGCAACTTCATGGACCTGTGCTTCAGCTCCCTGTGGAAAGGGGGAACATGGTACTCCTATGCTGGGAGAAGGGATTTTGCCTGGAAGAAGCTGGAGAGGGACTTTGGACAAGGGCCTGGAGGGACAGGACAAGGGGGAATGGCTTCCCACTGCCAGAGGGCAGGGTTAGATGGGATATTGGGAAGGAATTCTTCCCTGTGAGGGTGGGGAGGTTCTGGCACAGGTTGCCCAGAGAGGCTGTGGCTGCCCCATCCCTGGAAGTGTCCCAGGCCAGGTTGGATGGGGCTTGGAGCAATCTGGGCTAGTGGAAGGTGTCCCTGCCCATGGCAGTGGGGTGGGACTGGATGAGCTTCAAGGTCCCTTCCAACCCAAACCGTTCCAGGATTCTGATTCCAAGCTGGCCCAGCTCAGTTGAACTGAACTTGGCCAGGACACTGTGCTAAAGCTCCCCCTGATGAGACATTTCATATCTCATGTGAGAGGGCAAGTTCTTGCCAGCAGAAGAGCTGAAGGTGGGACCCAGGGCATGAAGAGGTGGGTGACGGTGCCAGCCGTTATCCCAACGGCTGCTGTGCCCCTGCAGGAGAGGTGCCCAGCACAGCTGCTGCTCCAGGCACTTACTTTGCAATGGCTGTGAACGCTAATTCCACGTTGAGGCCACTTTTTGCGCTGGTCTCCATGAAGGGCACCCCGTACTCCTGTGGGACGAGACACAGCAGCATCAGGAGTGTCACCTGTGATGTTCCCAGGGGCTCCCAGGCTCTGGCCAGTGTCAGTGCCTGCCTGGGGAGTTCATACCCTGCCATGGTGGGCAGGGAAAACGGAGCCAGGGATCACAGCTCAGGTAACTTTGAGAATTATTTTTGAGGACAAAGAAACAAGAAATGTTAGTGGAAGCTTAGAAAAAGAAGATGAGGAGGAAGGGGAGAGCACAACAAGGGAAGAAAAGCAAAGTGGTCCCAGGCGTATTTTGGGTCAGACTGGTCTCCAGGTGACCATTTCCTGGTGCACATCCTCAGGCACCTCACCTACCTTGGCAAGTTTCTCTCCATCTTCCCTTTTCACCACTCTGTCCTGGGCTGAATCCACCTGCAATGGGAACAGCAAATAGCAATTTGGGATGATTTGGAAGGTCACCAGGAGGTAACCTCCACATCCCCTTATGCCCTGCCAGTCTCCCCTGCCTGTGGCTCCACCGTGGGAGGAAGAGGAGGCTCTGGGAAGGTGGGGCCAGGCTCACCTTATTTCCCAGTAACATGAGGACCACGTCCTGCTGTGCGTATTCATGGATCTCTGTCAGCCAAGCCTGCAGGGAGACAGCCAGAGACAGGGGTTGGCAACAGCCCCAGGGGGAGGAGGAGGAGAAGGGGGAGCTGCCCCAGGACTGGGCACAGACACCCTCTGTGGGAGATGCTGCCATCCCGAGCAGTGCCAGGGATGTTCCGTGGATGAGCCCTATAGACAAGCGGTGCCCTGGGGTGCCACTGAGGGGCCCACTGTGCCGAGCAAGCCCAGCACCTGCTCTGGCTGCTACCAGACCCCCATTTCCAAGGGTAACAGCAGCCTTTCGACCCCACTGCCAGCTCTGTCTGCCCACAGGTGCCTCTAGGAATTTAACCCCAATTTCCCCTTGGTTGGGATGTTCAGACTAAGCCTCCTTTTCGAGGGTAAGGCCAAGGGTTGGCTCTGGGATGTGCCCCGTGCCCGTGTCCTGCACGTGCTGCCCCCATGCCGAGCACACTCATCCCAGCAGGCCCCTGAACCTGCCTCCCTGAGCCATGGGGTGGCTTCTCTGCCTTCTAATCCAGCCTAATCTAATCAAACCTGCCCTAATTCCCTGTAATCCCTGACCCTGTGGTGTGAACAGCCACTCGCTGCCTCCTGTGCCGACACTGCGCTCACGGCAAGTGCCGGCGATCCCCAGCAATCCCTGCTCCACCACCTCCGAGTCCAGCAGATCCTGCATCAGCACCCAGCCAGGGAAGCGAGGGATGATTTGGGATCAGGGCGTGTCACTGACAATATATGGGAGCCCAATGCAGCAGCCCCAGGAGCCCACCACCCCCCGGGGGCTCAGGGGGCTCAGTTCCATGGGGGGCAGGTCCAAGGGATGCAGTCACTCCTGACTACACCCCTCAGCTCCCTTCTGACTCCACTCCTGCTCCACCCCTCCTTGCCAGTGCTGGCCCCCAGCAGCCACAGGGGACTGGTGGGGCAAAGGGAAGAGACACAGAGTGCCTGGGTGCTCCTGACTTCCCCCCCAGTGATGTGCCCAGGGGCAGCATTTGCTCCTCCCCTCTGCCAGGTTTAAGAGCCCTCTGCTCCAACACCACTCCCCAGCACCCCTGGAGGACCTGCAGGGGGTCTCAGGGTCTGCTGGGGGGCTGGGGTTGTGGGCAGGGGGCAAACTCGGGCAGCACAAGGGACCCCCACAAATGCCATCAGTCAGGAGGGGCAGGTGGGCTGGGGATGGGCAGCAGGATGTGACCCTCTCCCTGCCAGGTCTGGCACTAAGGTGGGGGGCAATGAGGTCCCCAATCCCTACTGGCTGGGACCCAAAGGAGCAGAGGGGAACAAGGGAGCAGCTTGCTGGGAAAAGCTGCCCATGCTCAGCTACTGCAGCAGGTTCTGTGCCAGTGCTGTAATCACACAGGTTAATTGACCAGAGCAGTGAGTCCATCACCCCTTTTCTTTGCTGTGAGAGGGAAAACCTTCTCCACCCGTGCCCTACCTGTCCTTGCAAGTGCTCAGAATTCATGGAAGCCCTTCTGTAAGTGCCCACAGCTCCTGCCTCTCTCACACCCCTCCTCCAGGTACTCCCTTCCCTGGGCCAACCCGCAGCCAGCCCGGCAGGAGGGGCCGGGGGTGCTGCCGTACCTGGATGTTGTCAAAGGACGCTTTGTTGGTGACATCGTAGAGCAGGAGCAGAGCTGTGGAGAGAGGGACGGGCATTAGTGCTGGCTCTGCACCGGTCCCCGTGGCAGGTCACCCCTGGGGACAGCAGGTCCCTGCTGGGAAATGTAAAACAACACTAAAATCCACCACAGCAACACCTCACGCTGCCGGTGTGTTTGCACCTCGACACGCAGAGCCTCCTCCATCCTGGGCGGCTGCTTCCCACGGGGAAACTGCTCCGGTGATTCCCGACTCACCTGGCCTGCAGTGGCAGCTCCAGGGGGCTCCCCCAGGAGCAGAGGTGGCCGTGCTTACCGTGGGCATCCCGGTAGTAGGCGTGGGTGACGCTGCGGAAGCGCTCCTGCCCGGCCGTGTCCCAGATCTGGAAAGCAGACGGGAGCAGGGGGATCAGACGTGACCAAGACCCACCAAAACCAGCCCAAACAGCACGGTGCAACCCCAGGAAGCCTCTCCAGCTTTTGCTTCCAGGGACATCAATAGGAAAAACAACAAGAGCAATAAATATGGAAGCAGCACCTCCCCACTCCTCAGCGCAGGGACACGGCAATGAGTGGCCGAGGGCTCCTGACACGGCCCTTAATCGGAAAATCCATGGATCAGATGGATGCATGGGGACTTGCTAATGTGATTTATCAGTCTTTAATGCAGCAGGAGGTTTGCAGAGTGCCACGCTGCTGCTGCTGGGGAGGATCCATGCTAATGGTGTTACTGAGCTCCGGGCAAATGGTCAGGTCTCGGGGGGCTGGAGCAGCTCTGGACACAAAATCTACATTTCCCAAGGGCTGGATGCTGGCTGAGCCAGGGAATGTGGATCCCTTCAAGCATCACCATTCTTTGGCTCTGCCAAAGCAGGAGCTGCCTGGAAAAGCTGATCAAACCCCACAGGTGCTGCTCTGGTTTCACTGTCTCCAGCTGCAGTCACGGAGCAGCAGGGAGGCAGCGGGGCTGGGACACAGATCACCATGGCCAGAGCAGCCCCCAGCCCTGAGCAGGCTCCCACCAAAGGGACAGAGCAGCCAAAAGGCCTGCAGGGCTGTCCTGTGGCAGGAGACACAACGGCAAAGGCTGGAGAAGGGGGACCTGTGTCGGGGGTGCTCCTCTGCTGAGGGGCTTTGCCCAGCTCCCAACAGCCAGAGGGACAAGGGAGCTGCTCCCAGGGCCACAGGACGTACCTGCAGCTTCACCTTCACCCCATCCACCGTCAGCACCTTGTTCTGAAAGAAAACAGAAAGGGTGGTGAGAGGTGAGCGTGGCTGTGAGACACCCAGGACCCCAGGGAGAAACAAACACCCGGCCCCCCATCCCGGACAGAGTTTCACCAAACCCTTGGGCTGATCCCTCTCCTGCCTTTTAAACTGGCACCCATCGGTCCCAGTGCCTGCAGAGCCGTTTGCACCATGGCCCAGCCAGAGGATCCCTCCCTGTTTCACCACAAGCTGCATCTATTTGGGTACCTAAACCCTGATGGTGCCACGAGTGGCTTGGACTGGAGACCTCTGGCCATAAATTAATGAGCACCAGCATCCCACCTTACCAGCCTTCAAAAGACAGAGCCAACCACTCCATATCCAGCCAGCAAATTAAAAATAACTCCTCCTGCCTCTCGTACCTGTTTTTCTCCTGATTTCTCTCTCATTTTTTTTCCCCTGGTTTTCTTGGTTTTAGGAAAGGTGGAAAGGAAGAGAGGAAGGGGCACACCGGGTTTTCCCCAAAACAACAGGATACTTTCTGCAGAAGGATGCCCTGGCAGAACTGGGAGCAGTGTGGGGAGCCCACTGGTGCCCCTCCAGGCGGCTGTGCTGGACAGTGAGGGCAGGGGACAGATCCTGACCGTGTCCCAGAGCAACCACCAATCCAGCAAGCCTCACCAGGCTCTCCAAACACGAACCAAACACAACCCTACAGACCAGCGGTCCCAGGCGAAGGAGCAGAGATTAATTAGCCTGCCAGATGCATAGAAATTAGCACAGTAATCATTGGAACGTGCTGGAAATGTGGCCAAGGAACAGCGCACCAGCGGGATGAGGCAGCCGGTCGCTGCTCTGGTGATGATTTGAGTCCCATTTCCTCCAGAACTGGCACGGGGTGCTTTCCTCTCCCCAGGCACGTGGCCATGGGATGGTCAAGGCTGCCCTGACCCTGGGCTGGGCTCCCCCAGCTCAGCCCTGGCTCACCCACCTCCGGCCCTGGACACGCCACCAGCTCCAGTGCCACCAAACCCCTCCAGGCACGTGCCGAGATCCATCCCTGCACATCCCACACTGCTCAGCACAAGGACCAGCCACCTCGGGGTGCTGGTGCCCATCCTCACCCCACCAGGACAGTGCTGCTGAGGCTCTTCACTGATGGTTTTAATGAGGGCACATCTCCACTCGGATAGAGGCAAGGAGGAGAGGGCAGGAGGAGCCGGAGCGCTGCATCCACCATCTGCTCAGGCAGGCGCAGGGGAGACGGTCGAGGTTTATAAATACCTTCAAAGGCAGCGACTGAGACGGGGGAGCAAAGTGATTCACAGCCCAGGAACGGTAAAAATAGGCAGCCAGGGTGTGGGGTGGGGGAGCTGGAAAGTAGCTGGGGAGCAGCCAGGGGCTTGGGGAGCTGGCTG
The DNA here is from genome assembly GCF_001715985.3 of Manacus vitellinus. NCBI lineage: Eukaryota > Metazoa > Chordata > Aves > Passeriformes > Pipridae > Manacus > Manacus vitellinus. Next base: position 268,023 of record NW_021940884.1, on the reverse strand, counting down.
GGGGCTTGAGACTCACCAAACACGGAGCTGAGCCTTTCCTGGGATGGGAAGCCAAGGCTGCTGAAGGCTTGAAGTGCCTAAAACCCAGGGTTCCCACTGCCATGAGGTGCCTCCTGGACCCTGGTGCCGCTGCCCAGGGCTCCCAGGTGAGTACAGACAAGAGCCATCCCCAGGGTGGGACTGTGTGCCACGGTGATGCTGCTGAGTGTGTCTGAGCTGCACCTTCACCCTCATCCCAGAGGAGGCACAACAGCTCTGCCCGGCCCCTGTTCTGCAGGTGAGACAGGGCAGGTTTACAATCTGCAGAAAATCCACTCTGAGCTCACCTTCCCCTCAGGTCACAGAATCAGACTGTGCTGACTTGGAAGAGACCCACAAGGACCATCGAGTCCAAGCCGTGGCTGCTGCCCCAGGGAGGCACCAGCACATCCTGCAGGGTGCAGGGGCTGGGAGCCCCGGGCTCTGCACTGGCACAGCGTTTGTCCAAATGCCATTCCCAGCTGGCAGCAACCAGCTGCCAATACCACCTGCCAGGGACTGTGCCAGGGCCACCGTGCCAGGGGCTGCAGAGGAAGGAAAACACTCGGCACTTCCCCATCGGCCCTGGATCTCGGCACAAGCACCTTGCAGGGGAAAAGGACACTTGGTGTGATGGATGAGGACAAAGACACCAGGAGCTTCACGTTAAAACCAGCACCAAAGAGATGCCCTTCCCCACGGCAACACCAGCACATCCAGCTCAGAGCAGTGTGAGGCTGTGCCCGGGGACACAGCCATGTGCCCAGGGTGGCCGTGCTCCAGGGGTGACTGACCACCACGAGTGGGAGGGAGAACATGGCCCAAGCCCTGAGCATGGACCATCTGAGCCAAAGCCACCTTGAAGCACCTGGTGAGCAGCCGAAAAAGGTGAAGCTCCAAAGCTGCCCTTCATGCATTGACCTGCACTTCAGGAGTTAATTAACACAGAGCCGGCAGCAGCAGGAGTGACACTAATTACGACTGACCTACATTTTACGGGGGGAAATGCTTAGACCTAATTAAAGTCTGCACATGGATCCAGGTGCTGCTGGACCAGGCTGGGAAAAAAAATGGATTTCCTGGGGTTTGGGTGTGGAACAGAGCGGGTTTCCAGGGCAAGGAGCTACAGAAATGCTCCTGCAGGCAGGAGACACAGCCAGAGCCATCCAGAGCATCACTCCTGCCGGACCCCTGCCTGCATCCCAGAGACATTTGCCAAGAGAAACTGTGGCTGCCCCACCCCTGGAAGTGTTCAAGCCCAGGCTGGACAGGGCTTGGAGCAACCTGGTCTAGTGGAAGGTGTCCCTGAACATGGCAGGGGGGGGATTAAGGTCTCTTCCAACCCAAACCATTCCAGGATTCTGAGACCCCTGGCTGCCCCCAGGCACGAGGTGGTTGCAAAACACGGGTGAAGAAGGCAAGCAGAAGGTAGGAGGAGCAGGATGGGAAAAGGCAGGATCTGGGGTGGGAAAGGGCAGGAGCTGCTGCCAGCAGCACAAACTGGTGTGGTTCAGATGAATCAGATGCTCAAGTCTCCCCCCATACCATGGCTAAAAGACTTTCCAGCTTCCAATTATTATTATTATTTTTTTAAGGAGCTGCTGCCTCAATTCCCTCCTGACAGCCTTTCCAAGGCACAGCTGGGGGCTGAGCTACTAATAAGCATCCAAAGACAAAAGATGACATGTGTCAATGCACTGAGACATGAAATGTGCTGCCAGCCCTGCGGGCAATGGGAGTGCTTGTGGTGCTCAGGGCTCATTCCTCATCTCACACAGTTTGTTATAACAGAGGTAACACTCCCAGCAGCCTCCTGCCACACAAATTTGGGCAGGAAAACCATCCCTGCGACTCAGCTCTGCTGTTGCCCTTCCCAATTTCAGATTTTAATGTGTCTTTTTTCCTGGGGCGGTGACAATGTTATTAAAATCTCGTCTAGCAGGGGCTGCAGTGGAATGCCTGGGCTGGAGAACACGAGGCTCCAAAGTTAAATAATCCTCAGGATGTCAGATAAACAAAGTTGGAACCTTGCAGATGTAGGAAAAATCAAATTACCAAGTGCAGATGGTCCTCAATTAAGGGCAGCATTATCGACACCGAGGCCCCGCTGGCTGCAGCCCTGGCACGATCCCACCCCCTGCCCGGGGGCAGCCGTTTGGACGCAGAAAGGATGGAGGAGAAGGTGATGGAGCAAAACCACATCCCCAAAACATCCACCCTGCAGCAGATGCTCCCACCCAAATCAAGGTGCTGCTGCCCTGCTCTGCTCTCGGGGCAGCTGCAGGATGGGGAACTGCCATTCCCCTGCCCCACAGCGTCCCCACGGTCCGGGTGAAGCCCACTGGGAACAACCAGCAGAGCCCAGCCCAGCCCCAGGGCCCTGAGCCCATGCCAGGGAAGGCTGCAGCACCACCCAGGGTCAGAACCACAGACAACCCGGCCTCCCCCAGCTTTTCCACACATTAACTCATTAGGCAAAGCCTTAAAAGTTAAATTGGATACATGGATTAATTTGCTTCACAACTGAGTGGACTAATGGGAGCTGCTCACTGACATGCTCAGGCTCCAACCAGGGGAGTCCCCACGCTGGCTCCCCAGAGCCTCTGGTGGGTGTTGGCTCCAGGAGCTGCCCAGGAGCACCCACCATCACCCACCCACCCGAGCACACACAGTGCTGGGGGCTCCACTTTTACCATGGAAAAGAACCCCCTCAAATGTCATTACTGGGCCTTGGAGGCAGCTCCTGCGGCCAAGTGGGGGAGAATTCCTGCCAAAATGGGAACAAATGGCTTCAGTGACTATGGATCAAACCAGGCTCCAGGCAGCAGCTGAGTTAATTAGTGGCAGTAATGAGCTGTGGGACTGACAGTGCAGCCACCCAGAACTGTCATTAGGTTGTGGTGTCACCCCGGGGCAGGTGGCTGCCAGGTCCCCATCGCCGCTCAGGGGTGGGTGATAGACTGGGTTATCCTTTATTCTAGGAAGCCAGGAGGAACCCAGCAGCAGCAAACTGGCTGAAGGGATGCTGGAGCACCCCAGCCCTGGGCAGGACCTGGATCCAAATTCCCCTGCGAGCACAAACGCTCCTGTGCCAGGAGGAAATGGGATGAGTTGTGGCTGTAGCAGACACACAAATAACCACCACCTCCAACAGCGGCTGCAAAAATAGATTAAGGATCGATATGGAAACCTGCCCAAAACAGCAGGACACTGCATTAAATTTGCTCGTTAAAACCCTGAGGTTTTCCCACACATGCGCTTGCGGCTGCCAGGGGGTTGGTCCTTGTGGCTCAGCATCTCCCCAGGCACAGCACCTGGCTCAGGGACATCCTGGCCCTTTGCCAAGGCCAGGGATGAAGGAGCATCCCCCCCTTTGCCCCCTCAGTAGAAACAGTGCTCCAATGTTGGTCCCTCCAAATTCGAGCCATGCTCGTTCTGCCAGGCCAGCGGGTCTGGCACTGCCCGGCCATGCAGTGCCTCCATGGAAAACACAGCCAGCCCACCACTCCAGCCTGGGGAAAACCCTTTCAGGAGCACATTCCCTGCCAGAGAGCAAAGGGAACAGCCCGGAGCCTGCGGAAAGCTGCTGGGAACAGGGAGAATGGGGCAGGGACACGGGCTGGATGCAGAGCTGTGCCATGGTGTGGCTGGACGTGGTCCTGCCCCAGCCATGCTGAGCCCTGCTGGAAGATATCCCAGGCACTGGGAATCATATTCTTCCTCTCCTCAGCTATGCCACCATCAGAGACATTCCTGAGCATCCCTGTCACCCATCCCAGGGGAGACCTGGGTGGCCAACACGCCCGCACGGTTCCCTCCACCTCATCCCGTTAAGTCTTCCACTTAGAGAGAAATCCCAACCATTCATCTCGCAGGGCAGGTAATTAATTCCTCAGCAGCTCTGTGCATTTGCACTCTGCAGCTAAAAATAGAAACTTCTGCCTTGTTTTTTTCCTCCCCAGGCCTTGCACACTCCACACTCCCACCTGCAGTGGAGCTGCTCCAGAGCCAGCGCCGGTCCCCGGTGCCAAGATCCCTTCAGAGCCCACGACGTGTCGGCACTCGCTGCTCAGTTCCTCAGCAGATCCCGTGAAAAGCAGATTAACACCATGTCACCTCCCAGCACACGGCGCTTCCAACCCGCTCTGCTGCCAGAGCCAGCCCCGTGTCCCCCCCACACCTCCTTCCAGGGGTCACCACACGTGTCCCCTCTGCCCTGCACACCAGGTCCCTGCCAGGAGAAGCCACAAGCCCTGTCCTACATAAATGACCCCACCTGTGGTCTCCAGGTGGGCATAGCCCCTTCCCCGCAGCACCCCAGGGATGTCAGAGCTCCAGCCTTTGTCAAGAGCCATGTTCACTACATTAAATCCCAATTAACATCTCCCTGGCTGCCAGCCCTGCAGAGATAAGAGCCGAGGCTCTTGTTGGAGCAGACACACTGAAGAATTAGTGACTTATCATCTTCTATTCACATCAGTCTGCAAATAAAAGGGTTTTCTGGCAAGAAGAGAATCCTGTCTTAGGGACAGATTAGAGGTAAGAGGATCTGCTTAGGATCATGCATTTTAAAGTACAGCCATGCTCTGCTTCTCGGCACCGCCCGTGGCAGCCACGTCCAGCATTCCTTCCCCTGCCCGGCTGCTCCATGGAACCACCACAGCCCTGGGATGATTGGAGGGTGAGTCTCTGAGGGAGGTACAGGCAGGTGAGATGTGATGCTTTTAAGCCCAACAGGGCTGCTCAGACTCATCCCAACAGGCAGAAGTCACAGCCATGCAAGGCTTTGAGACGTCTCTGCCCCATCAGAGCGAGCCTGTGCCCCAGTCCTGCAGGCAGCCAGGGAAACTGGGGTTTACAGCCTTAAAATTCCATAGGACAGGATCTGCTACAGCCACCCTGGAGATCAGAGCCACCAAAACGCAACAGTCAGCAGGAAGGCTGCAGCCCATCCCTGCAGCTCCAACACATGGTCAGCTTCCAGGATGGGATGGAGCCCACGGCCACATCCCTCCTCCACACCCAGGGATGGTCTGTGCAGCTCCCCCAACACCCCGGGCTGCATTACTCACCCCTTCCATCTCTTTTTTCCCTACTTTATGATAGAAGAGATGTTTTTAAAAATATCCCTGCTTACTTCCAAACCAGGCAGCCTTGGAGACAAAGGGGGCAGAGATGGCTCACGCAAATCGGTGCCAATATGGGAATAAGTAACGTGGCACTCCACATATTTATCTTCATTTTCCTCATCAAGGACACGCCACGCTGCACAGCGGGACAGGGAGGACAGGGATCTCCACGGAGCATTTGCTGTGGGATCATTCCTCATCTGCAGCAAACACGGCGCCGTCAGTGCCGTGGGGATGAAAAATGGCTCATCAAGTCCTGTTAGACAGGGAGTCATTTATCTGAGGGGGGGAACAAAGCCTTGCAGCACTTTTATAACCTTAAAGGTCTTTTCCAACCTAAACGACTCTACGATTCGCCTCAGTGACTGCAGCCAGCCCCAGGTTGTGCCCTGGGCTGAAAACTTGCCTAAAGTTTCTCAGAAGACTCTACAATCCAATTAAAAAAAAATCAGGGCTGAACACCCAGCAGCAAACACCTCGGCAGTAACACAGCATCATCTGCAGACAGCACTGCAAACAGCATTATTAAAGAGCGCTTCTCATCCCTAAAGAAAATAAAAACCCCAGAGACCTGACAAAGGAATCTGTAGCTTTTTATCCCAAGCACACCCATCCTTCACCTGCAGCCGAGGCAGACAGCTCCTGAGCGCCGCGCTCTCGCTGTGCAGCAAAGCCCAGCCCAGACAGATCCTTCAAAGGATTCAAGGAAAAGGGAAAGACTCAACAACTATAATGAGATTTTCTGACAGCTGTAGGAGTCCAGTCAGCCCCCAGGACTGGCATCCATCAGGTCCCAGTGCTCCCTGACACCCATCAGGGGTCCCAGTGCTCCCTGACACCCAGCCCATCTCTGCACAGTGTGGTGGCAGCAGTGACAGCAAGGGCTGACGTACAGTGGGCTGAGTGGGCACAGCCCCTGTCCCAGCACCTGTCAGCTCCGGGGTGGTCGCTCAGATCCACTCACTGCTGGCACAAGGAGGAAGCCACGGCACAAGGAGCCCTCCTGATGCTACCAGCACAGAGCTGCACCAGCCCAGGCACTGTGGAGTCAAAGCTTTGATCTTTGCAAAGCTTTTCCTTCTCTACAGCAGCAGTCCCAGCTCTCCCATTTTCTGCTCTACTAGAGCAGGCTCTTCCCAAGGTTTGGGCTCCACTGAAAGCCCCGGGAGATGGAGAGGTGTAAGGAAGCACAGCACACTCAGCACATCACCAGCACTTCCACACCAAAACTGTCCCAGTCAGTCAAACCAGTTTGTCTAATCCAACTCCACCATTTGCTCTCCCAGTGTGGGGCACTGGAGCAGGGCTGCAAGCCAGGATTGCACTGGGAAATCACCCCAGGCAGAGAAAACATCCCAAATCCTGCCACTGCGGTCGCCAGGAGGTTCAGGCAGAAGCACCAGGATGGGAACACAGTGCAGACAGTGCTCCTGGACAGGCAGGCGCTCTTCCAAGACATTGCCAACCTTGTTACAAATAAAACTGGGCCAAACTCCACACACAGTTGCCTTGTTGCACGCTTGGAAAGCCCATCTTCAGCCAAGAACTCCAGCTGGAGCAGCTGGGTCCTCAGGAGAGGATTTCCACCCCTGCACTGGGCTATGGGGCCGATCCCTGGAGACCCAACCCCCCAAAGCTGCTCTGCTCCTGCTGCTCTTCCCTGTTGGAATAATTTGACCTCACGTGTGTATTATTCAAGGGGGAAAAACACATCTGTGAAGCATTAACGCTTGCTTGGGAACAAGGTTATTTTCGGCACTGCCGAGCACTTCTCCCGTTAATTCATGCACATTTATAAGTGCAGCTCGTTAACATGTTGAAGGAAGTTCGGGCTGAGCCACAGAGACACTCACTGAACTCCAGCCCTGCCTGGAGCCACCTCGACGAGTTACCCCAATGCAAAGGGGCCTGGAGAGCACCCCCACACAGCAGGACCCGCTCCCCAAGTTCAGCTCCTCAGCACTGACTGATTTAAGAGCTCTGGGTGCTGCTCTCCAGGGTCTGCAGCACCACAGCAGCTCACTGGCACCACGCTCTGAGTCCTGTGAATGTCCCACACCCCAAGCAAGGTGATGCTGTGGGAGTTGGTCTCCTCCTTTTACTGCCCCTCCTAACAACACAAACTCCTGCTGTCAGGCAGACAGGTGGGGTCACCCTCTCTCAGGGCTCTGGCTCCCCCAGTCCTCCAACTGCTTTTTGCTGCAGGGCTCCTGCAAGGCAGAGATGCTCCATGGCAATACCCTGCAGGGATGCCCTGGAGATGCCCTGCAGTCAGCCCTTCTCCCAAACACAGGGCAGCAGAATTCACCGGGAAGAGATTCCCAGCCCCACTCTGACCCCATCACATTAACCACACTTCCCCAAGCCTCGCCAGCAAACCATGGTGGAGCTGAGGAATGAACTGGGACAAGGAGCCGGGGAAGGAGCCAGGAAGGGAACTGCCTGTGGACAGGCTCCCTGAGCAGGACAGGGGGCCCTCCAGGCTCAGGACTCAGCACCTTTCAAGCTCCTTGGCACTGGCTTCAGGCCACACGTGCCTCAGCACTCAGAGGAAGAAGAGAAGTCACTCATCTGAAACCTGCAACGTGTGATGTCCCGGGAACACGGGAGCCCCAGGAAGCCCACACCTGCAGCACAAGGGCTTGAGAGGCTTCACAGCCCTGGCTCCACTCCCTGCACACACCGTGAGCACACTGTGACCACACAGCCCCCACAGCCCTATGGGAGCACACAGGAGCAGTTACAGCACACACCACACACGGGTGACAGGTGCCCAGGGCAGTGTGACACGGCTGTCACTGTGCCAGGGTCTCTGGTGCCATGGCAAGGTGCCTGGACGCGGCACGGGGGGCTCACCCCTGCAAAGCTGCATCCCTGGCAGCCCAGCAGAGCTGCCAGCCCTTCGCCGAGGCTGGAGCTGCGTGGGCTGGCTGGCACTGCTGCCAAATCCGGGCTGAGCTCTAAAAATTGACTCTGAGAGTAGCAACAATCCCCCGGCGCTTCCGCCGAGGCGCGCGGCACACGGGGCGATGGGAGCCCGCGGGTCACGGTGTGACCCCACAGAGACCGTGCTCCCCCACAGCCCCCGGGAGCAGGGAGTGCTCACCCAGGAGCAGAGATACACCAGTGAAAGCCCAGACATCTGCCTGCACGGGAAGGGCTCCCTGTGCTCCCGGGATAGGGTCTGTCCTGCCCCTGCTCTGCCCAGGGCACCGTTGTAAGACAGATGCTCATCCAGGGACTGTTCCATGCTGACAAGGAGGATGTCCCTGGACAGGGTCTTTGCTACGACCCCCCCAGCAGCAAGGCTGGGCTGAATTATTCATCCAGCCACGCAGTTGTGTTTTTCTTAGTCATCAGCTCGGAGGAAGCAGCGAGGCACAGAGGCACCAGTGGGACCTGCTGCTGGTGAGCAGCACAGGGAGCAAATCCAACAATTCAGACCAAATTCAGCATTCAACAGAGAGCAAGATCCTCACCAGTGGGGTCTGCACTCCCCAGAAGGGCTGGGGCTCCCTGGATGCCTCCAGCAGCCTCCTGCACTTGGCTCTGGGGGGAAAAAGTCATTCCCAGGGAGTTGTTCCAAGGTTGGGAGCACAGGGCACAGGAGTGTCAGCACAGCGGCTCTCCCAGGGAGGCAGTGCCAGGTGCTGGGCTCGGTCCAGGCTCAGTCCCAGTGAGGAGGAGCAGCAGCACTGGCGCTGGGGCAGGACCCCCCACCCCTCCTCACCTCCCCCCGTGCCTGGCACAGGTCACACTGTGAGGGCACATGGCCCGGGGGCTCTTCCCCGATATCAGCGTTGATGCCACAAACCGGTGCCGAGGAAGAGCGCTCGCCCCGGGCGGTTGCCGTGGTGATGCTGCGCAGGCAAAGCTGGAAAAGCCAAAGACTCCATTTCCCCAGTGTGTCACTGGGCCTGGGAACATCAAGGCTTGGCAGGGAGGAGGAAAAAGTCCCAAGACGTGTGCAGATGGCATGAGGGCTGGCAATGTGGACACAGATGGATGGCTTTGTGGCACCCAACCCAAGCAAGCTTGGCTGCACTGATGCAGCTGGGCAAGGCTCCTCATCACTCCCCGACTTTCAATAAATTAAATAGAAAAACGCCACACAAAATGGAACTAAATCTGTCCAGGTGTTCCCTCCAGGACCAGTTGCATCCTCAGAGACATGCTGACCACATTGCCTCCCCTACAATCTGACCTTCCCTGCCTGCTGACCTCCTGCAGACAGCAATGACCCCAGCCCTGTCATACCAACATCTTCCTCAGGCTCTGAAGCATCACTGAGACCCCCAGAGCCCTCTTTGACGACTCCTCACCCGGGGACAACCACAGCCCAGGGCAATGGACATCACCCATTAAGGCTGAAGCAGCACAAGCTCCCAACACACGCTAGTTATGATCAGGGAGAAATGGTTTTTTCCCAGTGCAGGCATAAAGATGAATTCTTTGCTGTTGCTTCCGAGAGATTCTCCAATCCCTCAGGGCAATGACTCGGTGCTGAGCCAGGATTTAAAATGCTGTATGCCCCTGGTAGACAAAGCTGTGTGAGCTCCACTGCTCTGCTGGAGATCCCTTGCTGGGGGAGCCGGGCAGCTCCGGAGCCCTGGGATGAGCCAGGAAGCACACGGGCAGCACGGTGCAGCCGAGCACCACCCGGCTCTGGCACACGAGGGCACAGCACTGAGCCAGCCCCTGCACTGAGCCAGCCCCTGCCCCAGGGCACGGGTGTCCCCGTGGTGCCAACAACAAAATATTTTGCTTCTGAAGGCTCCGCAGGTAAACAAACCCTTGATCCCTAAATCCCCCATTGCCATAGGAACAGTGTGTCCCCCATTGCCATCCAAGGACTAGGACAGCTGCTCAGGCACACGCCATGCTGTGGCTCCTTCCCCCATAAACACAGCTATAACCCACTGGATGGGGTTGTTTTTCCCGTGTTTTTCCCTAAGGGGGATGATTTGCCAGCACTCACTGTTCCAGGCTCTGGAGTGGCCGATGTCTGCCCTGCCCCTCACCACGGGGATGCTCAGTGTCACCCTCACAGGGTCTGGCAAAGCCCCACAGATGGGACTGCCCCAACCCCTGTCCCCACGGCTCAGGTGACAAGGAAGTGGCTCTTTGGGGAAAGGACGAAGGGAAAGGTGGTTCTCAGGGAAGGACAACGCACAGTCAGTGCCCGGCAAGCTCAGCTGGAGTTGGCTCCCACCACTGCAGCTACTGCTGAACCTGGGAGCACCACCTCCCCCTTCCCCACGGAGATCATCAACATCCACTCTGGGAATAACCCAAACCCCACTGGGGGCAAATAATTAATTAACAAAACGAGGCAGCAGCACTGTGGAAAGGCAGTGAGGGCTCAGGGGGCTGAGCAAGGCAGAACCATGAGACAGGGATGCTCCTAATGGCCATCCCAAGGGTAGCCAGGGGGTTAGAGGCACCCCAAAACCCACCTGACCCCCTTTCCCAGCCACTCTCCATCTGCTTTCAAAGAACAACCCAGTTCTGCACAGCCGAATTCAATATTTTATCACAAATAAAAGATGAAAGTGAAATTAAGCCAAATGTATTCCATTAAATATTCAAACCATTTAGACTTACTCTGGGCCCATATAAATGTTTTATAGCCAATAAAACACTCCCTCACAGGTCCTGGCACCAGGAGCAGACCCAGCCTGGCTCAGCACCGTGGTAGTGGATGCTCCAGAGCCCAGACTGGCCTCACCAAGGCCAATTTCCCACCTGGCAGCACCCAGAGAGGCACTGACACAACACAGCCGTGTGCCCACAGCCCTCCTGCAGCCCGACCTCCTCCTCACCCTGCTCCTGCACCAGGATCCTGCTGAGCTGGAGCAGGGCAGGGAGTGGGGCTCTGACCCACAGCCCTGGAGATGCTGCGGGTGGGTGGGAATTGCATTTTCCAGCAGTTTCCATATGTCCATCCCCATCCTCTAGCTGGGTTTTGGGCTCCCACATAGTTCAAACTAGGAGGATACAGAGGCAGGTCACAGTGAACACCTTGACAACCACCCTCCTTCCACCAGCAGCTCCCAAGTGTATTTTTTCTGTGTTTGTGTCCTGGCTCTGCAGCACCCGAGCATCCCAGGCCTCCTGCTCTCCCTGAGCTAATGCAACCCAGTACTTCAACTACCTCAGACCAGGACAGACCCATGGGGACACCAGCTGTTGGTGAGCACCAGGAAGCCACTGGGCACCAGCAGGGATGCAGGAGCCCGGGAGACACCGGTGCCCTTCCAGAAGCATCTCCCAAACTCCACATCCCCAGCACTCTCATGTCAGATGAAACGGATGCAAAATTCCACACCCGAACTATTCCAAGTGGTATTTCCAACACTGAGGGGGTGGGAGAGTGGGGAAGGCATCTTCCCACCACCCTGCAAAGAGGATTAAACTGGCTAAGAGTTTTCTTAACCAGGCTCTGGGGCTTGCTGCTGCTCCAGCAGTTCACTGAAAGAGCAGCTCGAGCACTTCTCTGCTTTGAAGACATTCATCTTATTTCTCTGCCTCACCCAAGGCAGGAATGGAGCCTGTTGTCCACTGGGATTACCGCCTGCACATGGGGGTTTGCATCTCCCTGGTGTGCTGCAGAGCTGGGGGTTATTATTTTTCAAATGCAGGAGGCAAAGAAAGATGAATAAAACACCAGCAGCTGTGAGAGGAGCGGGCGCAGCCGCCACGGGCACCGCTCGCAGCATCTCTTGGCAACTGAGCCCCTGCATGCAAATGACAGGAGCTGCCAACTGCAAAGCTGTGAGTGTCCCTCTGCAAGGGAGGAAGCAGCCACTGACAGCAAAGCTGGGCTCAGCTTCCCAGGAAAAATGAATATTTACTCCCCTGAGAGCCCGTCCTGGGAGCGGGAACAGGGACCAGCAGCAGCTGGGGAGAAGGCGTCGCCCTCGGAGCCACACACGGCACAAACAGGTGAAATCACAGCCTGTTCCAGCTGACAAGCACTGCCCTCCCTGTGTAGGGCACTGGGATCTGCCTCACCTGCTGCTGCATTCGGGCACACCTGGTCCCTACGGCACCGGTGATGGCATCGCATCCGATCCCTGAAACCAGGCAGAGGGGGTGGAAGCACTGCAGGAATAATCAGGGAATCCTGGAATGGTTTGGGTTGGAAGAAACCTTAAAGACCATCCAGATTCACCCCCCTGCCATGGGCAGGGACACCTTCCACTAGAGCAAGTTGCTCCAAGCCCTGTCCAGCCTGGCCTTGGACGCTTTGAGGGATGGGAAGCTCCTCTGGGCAAATTGAGCCCAGCTCTCCATACAGTGAGAAATGCAAAAATATGAAATCAGCTCCTGGCTGCTGTGAAAATTCATCCAGCAATGGGAGCTGCAGAACAAACCAATTTCAGAGCTGGAAATACACACAAATACAGAATGGTTTGTGTTGGAAGGGACCAACCTAAACCCACCCTGCTGCAGCAGATCCCCATCCTGACCCCACACACATCACAGTGCTCGTGGCAAAGGAGAGACTGAACACTCTGCCCAATGCCAGAGTCCCTTCCCTCCAACATCCAGGGCTAATTTAGTATAGAAAGACATGCTGAAATTAATTTATTTCTATTTCTTTCTTCTGGCCTAAGCAGCTCCCCTCCCACTTTTTCCAGATTGATCCATCAGAAAATGAGCCCTGCTAATGCTCCATGCCAACCACTGAGATAAAAGCCAGCCCTCGGCTTCCAGGAGCCTCCAGGTTGCTCCAGCCCTTCCAAGGGAGGCACCAGGCAAAGGCTGTGATGAAGCATCACTTAGAGGGCAGGGATGTGGGCACCTGCTGGGAACTGGAGCATCTTCCCAAGGAAGGGATTCGGGTGCCCACTGGGGACCAGCAGATGCTCAGGGCATCCACAGCCCCCTGCCCTGAGCACATGGAAGATCCAGGACCAGTCTTGGTGAATCCAAACCATGGTCACTGTTCCTCTGCATGGCAGGAGCACATCTCCCATCCTCCTGAAAAGCTCAGCTGGCTGCTCGAGGCACAGGCAGCCGCCGAGGGCTGGTGGAAGGTGCACACACAAACACAACAAAATCTCATGGAAAAAAAATATTATACACCGTTGATTCCACCCCCTGAGTAGCACAGGGCTGAGTGTAATCAAGAGTCCTTAGAGCTCAGGGCCACCGGTGGCAGGTTTGTTTACAGCACAGCAGCCGTCCCAGCAGGCAGATTATCTGCGGCACGGCCAAGGCTGGAACTCGGAGCCTCCCGAGGGGACTGCGGCGGGGGCAGCAGCAGAAACCCCCCGGGCACACCGGTGTGAACAGGTGGACATCAAAGCTGAACCTTCAGAGGAGGCAATGCCTGTGTCTGCTGCCTGCTCGGGCAGCCCGGAGCTGTGCCGAGGCGTCGGGGCTCCCTCCTGCTCCTCCTCTTCCAGCAGCACCAAACTCAGTGCCAGGAGGATGCTGGTTTGCTCCCCCTCCTCGGGGTGACAAGTGAGGAGCCACACCACTACACACCTTGGAGAACAAGAGAAGCCACCCTGCTCTGAACTCCACCAAAAAGTGCTTCCCAATGGTTTCATCCCCCCGATTAACACAGAAACCATCCCCCCTGCTAATGCAAAGAAGCTCATTAGCACCTCTTCCCAGGGAGAAAAGGCTCATCCTTAATTTTATTTTTCTTTCATGTTCTTCTCCTTTCAGGTCCAATTAGTACAAAAATCCTCACCTGCCCGACCCTGCAAAGCTGGGGGCTGTGAGCACCGGGCTGGGCAGCCCCAGGGAGCCGGGATGTCATCGGGGACAGGGTCACAGTGGGCTCACGAGGCCCTTTGGCTTCTCTGCTTTGGCAAGACCTTCGTCCCGTTACTCAGCTGTCACGACAGGACAGAAGTCCCACTGGCTGCTCAGCTTGGATTTCTGTCGAGGTTTCTGCAGAGTTGCCAAAATTACAGCAAGAGGCAGCTCCTTCCGTGGCACTGAGAAAAATGGGATTCACACCCCTGAGGGCTAATCCTGCTCTTTTCCAGGAGCCCCTTCTCCCTGGAATCTGAACATATGAAGGTAGGAAAGCACACATGACCTGCCCAGAGAGCTGCTCTGCCCTCACCGGTGGAGATCTGTGGGGAGAGACCTGCCAGGTCCCCAGGAGGAAGAAGACCTTGTGCCATGGCTCGGAATGAATTATTCCTTCATGGGAAGGAAAAATTAAGCCCCTTGTTATCTAGTAATGGCTGGAAACCCTGAAGGTGACAACTGTGACCCAGACACCGGAGACAGAGAGGGGTTTTCCCCCCACCCCAGGGTTTTCTCCTCAGAGGGAAACAACACAGTAACTCCAACGATGTTTCTGCCGCTCCAAGTGACCCCCTGCTCAAGACCCCACACACCCACAGCACGGGGGGATCACCCCAGCAGAGCAGCCCCAGCCAAATCCTCAGCTGTGGATACCCTGGCATTGTCCTGGCTGAATGCTGAGGCTGGAATTTTCTCAAGGAGCTAAAGATGCTCCCCCAGCAAGCCCAGTTTTCACAGGAAGGAATGTTGAGGACTTGACACCTCCAAAGCTCGAAGCCAACAGGTGCCATTTTGATGCCTTTTTTAACAATACAATCATCTTTATTTCCCCAGCATCAGTGGTTTGTTTTCCAAATACATTCAGATCAACATCCTTTGTTTAAGAGATGATGATAAACAAACACGATGTGGGAGGCTCTCCCTCACATAAAACAGTAGGAGGGAACAAACCTTGGGGGCCATTAGGAATTGTAATGCCAGATTAATTTTAAATGGATTTCTATTCATTTACATTCACTCAGGCCTATGTAATCCATTAGCTTTGCATGCATCTAATGGTTCAACATCCTTGAAAATGAGCAATGGATCCTGGACCCCTGAGACCAGTGGGTGGATTGGGAGAGGAGGCAGAGAGTGACTGGGTGGGCACAGGGGCTGCTCATCCCTTCCCAGGGAGCCTGCAGGGACCAAGTGGCAAAAAGAAGAGTGGAGATGGCCCCAAAAACAACGTCAGGAGTTGGGCAGCTCTGTCCCTGGGGTTTCCCCAGCTGGGATGGGATCCAGGGTCCTGGCAGGTCCCGGCTCCCGCAGCCAAACAAGGTCACACGTGCACAGGAGTGCAGCTGCCACACGGGCTGGCCTTGGGGAGGTCCCTGCAGTCTCTGCTGCCAGCAAGGCTCAGAGACTGCCACAAACCCTGTCAAAAACCCCCAAAGCACCAAAATAAACACTCTGTGCTCGCTCAGCACCTCCAACACCAGGCCAAGAGAGCGCAGCAAACCCCAGCGACGTCCTCCCACCCCAGCCCGCCTCGCCTGAAACAGCCTCACTCACTTCAGCCAGCAAACCCCAAGCAAATTCTGGAATTTTGGAGAGAAGGAGCTGCCACGTGACAGTTTTCTGATTAGAAAGACACAAATTAAAACCAGCAGAAGCCTCCAGTGTTGCCACCCCAGAGCATCATCTGCACCACGGTGCCAATGGCGAGAGGGACAATTACACAGCACCTGCCAACAGGATTATCTCAATGGGAACGGAGATGCACATCAAAAAACTATTTCCATGTCCCCCAAAAATTATGAGTGCCTTAAAAGGATGATAATAATGAGTTTTAGGGCATACACATGATCTTCCCCACTGCATAATCTGCCCATTTCAGAGCAATGTAGCTCTAGCAGCTCTGTTAGAGAAGTAATTTAACCCTAATTTGATTGCTTCTCAGTAACAGTAGTTTCAGCGCTCTAATCAATAAGTCACAGGGTTTTACGACTGCCCTTGGTATATCAATCATTTCAATCGGTAATAAAATGCTTTTCATTTGAAGAACACCTGAAATACCGTGTAATTACCTTTGTATAAAATTACAGACTCCAATTTACCCATTTCACCTGCTGCAGCCAACAGCCTCGCTCGGCACCAAACATCATTTCCTTCCTAAAGGCTTTCTGAGCCGTCCTTCATCCCTTCCCATGTCACTGCAGCAGCAAGGTATTACTCACACCCCACAAAACAGCAGGTTACAAGAGACACCCATCTCCCAGGAATCCTTCAAGAAAGGGAGAGATCCAACCCCGGACCACAATGTCCTCAGGCAGCCACAAGGTACTGATGGGGAAACACGGCCAAGGGAAGGTTTCAAGGACTCTGGCTGGCACTAAGGTGTCCCTGCCTGGCAAAGGATGCTCTGGGCACACCAGACCATTGCAGGGCACAATGTGTCTCCCCTTCTGCCCCCTCAGCCACCCCATTACCCCTCAGTCAAGCAGGTTCCTGCTGTCCTCACTGGAGCCATACAGCTCTGACACACTGACTGCAGGACTCTCCCAGCACTGGGATGCTCGGATCACAAGCAAAACAGACATCTCAGAGACCCCTCAGCACAACACATGCCCCCAAGCCAGAGGGAGCAGGGCCACCTGGCACCAGACCCCCATGTCGGCACCCCAAAGCTGTGCTCAGGAAATGTTTCCAGGGAATTCTGGTTCGTGTCAGTTTTGGTTTTGTTTCAAGAAAAAAAAAAACAAACCACTCTTATAAACACTGAAAACGACTTAGGGAAATATTTTCGCTGGCAGATGTCAGGCCTCAGCAGTTCTTACAGGAATTATCCCCAGGATCCTGAGCAGAGGACACGCTCCCCCATCCCTGTGCAAAGCTGTAACAAAGAGGCTGCTGTGCTGCCGCCACTGCCATCAGACCCCGAGGTGCCCCGGGTGGAGCTGAAACAGGTCAGGGTGACGAGGTTTAAGTCCTTGGAGGAACGTTTAGTTACTCCTCTGCAAAATCCATCGCTCAGCTGCCAGACCCCCAGGCAGGGGCCAAGAAGTGCCCCGGGCACTCACCCTGAAGTCGATTCCCACGGTGGAGATGAAGCTGCCGGCGAGGAACGCGCCGTCTTTGAACCGCACCAGCAGGCAGGTCTTGCCGACCCCGGAGTCGCCCACCAGCATCACCTGGGAGGGAGGGAGGGAGGGGGGTTAGAGGTTTTGGGAAGGAAGCCCCCTGCAGCCATTACCCAGCTCCATCCCAGGAGCAGGCAGCAGATCCCATATGCTTGAGAGGAAAAAAGCACATCCAAGAGCGATGGACCCAGGGGAG
Organism: Manacus vitellinus; assembly: GCF_001715985.3. NCBI lineage: Eukaryota > Metazoa > Chordata > Aves > Passeriformes > Pipridae > Manacus > Manacus vitellinus. Next base: position 250,783 of record NW_021940884.1, on the reverse strand, counting down.
GGTGGGGGGAAAAAGGGGGACTCACAGCAGAATTATTCCCCATCCTGCACCACGTGTGTCCCTGAGTACTGGCTCAACTTGAGACACCTTACCCCAAGCTGTATTTAACAAGTCCTTCATGGGGGCACAACCCCCCCCTGAAAACCAAGAGGTGCCAGCTGGGTGACACAAGCTGTAACCCGACGGCTGCAGGGCCCACAGGCTCCCCAACACCCACAAAACACCCCACCACTGTGGGGCTTTCTGGGATGTGGCACCACCCATGGGGAGACTTCAGGGAGTCCCCAGCCATAAGTGCCAGCTCCAGGGGTGCATCAGCCCTCTGCAAGCAACTGCCTTCCGTGGGACCCACACATGCCCACAGCTGCCCTCCCGGTCCTCCACAGATGCCAAGGGAGCAGCTCCTGGTGCCCCTGCCTCAGTTTCCCCACCCAGCAGCTGCCCTGGGTGCAGACAGGGCAGGCAGCCAGCCCCCTGCCACAGAGACCACGGCAGAGCTGAGCCTGCTCCCAGATACAGCTCCCCAAAACCTCAGCCCAAACCAACAGCCCCCCTGCCCCCTGGGGCACCGAGCCCTCTCCCCTCAGTGGGATGACAACTTCCCACCACCGAGAAATCTGGGACCATGGAGCCGGGCTGCGTGAGCTCCTTCTGCACCTGCCACGGCAGGTTCCCTCTCCCCCAAGGTGCTCCCATCAGCCTTCCCAGAGCCATTAGGCTGTGACAGGATTTAAATGGTTTTAAGGCAGGGACTGCCCTGGGTCACACCGAACCCTCGCAGGAGCCATCCGAAGTGGCAGACGCCACCATGGCTCTGCAGCTCAGCCCTGAGAGGTGTCAGCAGCCTCGGGTGCAGGTGTAGCTCATTTTGGGGCAGGATCCAGCCACAGTGCCCCAGCCCCCACGGTGCAGAGCCCCACACACCGAGCTCTGGCACGAGGGTTGAGGGCAGCCAGCGAACCACGGGTGTATTGGTGCAAAGCCAAGGGAAGGGGGGGAAGTCAATTTTAGTACAAAATATTGGGGTTCTTTAACTTTCCAGACCTCTCTCTGAAACAGGTGACCCTCAACAGCGGCTTCTCCCCACTCAGCACCACCAATGCCTCACCAGACATGCAAAGCACCCGGGGCCAGGATGCAGCCCCGTACCCAGGACTTGCATTTGGCCACTGCCTCAGGCAGAGCTCAGGAGCCTCAGAAGACGGGTAAGGGAAGGAGAAAGTTTAACAAACCAGGTTTTTACTGGATACAAAGCAATTTCTCTCTGCCACTGGTTCAAAATCAGCCAGACCATTAGCAGAGGTTTTGGCTAACTGGGGCATTAGGGCTTCTCTGAGACCCATTTGGCTCATCCCTGTGCCATGGGCACAATTCCCAGGGAAAGCCACAGCCTGGGCAGGCAGAGGTGAGCTCCAGGAGCCAGGAACCAGCGCAAACACGGAGGTGGCTCCATTTTAGGGAAGCTGTTAAACCGTTACTGCAGCTGTATCAGGACCCACCGCCTACCAAAGCAACCAAACCCACTTCTGGAACACCCCTCACCTCCTACCCCACATCCCAAACCTTAACACGATAGCCACACCAACTGCCACCGGCAGCGAGCTCACGGCACCACACACCGCGGTAGGACCTGCCCCAGCAAAGCCCGTGTTCTCCGGGCTCAGTCCCCCACGTTCGGTTACAGAGATCCGCGACAGAAACACAGCCAGAGCGTTTGCACTGAGTTCTAGCCTCAGCCAAAATCACTAAATGAGCCCCCATATCGCTAAGTGCGCCCTAAAATCATCAAGTGAGCTTCAGGCTGGGCTTGCATCAGGTCGTATGATGAAGTGGGGGGGACGCAAATTAATTTGTTCTGTGACTCTCTCGGCAGGATCTGAAGCAGCGAGAAGAAGCCATCTGAGCCCAGAAAGCTGGAGACATCTCAGCAGCAGCCAGAGCAGACTCGATGCCACTCAGGGGGTGCCATCACCCTGCTCACAGCCCCGTTTTTTGTAGGTTAAAGAGGAGCCGGGAGGCCACAGCAGCTCCCCGGAGCAGCCTCTGGCCATCACTTGCACAAGTCCCGCAGCAGCAGCCCCGCTGCCGGGGGGCTCTGCGAGCGCAGCCCCCGCTGA
>NW_021940884.1:237275-247835 GCF_001715985.3 Manacus vitellinus | reverse complement strand
ATCCCTGGTGCGGCTCCCCAGCGAGGTCTGGGGTCCGTCCCGTAGCGGGTCCCCCCCGCTCGGGTTTGCCACAGGGCGGGGGGGGCCACGCGAGGCAGACACGGCCCCTCCGCTGCTCGCAGCATCCCTCGAGGAATGCGGTGTGAGGGGGTCGTGGAGCAAGGAGGCCACCGCGGGCTGTGGGGCATGGGGACGGGAGCCCAGGTTCACCCCCGGTCCGTCTCAGCAACTAGTTTCAACGAGCAACACTTGGCATCTCTCTCTGCTCACAAATGTCACCTGAGGCGCTGGCGGGCTGGAATAAACGTCTTCGCTGTGTGACACATTCCAGTGGCACGGCCTCGGCCTGGCTGGGAACGGGGACTTCAACAGCACGGCAGAGCAGAACTGGGAAACAAATCACTGTCGTGAGAAGCCAGGCAGGCAAACGGCGAGGATGGAATAGGTGACAACACTGGCACAGGGAGGTGACAGTGGGATCAGCATCCCAGCAAGCCCGGGGGCAGTGCCAGAGCTCAGGTGACAGCTGTGAGGGGTCGTTCTCACTGTGGCCATGGATGAGACTTTTCCCTTTGGGAGCATTTAAAATCTATAGTTAATCCCTTTTCAAGGGCTCTGAAGCACCCCAGGGAACGAGCAGGGGCAGGCAGCAGGGTTCTCATAGATTTGGCTGTGGACAAGGGGGGTGGGCCAGGAGCTTGTGTGCATGGCTCCAGGGTGGGATCCCCCTTCTCCCATCCTGAGTTTCGGGCATGGCCACGGCTATTACAGGCTCCAGGGAATGCTGAGGAGTTCTGTGTCTGCAGCACTCCTCCAACACAGCTGAGGATGAAGGAAAAGCTGTCATGGTGGAGGTTCATCTTCCCACTTCCCTTCATGTACTCTTAATCCTGACGATCTAGCTGGGAGATGGAAGACCTGCCTGGCAGAGCAGACTGGATGTCAGGGTTTTGCACTTTAATCTGATTTTCTGGGACAGCTGCAGTCAATAGAGGCTGAGGCCTCAGAGCAAAGTGCAATGCTGGAACTACGTATGGGGCTGCAGGTATTAACCAGCCCCCATGCTGTGGCCATGGTGCAGCTTTTCCCAGTGGAACGTGCCCAGAGGAAGGGGGTACCCAGCCCTGGCACCTCTGTGTGCCTTCGGGGCACACCTCCCCAGGCTGCCTTGCTGCTGCACAAGGATTTTCCCCTCTCCCATCCCCAGCTGATGATGATGGAAATCTCCATCAACAGCTCAGGAGCAAACAAAGCCAGCTGCTTATCGAGGCCGCATCAGGGCAACGCCGGAGGAGATGGCCCCTTATCAGCGGCAGCAGCCGGCAAGCGGGCCTGGAAAATTCTGCCTGTACCAAAGGTCGTGTGCTCCAGTGGCTGCAGCAGGGCTGATCCCCATGGCCCTTGGCCACCCAAAATCAGCTTTGGCGGCAGCAGAGCTCAGAGCACCACGGCCGCGGTGAGAGGCACCTCCTGCAAGTTTCTCTCCTGTAGGAAAGGCGTGTGCAGAGACACAGCCTGCTCAGAATCGCAGTCACGCCTGGAGATGTTGCTCCTCATATAGTTACAGGAACTAATCAGATAACGGCAGCTGAACTAAGGGGGATATATTTGCTAAAAATAGCTTAATGGAACAACATACGCCTGGAGATACGGCGTGCCTGGGGGAAGCGGGGCTGGCAGGGCTCTGAGCGGGGCTGGCCGTGCCAGTGGCTGCCTGGTGCTCACAGCCATCTACATATTTGTAAATTTGTTTTTAGGGGTAGAAAATCAGCTCGTCCACATCATGTGGTCAAGCCAAGAGGGCGGTTGTGCTGCTGTATGGGGGGCTGTGAATGCAAGCACAGACAGGCAGCTGGTGCCACCATTGCCACCTGTACCAACGGCCATGGGGACAGCACCTGCCCTTGGCTCGGCCACCCCCGCTGGGGGACAGAGCTCCACACAGGGCTGGAGACACAGCGAGCCCACCTGGGGCCGAGCACCATGCTCTGCCCAGCTGCTCTGCACAAACACTCTGCTCCGGGGGTTTAAATCTGGCTGTTTTCTTTGGCACGGAGCTCCGCAGGGTTCTGCGTGCCAGAAGTTCCGCGCCGTGCTCAGAGCCAAGTGAGATATTTCGGTGCGAGGCCATCTCTCCCTCCTCCTGCTGGTCCGGGTTGTTCCATCGCTGGCTCGTGCTGCAGCTGCCCCCGCGCTCCCTCAGCTGCTCCATCCCCTGCTCCTGGTCAGGATGGAGCCATTCCTCTCCCGGCAGCCTGGGAGCCTGCTGAGCCTGCTCTCCTCCTGGTCCCAGCTCCTGGTGCCAGCTCGGATGGAGCAGAGCCGTCTCTCCAGCAGGCAGGCTGCAAGGACGAGCTATTCCCATCAGACACGATGTCAGCTGTGCCAGCTTGGAAGATATTCATCTTCCTTGCCTGGTGGCTGCAAGAAAGATGGTGCAGGCTCTTCCCATGTGCTCCTCGTTGTGCCTCTGCTGTCACCTACTGCAATGCCACCAGCCAAAGGTCAGGGGGCTTCTCTGTCCCCCTGTGCTGGGCACTGGTGAGGCTTAATCTTGAATTCTGGGGTCAGTTTTGGGCCCCTCACAAAAAGAAAGATATTGAGGGGTGGTAGCGTGTCCAGGGAAGGGAAGGGAGCTGGGGAAGGGGCTGAGCAGCAGAAGCAGCTGAGGGAGCTGGGGGGGCTCAGCCTGGAGAAAAGGAGGCTCAGGGGGGACCTTCTGGCTCTGCAACTCCCTGACAGGAGGGGGGAGCCAGGGGGGGTCGGACTCTGCTCCCAGGGAACAAGGGACAGGAGGAGAGGGAACGGCCTCAGGTTGTGCCAGGGGAGGTTGAGGTTGGATGTTGGGAAAATTCCTTCACAGAAAGGGCTGTCCAGCCCTGGCACAGCTGCCCAGGGCAGTGGTGGAGTCCCCAACCCTGGAGGGATTTAAAAGCCCCATGGATGTGGCACTTGGGGACATGGCTGGCTTTGGCAGTGCTGGGGGAATGGTCAGACTCGATGATCTTAGAGGGCTTTTCCAACCCGAACAATTCTGTGACTCCCCTAATCACATGTAACTGCCAGCTCTTCCCACTCTGTTCAGCTCCAGGTCCTTTGCCAAGGGCACACACAGCTCTGGCTCCAGAGAGGCTGAAGAGGAAGGGCCTGAGGGCAGTGGGCATCACCTGGATGGGAGGTGCAGGAGGGCAGCTGGGGACAGAGGTGACACCAAGCTCACAGGGCTGACTCAAGAATACAGAGAGCTTGATTTCATGTTGCAGATGAGCGGACACCCATTGGAGATGTCAGACAGAGGGGACAGCTCTGCTGCAGCCAGCAGTGCCCCACGGAGCAGAGCCAGGGAGGCAGGGAAGAGTGCACAGGGCACGGGCTGGAGTTGGACCCCAGCACCCTGCCAGGCGCAGCAGGCAACAGCTCTGCCACCTTGGGAAGGGCCCAGCCCACGCAGCACTGAGCAGGCACCGTTCCCTCCCTCACCAGTTATTGTTCTTCCCTCCCCATCGCTCACTTACCTCCCAACACTTCAATCCCATCGCCTTTGTCAGTGTCGCTGGCTTTTAATTGAAATTCCTCAGACATCTCCTCATCAGCACAGCCCATCAACTAGTTTTGTGTGGGAAGTCATTGTTTTCTCTCTGCAGCTGGGAAAGTTAAATTCCAGCGTTTTGCTGGGAGACTGCTTTTGTCTCTTCCCTTTCTTACATTGCCAAGCCCGATCTTACATTGCAACCTCCTTCCTTTGTCTGGATATTTCATTTTCCATCTCTCTTCTACACAGTCCCTCTGGTTCCATCTCAGACTCCTCCACTTCCCTGGTCCATCCTTAGTGGGAGCTCCCACTTGCAGCTCCCTCCAGCCTCTCATTGCCAATGTTTTCCTGCAAAGCACCCCAGAGGTTTGGAGAGCCCAGCCTGTTACTAAGTCTTTGTTTCTTGGTGTTCAAATCCATAATAGCTCCACACGAGGGTTTGGACACCAGGGAGCTGGGCAGATACTGAGGTGTCAGCACGTGCAGCCCAGGGGCAGAGCTTGAGCACTCCTTCCCCCACCAAACTGCCCCCATTAGCCCATTCTTCAAAGGGTAAAGCCAAGTCAAGCAACCACCAGCACTCACAACCTTGGCAGTGTTCGAGAGGAGGACCCAAGCTGGGCCAAGACATCACTTCCATGGGCAGCAGGAGGATGGGATTGGGGGTCTGTCCCCAGTGCCAAGCCAAGGGGGCTCGGTCCCCTCCTCCAGAGCAGAGCAAGAGTCCTTTGCTGTAACACTGGCTGTCCTGGGCTCAAGCTGGTAAACGAGACATGGGGCACAGCTTCCCCCTCTGCCCTGCTCCAGGACTGGCACCCTGGGATTACTCAGGGCATGGCACAGCACTGGGAAGTGGCAGCAGCTCCCGGGGCTGAGCAGGACACAGTGCAGCTCTGACAGTGTAAAACACAATGAACCCCAGCAAACACCCCTTGCACCTGAAGGCTTTTGCTCCCTGCAGGTCAGTCCCACATCCCACTGGAACACAGGACCTTGGCATGTCCCCACAGGCATCCCGAGGGAGCCATGGTGCTGCTCTGGGCCCTCACCATCCCATGCACGACAGGGTGATCGTGCCAGGTCCTAATGAGGCTGCACTGGGCTGAGGCCAGGAAATTAATTTTCCTTGTGCCAAGACCAGCACGAGCCGAGGTTTCAGGAGCAGAGGGCTGAGCACACAGTCACCCACAAGGGCTTTCAGATGGGATGAGGAGTTGGATGTCCAAAGGGTCTTTGAAACACATCCTACAGAGATAGAGGAAGGGCAGAGCACATGCCTGGCCTCCCAAATATGAGATATTTGCGGGCTGTTTGGTATATTTTAGATGCTTTTCAAACATACCTCAGCAGCATCAAATATTTTAGGAATATAATGTCTCAGCCTGAAAATATCTGAGGTATTTTGTAGCCGTATAGAGGCACGTCCTGAGGCAGGGAAGGGTTAGAGTGTGGTTGTGGTTTCAAAAGCAAGGGGATGAATGTCACAGGTGCCTCTGTTATCTGTGCACACTCGACTGTTTCCATCCCAGAGAGTTTCACACCAGTCAGGCCACAGCTGGAGCACAATCCCAGCCAGTGGCCCCAAGCCTGGCACTGCCTCTGGAGCCACCACAGCAGAGCCCAAGGGACTGGAGCAAATAACTCCCCCAAAACCTTCATCTTTGGAAATTAGTTCGGCACTGCAGAGCTCGAGAGCTCCCACGGGCCAGCCCTGGGATGTGAGCAGTGCTCTGGGGCCTTGTAAAACAATAAACAGCAGTAATGAGTGAGCGTGGAAATGTGCAGAGGCTCATAAAGCTGCTGCTCCAGAGAACAAGTCACCCCTAAGGGCCAGCTGGGAAGAAGCTCCCGCTGGAGCGTCACTGCTGGTGCTGGGCTCGCTGGCCCTGGGGCAGCACCAGGTGAGGGTCTGCTCCGAGGGCACATCCCATGGGAGGACAGGGAAATCCACCCCCTGAGACAGGGGGCTGGGGAGCAGCAGGACTGTCTGTGTCAGGAGCTGAGCTCCTGCTTTGCCAGGGGAGCTGCAGACGTGCCCACAGCTTGCTCACAGCTCACCAGAGCTACCTGGGGCAGGTGGCTGATGAGACACGGGGGGGCCCATCAGCCTGAGGATCAACAGCTGCTGTCTTTCTGCTCCTCCTCTGACACACCTGACGTGACTTTCCCAATCTGAGCCATCAGCCAGTGGTGCTGCTCCAGGTAATTAACAATCTGGGGGATGATGACAATACAGCTTCGAGTTTTGATGCTCTTTGTTAATGTTTTCCACGGAAGGCTGGACATTTCCTCTTAGCAAGGCACCGGTAAGTTTGGGCAGTTAGTTTTTATTTCAAGATGACAACGTGTGAGCAGCATGGCCAGCCTGGATCCAGCCAGGCACTTCCAGGCACTCTAATTCCTCCTAATTTCTAATCTAACCCTGCCCTCTGTCAGTGGAAAGCCATTCCCCCTTGTCCTTTAAAAGCCGTGTGAATGTGGCACTTGGGGACATGGGCTAATGGGCTTTGGCAGTGCTGGGGGAACGGTTGGACTCGATGGTCTTGGAGGGCTTTTCCAACCTAATGGATTCTATGATTCCATGATTTTAGGGCGCGTTGCATCCTTTTCGCGGTTTCTATCCCGGCGGCGGTGCTAGAGGGCGCCTGGAGTCCGCGAACCGGCACCGAGGGCCGGGCACAGCGGTGAGGGCCGAGCCCGCCGGGTCCCGCACGGCTCGGGGGGCCGGGGGAGCCCCTGGGTCTGCCTGCGGCCATCTGGGTGGGCGATTAGAGCGGGGGAATGGGAATGTGGGCGGGGAGCCGGAACCAGGACTGGCGATGGAGATGGTCCTCGTGGGGGTCATTCCCCAAGTACCACAGCATCAATCCCAGGGCAGTGGCAGAGTCCCCGTCCCTGGAGGGATTTAAAAGCCGCGTGGACGTGGCACTAGGGGACATGGATTAGTGGTGGCCTTGGCGATGCTGGGGGAATGGTTGGACTCAGTGGTCTTGGAGATCTTTTCCAGCCTAAACAATTCCACGATTCTATGATCATGAAAGCGAGGGGGACACAAAATGCAGCCACAGAGTAACACACTGCAGAGGTAGGAACAGCCACTTCCTCCCAGGAGAAACAGAGATCATGACCTCCTCGGGGATACTTCTATTCCATACCTAGTGGGAGAGCTCTCTCCCCACGACATCAGCTGAGGACAAGCTGTGCTCCTTCCATCAGGTGAGAGTTCTTCCAAGCAGAGAAATAACAGCCATACATGAATACAGCTACAAGGGACCTCAGATCATGGCAAGGGAGCAGAGAGGTCAAGAGAGGCGTTTTTCCTGCCTTTTTCAAGCCGCACACAAGGTACAGTGGATGCATGTTGCTGGGGGCAGAAGGATCCTGTCCTGGCTCAGCCATCCTGGCTGCAATCCCATCTCCATCTGCACAGAGCTTCCCCATGAACACGCCTGGGCAACAAGGTGTCCCCAGCAGCTGCTCGTGGACCTGCACTGGGCGCTGCAGGCGTGAGCCAAACAGTGTTCAGTGCACTGAAGAGGGGGTGCCTCGGGGTTTGGGGCACTCAGTGGGGTTCCACGGCTGTCTGGGTACTGCTGAAACCATCTGTGGTGGTTCTGGGATCTGGCTGAAGGGCCTGGAGGCAGCAGTGACATTCCCAGCCAGCCACAGCTCCGTCACGTTCTGCTGACCACAGAGGATCTGCCCATGTGCTGGGTGCACTCGTGCAGGGCTGGAGGGATGGGGGAATTAACACCCTCTTGGTTGGGGTTTGAATTCTGCTGCAAGTAAACAGTGTTGAGAAACTCTCCAGTTCCTTGCCAGTGGGAGGAACCAGCAGAACCCTTCCCCACAATGAGCCATTCCCAGCCTCGCAGTCAGCAGCAGCCTCCCAGCCCCAGAGTACATTTTCCACTTCCATCATTTTCTGCAGTTACTGCTCTCAAACCCATCATAACTCAGTGACAAGACCTTCCTCCAAGATCAAAAATCGTGACTCAATGTGAACAAATTATTCTGTTGCTGCTGTGTCGAGGTTTGCTGTCTCCTTGCCCACTCACTCACGTATTTCCTTGCTCGTTGCCCTCGTTACAGCTTGGCAGCCCTGGCTTTTCAGGGTCAACCCTTAACTTCATTCCATTGGCTGGATTCCATTAGCCAGCTAGTCTGCTGATTGCAATCCACACACAGAATATTTTCTCCTTGCTGTTATCTGAAAAAATATGGGCATCAGTACAGAAAAAAAAAGAAAAAAAGAACCACCACCCAAAAAAAGCAATTCACATTTGAGGGAGCGGAAATAAATACATTGTAGTCACATGAGGAAATAGTAACTGCAGGGCTATTTTGGGCACAATACATCATGCAAAGGATGATGTGTCTTTCAAGCAGATTTCAAGCCTAAAAGGCACAAAATGTTTTTGGAAAGTAAATTCCCACACACATTAAGCACCATGCCAAGGAGTGGGATCAGATGCTGTCAGGCTTTATATTTCAGAGTTTGGATATGGGAAGCTGAGGCCCCAGTTAACACCACCCCTCGGGGTTCAGCAGGACAGTCACACACTTAAATCCACAGAGGTGCTTGTGGACTCTGTTGGATCAGGACCATCCTGGATCAAGCCAACCAGGTAAAGCTGGAGGTGATGAGCAGCTCTGGAGGAGTAATGTGGTGGGGGTCACCCTCTTCAGGTAACTAGTGACAGGACCAGAGGAAATGGCCTCAAGCTGCACCAGGGGAGGTTCATGTTGGACATTAGGAAGAATTTCTTCATGGAGAAGGTTGTTAAACACTGAAATGGACTGCCCAGCGAGGTGGTGGAGTCCCCAGCCCTGGAGGTGTTCAAGAAACAACTGATGTGTTACTCAGTGCTCTGGGCTGGGGGACAAGGTGAAGATTGACGAAAGGTTGGACTTGGTGATCTTGGAGGTACTTAACAACCTTTTGTCTCTGAGGTAAAGGAACAATGCCTGTGTTTTGTTGCTCACAGGAGCTGAGTGTGCAGGACAATCACAGCCATCAAGTGGCACATGCTGAAACTCATGACCTGGCCCCAACACGAGTGTATCCTCGTGGAATGACTCAGTGAGGGCATCCTACACAGACACAGAGATGAGGTTTAGGCAAGTCCAGCCCACTGAGGGAGGCAAACCTGCCCCCCAGGCCCTCCTCTCTCCAGGTCTGTTCTCAGCAGAGGAGAAGGGGGGGGAGCAGGCTCTGAGGCTCCAGTCCTTCCTCCGGTCCCACCCCAAACAATTGTTCTTGCTCCCTGCTGCTCTCACTCCTCGGATGCTTGCAGACAGTGAGCGTGTCTCTCCCCCACCCCTTTTTGTTGTGGTTTCTCCCTTGAAAGCTGCCAGGCAGAGTTCCTGAGCCCACTGATTGCCAGGGCCCTACTGCCACAGTCCCTGCTGCAGTGTCCGGGTGGCAGCTCCTCGGCACACTCACCATCGGAGCACTGGGAATGCCGGGAGCACACCTGGGAGCAGCAAAAGCTGGCAGAGGCACGGGGTGCAGCTCTGAGGGGAGGCTGGACAGAAGGCAGCCCTGCTTGGCTGTGCAAGCTGCTTCAGACCAGTACCAAGCACCTCTCACCCTGGCACTGGGGCATGGGCTGTTCGAGGGGAGCAGCCTCTGTGGTGGGTGACTCATCTTTTTGGGGAGGGACAGCCCTTCTCACAGGGGTGCTCTCCAGGCAGCTCTTCCAGAGGTTTTCCTATCAACAGTAATTGCTGGAACAGCCATGACTGAACAGAGTGTGGGCTCAGCTTTGCCCATGGGCAGTTCTGAGGCTCCAGTGGACACTGGCATTCCTGGTGCCAAGGCTGACCTGGGGAGATTTGCTGCACTGAACTTCAGTGTTACATAGGAATGTTTTCAGGGTGTGAATGGCTGCAAGAATTAATGGAATTGCATAAATGAAGAGCAAGATTTTCCTGTCCCCATTTAGCAAAAAACCTGCTGTAAGTGTTGTCTGGATCAACAAATCTCAGGAGAACCAGTTCAAAAGCAGCTTCTCCCATGTTTTATTTCAGCTTTCTCATATCCTTCCCTTGGTGGAGGGCCAGGGTCATGTTCCATATGTCCCATCACACTGTAACGAGGCACATGTGAAAGACCAACAAATTAGGGTGGGAAATTATCAGCTGTCACACCTATCTACTGCTTCCAAATGGGCTGGGGATGGTTTTGGGGAGATGCCCTATGTAATGATACTTCCTTTCATTGTATGGAGATTTTATTTTAGTTATATCCTTCAATCACTTTAAAGTAGAAGCTGTTCAGATCCCCGAGGAGCCACGGTGGAATGATGGGATTGACCTCACCAGGTGTGAGCCACGGCCAATGCCTGGGCCAGTGTGGGGTGAGTGGCACTGAAACCTGATGGATTTGCTGTTTAATGGTAAAAAAAAAATGCACTGAAAAGTACCTGACTTGTTCTTCCTCTGTCTCCAAGGTACCTGCTGTACTGTAGGTGTACACAACCTGAGCTCTTACTGGACCCCACAGCCCTTGGGAATGGGCACCAGCCACGGGAACCGGGTGCCAAGGGCCTTCAGGAAGGGCTCAGGTGGGTGTTGGTGCTCCCATCTGTCCACTGCCCTGTGTGCCCGGGTGGGGAAGCCCCCCTGGCATTGTGAGACACCCCACCCCCCCGCCATCTCCAGCACAATTCCATCGTGCATCGTCTGCCCTGCCCAGTTTCTGAGATGCCCCTCATCGGGATAATCCTTGTTCCCCGGGATGTCGCTGCTCCCCGGGATGTCGCTGCTCCCCAGGATGCTCCTGTCCTCAGGATGCTCGTGTTCCCCGGGATGTTCCTGCCTCCTGGGACCTCCGTGTCCCACGGAATCCTCCTGCTTCGGGGACCCCCTTCTCCAGGGATCCCCCTGCCCCCGAGACACCCGTTCCCCACGGATCCCCCTGCTCCCGGGATGCCTCTGCCCCGCCAAGGACACCCATCCCCCGGGACCCTCTGCTCCAGGAATCCCCCCGTTCCCGGGACACCTCTGCCCCCCGAGACCCCCGT
>NW_021940884.1:190446-236170 GCF_001715985.3 Manacus vitellinus | reverse complement strand
GCGTGTCCCGAAAGGGACAGCCCGGGGCCGCGGGGGGATGGAGCGGGAGGTTCTGTGCGCGGAGTTTTGATTTCTGGAGGAATGCGGGAGGTTCTGTGCGCGGAGTTTTGATTTCTGGGGGAATGCGGGAGGTTCTGTGCGCGGAGTTTTGGTTTCTGGGGGAATGCGGGAGGTTCTGTGCGCGGAGTTTTGGTTTTGGAAGTTCTGGGGGAATGCAGGAAGTTCTGTGCCCGAAGTTCGAATTCAGAGGTTCTCGGGTATGGAGGAGGTTCTCGCCGAGTTTGATGTCTGGGGGAATGCAGGAGGTTCTGTGCTCTGAGTTTTGATTTCTGAGGCCCTTGGGGAGTGGCAGGGGGGGGGGGTTGGGGAAATGAACAGTTGGATGTGGGTTAAATGCTGTTAACAGAAAATTCAAAGGACCCAACTAAAAAGTTCAAATAAACATTTGCCCACGGAAGCGCTGGGATGGGATGACAGATGTGTGTGTATTCGGATGCTGGTTTTGTTGTTTTGGGAGGATCAATCAGGCACGTGAAGGGGCACTGGAATGGTCCACGTGCACAGTCACTGAAGTAAAGTTACTGTATGATGCAAAAACAGACATAAGGGAGAAGTTTGGGTTTGAACCTAAATTTGTGTTCTGTAGGAAGCAACTTTTCAGTTCTTGACGAGACAAAAGCATCAAGTGATTCATATAAGAGAGATGACGTGGGGCCCAGCATAATAGATAAATCTCACATGAACTTACTTCTGCTGGTATTTCACTACATTAAGGGTCTGCTTTTCTCTTTGCATATTCTTAACTAAGTTTCCACTTCTTAGTGTCAATACAGAGATACTGTAGAAGTTGTAGAGCACCACATTAAACATAAATTGTAGGTTTTGCAGGATGTGTCTGGACTAACCTCAGGAAAATGCACATCTCTAAATCCAACAGGCAAGGTATTTTCCAGCTCTTTTCTTACAAGATATATTTAGACTTTTCCAAACAAACCAGCCATTGTTTGTCGCAGAAAGTCCCTAACTGGGAAAGACTGGTTTTTATTAAGGAGTTTCTGGGTTTGTGTTATCTGTTGTTGGTTAGAGATGGGGAACTGCAGCTCCCGAGGCTGTGACAGAGGTGGAACGTGCCAGCCCATTGCTGGTCACTGTAGAGCAGCCTCCTGAAGGCTGTGGTGATCTGTCCTTCATTTGGCTTTTTGTTATTGCTGTTCAGAGGCGCTGAGTTGTAAAACTCTCAAAACGTTTTGGATTAGATGCTGTTGTGTAATGACAAATGGAAGCTGGACATAAAGCTCCTGCAAAAACATGGGACAGGGAAACCTGCTGAAGCGATGGATGGTGTTACTGATCTGCCTCTGACTCCGAGGGAGAAGCGCTTGTGTATGGCACTGTGGAGAGCACTGGGTGGAAGGGAGGAGCTGAGGGATGGGTGTCTTTGGAATTAAGACCATAGGGTCATCTTTGTCAGGCAGCACATCATCTCGTGTGTACAGTCAGCTGAAAATGTGGGCTGGTACCGTTCTCATGGTTGGTGGAAGATGTGGTGAAGTGGGTTTCCTTTAAATTTACTGCCCTGTTTGACCTCCTGTTTTTGGCAAAGAAGGCAGGTGTACTTACACCTTTGTTATTACCATGAAGGATTTACAGTTTCATTTCTGTTGGGGTGAGAGGGGCTCTGGCTCATGGCACAGTGAGGTTACACAAGTGGCTTTGTCTATTAATTTCATGTCCCCTTTATTGAGCACTGACAGATAAATAATATTTTTAATGATTGCTGCCTGTTCTCTCCTTAGAGGAAAACTTTTCTTTCTTTAATATCTCAACGAAACCTTTTTTAAAAAAATTAATTATTCTGAAATGAAGGCAGCCTTTAAGAAGGCCAGGTTCAGAAAGTTCCCAGCGCCAAAGCTCCCGGACCCTGTGGTGTGTGTGCTCACAGCTGCTCTCAGCAGTGCCATTCCGTTCCTCGAGCTGTAGAAGTAAGGCCTAGGCATGAGTTCCCCCCGGGTCCGATGTTTTAGTCGTAGCAGCTTTGGGGAAATAAATGCCAACTGCGGCAGCACCGTTACCAGGAGCCCAGAGAAATGCCCCGTCCAAAGAATCACTAAGGAAATCAGCTCTGCAGCCCACAGACACCACATACCTCGCTGGGAGCAGTCTCCAGGCAGAGCCTGGGAATACTGGCCCCTTCCCATGGCCAGAGTGGGGTTCTTGAAGTGTAAGGCAAAGTCTGGCTGGAAACAGGAGGAAAGGCTGTTTTTTTTCAAGTAACCCGCAGTGTGCAACATAAAAAACTGAGCTTGAGGAGCAACACGCTTGGAGTGGCAGCATTTGCACTTCTGAGCTCCTCTGTCCGAGGAACGCTCTGATCCATCTCTTTTCAAGTGCTTTGCTCTCAGCGTTACCGGATTTTGTTCGCCTTTATTTGAGCCTGAGCTGTTTCGTGAGCTTTCATCGCTTCTTTCATTCCTCAACTGGAAATAAAGCTCATCGAGGTTTTCCGACTTTCCCTTGCGAATGTTGATTCTTTCTGACACGTCTTTGGTGTCATGGTAGGTTTGAAGTGGAAATTAGAATCTTGATGTACAAAGAGGAGAGTTGAGACTTCCTTAGTTTTCCTTCATTAACATGGAATACTCTTTGTGGACGGGGGAGAAGGAGAAACTGGGATCAGAGTAGCTCTACTATCGCCAGGCTCTGGGTTTGGGGGTCAGAACTTTCATCCAAAACCCAGCGGGGTTTTTTGTGGATTTGGCAGTGAGCCCTGGGGTTGCACTGCCCAGCCGGTGACTTCACCCAAGTAAACCTTAAAATAAACAGATCTTATGATTCAGGAACCTGCAGTCTGTGATATTTTAAATTTCGAGAGTCAGCAACCATCAGTGGATTTTGCTGTGATTACGTGATGCAGGAAAAGCCTTTTCAAGGATTGAGGTGTCTTCAAAAGTTATCAGGGAAAAAAACAATCCAATTTAAATTAAAATCTACTTCAGGTAAACCCACAGGCAGTGGAGTATCTGTGCAGTAGTGTCCAGGCCACAGAGGCAAAATAGCTCTACTGCTGTTCCTAGAAAAAAACTGAGACAGCCTGGAATGTCATTCTTGTAGGAAGCCGTATCCCAGCGAAAACAAGGCTGCATTTCTCTTTTGTAAGAAATTCTGGAGGGGGAAAAAGGCCCAAATGAGGTGCTAGATAAATATTTTGCCAATGAGATTCATTCAGCCTATGGAAGGGACCAGTCCCATAAGCAACCTTAGCTATAGTTTGAGCATGAACAAGGAGGCAATTCTGTGGTGTTCTGTCAGCAAAATGGGCTCTGCTGTTAGACAGGACTGGATTGTTTATTGTCCTCCTCCCTAAAGCTTCAGGGAAATCTGAGTGCTGTTCCCATGGCTGAGAAATTTACCTTTTTTTAAAATTAAAATGTTGGCTTTTTTTTTTTTTTGGTGGTGTTTAAAAGTGCGTTAAGAAAAACGTCCTCCTCGTAAGAACAGGCATCCCCAGCGAGGAGGGTTCGAAGGTGTTCCTGCTCCGTGGCAAAAGTTGCAGTTAGATAATCCTGAGCAGCATCAACGTGTGTTCTACTTTTGTGATTTGCAGTTCGGTGCAGCCAAATCTACAAGCCCTGGTAGTGATAAAGAAACACATGTTAAAGCACTGGAATTAAACATCTCGAAGCCCCAAGGGGCAGAAGGATGAGCTGCTGCCCTCACCTTTTGGGGCTCCTCTGACATCTGGTGTGGTTTTTCCTGTGTACTCTTTGCATTGATTTTTCCCTGTATTTCCTGCAATTTTTAAGCTTACTGGTGGTGTTTTTCTGCGTGTGGTTTTTTCCTTGTTGAAGTGAAAATGTGGGCTTGATCCTGCTCTTCTCCTGCTGGTGAGCCTCCGGCAGGTCTCTCTTGCGTTTCAGCCAATTTATTTCATCCTGCTCTCACAAAAAGTGGATTTAAAAGAAAATCACTCACTCAGAAGACAGAACTCATATGGTTTGTTAATGCTTCTCTCCCTGTTTGCCATTTAATGGGATTCCTTGTTTTATCTCTTGTCATGCCACGTTTTCCACACTCTGGTTTCCATAATGTGTCTCTGCGTCATCCTTTCTCCATTTCTTCAAGATTTGTTGTCCTTTCATTGTTGTAGTTCAGCTTGATTTTGTATTTTATTTACTCCATATGTTCCCAAACATTTATCTGAGTTGTAGTAAACGAATAATGAAATAAACAGGGGTGAAGAAGGATAGCTTGGGAGCAAAGCTGTGCATTCCAGTGCCAGGGTGGAGCGGGCTGGGAGCTGCACGGACAGACAGTCTTGCTCTTACTGTGAGGAGAGTGCACAGGAGAAGGTGGGGGACTGTGGGGGAAACAAACAGCACTTGTGAATTAGTTCCTCCATGGCCAACAGCACGATTTAGGCAGTCGCTGTCAGGCTCAAAGAGAAAATTTCTGTCTCTTCCGCAGTGGAAATTTGGCAGCTCCGCTGCTGGGCTGCACTGAAGCACTACTGCTGTTCAGAGGAACGGCTGCTGCCCCTCATCAGCCCACCCTTCTCTCCCCTCCAGATTAGCCCACCCTCCTCTGACACCCCCCAGCCCACCCTCCTCTCCAGGCCTTGCTGGGATGTGGCTCAAAGGCTGGAAGCTGCAGTGGCTGCCTGGCTGTGGAGCTGCTGCCCCCACTCCCCTTCTCCTGCTGCCCCCTACATGGACAAGCTCTGTCAGAGGTCCCAAAAGAGGATGAGGGGGCCACATCAGACCTGTGCAGCCCTTGTTTCTCAGCCTTCCTCTGCAGTAAAGAATTAGCTTGTTTTCCACATCGTAGCACTGTTCTTTACTTAGACACCAGAGCCAAGTTGGCATCTCTGTTTGCCAAAACTAAAAACGTCAGTTGAAATATAACGTTAGGTTTTTGCTTTGCAAAGGGCACAGAAAACAAAACCCATGTGTGTGCAGCCATTCCCATTTTTTAAAGGATAGCTATCATTAGGAAGAGCGTCTACAGTGTGCAGGCTGTAGCATTTGTGGTATATTACAGGAACCCTGACCAGTATGAAGAGATTCTGTCTTAGAATCCTGGAATGGTTTGGGTTGGGTGGGACCTGCCATGGGCAGGGATACCTCCCACTAGCCCAGGTTTCTCCAAGCTGTGCATTCCAAGTGTCCAACCTGGCCTTGGACACTTGCAGGGATGGGGCAGCCACAGCTTCTCTGGGCAACCTGTGCCAGGGCCTCACTACCCTCATAGGGAAGAATTTCTTCCATATATTGATCCTAAATTTCCCCTCTTTCAGTTTGAACTTGTTCCCATGTGTCCTGTCACCACAGTTCCTGATGCAGAGTCCCTCTCTGGTTTCCTCGTAGGCCCCTTCAGATCCTGGAAGGTGCTGTGAGCTCTCCACACAACCTTCTCTTCTTCAGGCTGAACTTTCTCAGCTTCCCAGCTCTTCCCTTTCCTTCAAAAGATCATATCCTTTCTGATGATGTGCAGATAAGCAAAACAGGGATAATTAAAGTGTGATGCTCCTCAGGGAGCTGTTTCTACCATTCTAACAACAAAATTGCCCCCCCCCCAGGTTGGGAACAGGTACATCTCTTAGGCTTCCTGGCACTAGGCCTTGGAAAAAACTCAGTAAGCTGAGCTCAGAGATGAGGTTTCAGATGTGGCATATGTTCTTGTGTGATTCTGTTTAACCTAGTGTCATTTTGAATTTAATTGGCATCCCATGATGACAGTGTGATACTCTGGGTTGGTGACAGTACTTGATGTTCACTCTGTGGTAACGAGTCTCCCACCTGCGGCATTTTTGGGTGTTGACTGTGGTCCTGCTTTACCTCCAGGCTGGGGCTGTGGGTGCCCTCTGGCAGTGCAGGGCTGGGAGGTGATGGGACTCCCTGTCAGGAGAGGGCTGTGCTCGTCTGACAGCAGCCACAGCCCGCGGCAGCTCCGGCTCCTGACGAGCCTGTGGGACAATCTGCAGTGACAGGGATTCTGGATCCGAGCCAGGACTCAGCCAGACTGTTCCTGTTCATCTGAAATCCGCCCTGGCCACCACACCACGGCCTTTTCTCCCTGGTGACAGCTGGGCAGCTTGTTCTCTGCCCGCCTCCATGGGCAGCTCCTTGGATCAGGAGCCCGTTTGGCTCCGTGCAATGCAATTTTGTGTGTCTGATGAAGTCACGGGGTCTAATCACTGGTTTGAAAGGGAGATTTCCAGGGTGGAGTTTGCAGCCTGTGCCCACCTCCTTGGACAGACCCTGGAGCACCTTCTGGTCCCTAAAGGGACAGCAGGAGAGCTGGAGAGGGACTTTGGACAAGGGCCTGGAAGGACAGGACAGGGGGAAATGGCTTCGCGCTGCCAGTTGGCAGGGTTAGATGGGCTATGGGGAAGAAATCCTTCTCTGTGGGGGTCTTGAGGCTCTGGCACAGGGTGCCCAGAGAAGCTGTGGCTGCTCCATCCCTGGAAGTGTCCAGGGCCAGGCTGGACAGGGCTTGGAGCAACCTGGGCTGGTGGGAGGTGTCCCTGCCCATGGCAGGGGGAGGAACTGGCTGCTCTTTAAAGTCCCTTCCAACCCAAACTGTTCTGTGATTCCACGGTTCTGTGGTACTTGCAGATCCCCAGCAATGGCCTCTTCACAGCTCCGTTCAACATCCCCTGGCAGCACCTCAGCCCTGGCTCCAGCAGGGTCTGTGCTGCTCCGGGCTCCTCTGGCACGGAGCAGATCCAGGAGCAAAGGAGCAGTTTTCCCTGCAGCTTTGGCTGGGACGGGCAGTGACGCCTCTCCTTCCTCTCCCTGGCCTGGGGGCTTGCATGGGATTCTATAAACACCTTTCCCTGCTGGTCAGGGGGGGAATCAGGTCCTGCTGGGAATGGGTTAAATGGGTTCAGCAAACTCTCCCCGGTCCGGGAGCCGTGGGAGTGGTGCTCTAAAAAGAGGACCCAGGGTGTGGGTTGAGTCCTCCGGAGGGAGGAACCCGAGGAACAGCTAAGCCTGGGAAAGCAGAGCCCAGCCGGATTGTGTTGGCCAAAGCTGTTCGCTTCTCTCTCAAACCACGCCTCGGGAAGGGGGTGGAGTGAGACCGGGCTGGAGCTGCGGGTTTTGGTTTAGGGCAGGTTGGTGAAAGCATCTGTGTCCTGGTGTGGGGCACTGTGTGTGAGTCTTGCACTGCAGACAGCCCCGGTGGGGAGCTGGGTGTGCTGTGACACAGAGCTGGGAGTCTGGGGGATGCATCCTGAAACTGTGACGGGAGACACGAGTCCCTCTGAGAGCTGGGAAAAAACCATGACCCTTCTTTTTTTCGTGTGTTTTTGTAGTGCAAAAATGTTGCTTGAAGAAGCACTAGAGAAGTATCTATTTTTGTACTTCTCTGTTCATCCTCTTGCCTCACAGCTGGCTGGTTGAATACAGCTCAGCCTTTCCACGTGTGGCTTGGAAAAAACAGATGTTCCGTTCCTGTCTCCACTGCCAGTGCTCCCAAATGCCACATTTCCAACAGCAGGACACCAGTGCTGGCACAGGGGCCATGGACTGAGCCCGGGGGGTACCTGTGGGGCTTTTTGGCTCTGTGGTGTTTGTGTGCTGTCAGTGGGGCTGTCAGGAGAGCTGCCCACACAAGCCTTACCTTCCAGGGGATATATGTGGCAGCCCAGGGCTGCCACCCCCTCATCCTGCTGGCAGCAGGACTGGCACCATCAGTGTGGGAATGTTCATGGGTTGTCCCTCTTGGGTTGCTTGTGTGCTGGTCCTTAATGGCTTTCATGTGCAGGGGCTGTGTGGCTGTTTGTGGGCAGAGGGGACCGTCCAGCCACGCTCTGCCGCCCGTGCCAGGCAGTCTGTGGGGTGATAAGAACAATAACCACGGGCCCCATCCCACACCATGTGCCACATTTCCTCTCCTGGGGCTTGGAGAGCTGAGGGAACAGCTGGAAACCACAATGGGATGCGGAGTGGAGCCTCTAAGAAAAAGTGTTGCAGTCACATTCCCTATGCTTGGTTATGCTTTGTACTCCCTTAGACACCTCTGCTTAGGCTGTGTTTCGTCACAGGAAGAGGAATGGGACAGGGTTTTGGGGATGTGACTTGCCTGGTCACCCCCAGAGAGATCAAAGGGGCACAGGAGAGCTGGAGAAAGGGTCTGTGCTCTCCCAGAGCCTGTGCAGACAGTATTGTCCTGCCGGGAGTGCGGAGCTGGCCCTCGGCAGAGCTGTGTTTCACCCCTCCCCAGATGAAAAAAAAAGGGTTGGAAAGCTGTCTGGAAAGAGTGAGTTTGCAAAAGGAGGAGTTTGGATATGGAAAGAGCAGTCAACTGGCACCTTTCTTATTTTGTATTGCTGTACCAGCTCTGGGATCTCATAGCTTGGGCACAGTGAAGGCACAGCAAAGGGGCAGCTCTTACCTGAGACCTGCAGGTGGTCCAGGCAATCCTGAAAAAAAGCAGAGGTTTGGAATATGGGCACTTGCCATTGAGGTGTTGGCAAAGCTGCTGCTGTTCCGGTCTGTAAATGATTCCAGCAGGATGTACAGTGACCCCTCACTGATTTGTGTCACAGAACTGCCCTTGCACCCAAGCATAGCACAAAAAAAGAAATCTCCTATTCCCTGAAACAAAACACAGTGCTCATCGGAAATATGATGCAGAGTGATTCCCTGGGATAAGAGTTTCCCTTGGAAAATATCCTGGCTCCTGACCAACCCTCTGTAAAGCAGTTGTAGAGGGCAGCTCGTTGTTGCTACCTGGGTGATTTTCTGTGGAAGGACTGTTAACATGAGCAGTGAGTTGGTGAAGCCATTAGTCAGGATCCCATCTCAGCTCCTTCACTAAACGGTAAAAAGAAGATTCCCTGTCTTCCCAGGCTTGGGAGGCAACTGGAAGTAGAGAGCCATTGCCATGAGCAGAGTGGCGTTGGCCAGAGATTCATAAGTAATGAATTAAATCTGTGCAGAGCAAAGGTTTCCATCGGAGTGTGGGAGCGTTATTTTACTCCTACAGAGGGAAAACATGAAGTCAGTGGCTTTATAGACTCGGCTCTGCAGCCTCTGATTGCACGGATCGATGCAAAGTTTGGATCAGGAGTCTTAAAAAATTTAGTGTAGACAAAACTGAAGTGGGAAAACAAAAGCTAGAAGAGGCCAAGGGTTGGATTGTGTTAGTCTTTGAGTTGTGTTAAGAAAATTCACTGTAGGTGATATCTGTGGTGGATTGTGTTTCTACAGCAGTAAGGAAGGGCTTTATTAAGGAAAATTAAAGAGGAAAACTGCTGCCCCTGTGTGCAGCAAAGCTGTTGCAGGGCATAGCACAGATCAGGCAACACCATGGAGACAAAGCTTAAACTGTCTGGGTGGCACTTGAGGTTCTGCTGGACTGACACAACACAATTCCCGAGTTTTAATTGAGAGGGAAGACACACCCTATTTTCTGCAGGGAGTGCCAGGAGCATCACTGGCTCCTGAATCTGTGCTTCATACAACACAAAATAACAACTCCAGTAGCCCAACAGCCTGACCATGAACTCTGAGCCCCAAAGCCCTCGCTGCTTTCCCTCTTGTCACTCACTGCATCCAGCAATTAGCCATTTCTTGGAAAACTCTGCCTTGCCAGTGCAGGAGAGCAAACTGTCAAGGTAGCAATGTCACTGGCCTTGGATAATTTAATTTCTGATGACATGCACAGATTGCATCTGGTACAGCCACAAGTTTAATTTGCATAAACTTGAATTTGCTTTGCATTGTGTATAGTGACCCATGTGCAGCCACTCAGATTGGAGTGTTACCCCCAGCACAATTCAGTCTTTGCAGCAATTAAAGGGTTAATTACAGCTGGCCATCACCTCTCTAAAATAAGCCATCAGAGCCCACTGCTGCTCTGTCTTCCTGTGGATTAGCCATGACACATCCAAGTCTGTAGCTTGATCTTGTAACTTCAGAGAGAACTGGGAAAGTTTGGGAATTCATCTCCAACAGCCCCGCTCCCACAGCACCCACGGCTTCCCCTGAAGTGGATCCACTCTGTAGCTTGGCAAACACATTTCATAAGTCGTGGGAGAGTCCTGGATCTTTTCACAGAATCATGGAATCATTTAGATTGGGAAAGACCTCCAAGATCATCGAGTCCAGCCTTTGACCAATCCCCATTTTGAGGGCAGGCAGCCCTGCTGTGGATCCTCTCCTTTTGCAGGTGAGTGCCCTGGGGCACCTTTTCCTCCCTGTGCAGACTGACCACAATTCCTCCATTCTCACAGAGTGGGAAAATGGCAGTGGAGCTGGTGTTTCATTTCTTGGCTTGTTCTGCAGCTCTTGGAAGCTGCTGGGTTCTGCAGCAGCCATGGAGGCTGTGTACAAGGCCAGGGATTGCTTCCCTCTGTCCTTCTCTACTCCACAATCAGGGAGTTGAAGTGCATACCTTGGTTTGGGAAGAAAGCCGAGCTACTGGGGGCAGTGTTGTCTAACAGCTGGAACACGGAGGGGGAAGCAGGACTCTGGGTTTTGTTTTCAGTTTGACCCTGGTGGTGTGGGCTGGGCTGTCAGTGATTCCTCTGCATCAGCTGCCCTGACTGAGCAATGGGGCTGGGAGTATTGTCCTGCTTATTTATGGGAATTAAATGCTTGTGGAGGGCTTGAGTGCTTGGCTGCTGGATAAATGCCCTGGATTTCTAATTCCTGCTTGCCTGGTGCTCTACCATCCTTTTGGGAAGGCAGTAAAACATCCTATACCAGCTCTTGGAAGGATGAGTCTTCACTTTGAGCAAGATGAACACCAGGGCAGCAGAACAGAGATGTGGACTCACTTTGACAGGCTCACTGGTACCCTTGGTCCTGCCTTTCCACCCCTGCTTTTACTTCAACTTCCTCTTCTTCATCCTCCAAACCAAACACACAGCCTTGTGCTTTGCGGATACATCCTGTGTGGCAGGTCTGGAGCCAGCAGGATCCCACTGTGCTCTCAGAGCTAGAGAACCATTCATTTTGCTTTTAAAGCATCTGAAAAAAAAGTTTGGTTTTCTGCCCGACTTTATTTTTTGTTTCATGGCTGTGCCATCGGTTTTCCAAACAGACATCCCAGCCCCAAGTGGGAAGTCAGGCGTTGACTCCAGCCCAAGGAGAGGGACCAGTTCCTGAGAGGAACATGGCTGTTCCCTGTGGACTCCTTGGGGTGGGAGGACATGGGGCTGGGAGTGTTTTCCTCACAGGAGCATCCTAGAGAAAGGCACCAGGCAGCAAACACAGGGATGGATGTGCAGAGTGCCTCGCAGTGAGGTTGGACTCAGCTCCAAGAGCCACCCAATGTCCTGGGCTGGGTGAGCTGCTGCTGTGCCTTGGGAATGCAGGGCTGGGCCTGCTGACTGTGAGTTTGGGATCAGGCAGTTGGGATTGCAGGGCTGGGCCTGCTGACTGTGAGTTTGGGATCAGGCAGTTGGGATTGCAGGGCTGGGCCTGTTGACTCCGGGTTTGGGATGGGATGGGGCAGTCGGTAGCTCTTGGCTGTAGCGTGTACGACAAGGTCCCCGCTGTGAGTTGTTTGTTTAGTGATGGCTGATTGGAGGGAGAGGGGACTGGCCCTTTCCCCCTCCTTAGGGGTGCGTTTCACTATTCCAGCTGGAGTTTGAGGATGTCTTGATCCTCTGCCTAATCAAACTGGGTGAAGGGCATGAGGAGCCACGTCTCCGTGGTGCTGCTGCCCGGGCAGCCTCGAGCTCGGCTGTCAGGGGAGGGCTTTGGTCCTCAGCAACATGAAACATGTGTCAGCAGCAGCAGTTTTTTCCTTTATTGAATCTAGAGCAGAAAATCCCTCAGCAGGAGCTTGAGCTCGCTGTTGGGATTAGACGCAGGCTTGTGGCAGGGATGGGCCAGTCTTCCTTCTGGCTGCAAATCAACTTTTACACTTGTTTCTTTTAACTTCTTGAGGTCCTAATTCTTGCTGGCTCACGGGCTGTCTGGCAGTAGAATCGTGGAATCATAAAGGTTGGAAAAGCCCTCTAAGACCATCTAGTCCAACCATTCCCCCAGCACCCTTGTGTTCACCACTAAACTGCATCCCCAAGTGCCACATCCACGTTTCTGGAACACCTCCAGGGATGGGGACTCCACCACCTCCCTGAGCAGCCTGTTCTAATTCTTGACAACCAGAAGCAATTCTTCCTGATGTCCAGCCTGAACCTACCCTTCCTGTTTTTCAGCTGGGTAAGGCTGTAAGAGCTCGATGCACGGAGTAGGGGAGTTGCCTGAGGTCACGCAGGGAGTTTGTGTCTGAGCCCAGCCCTGAGCCCTCCCAGTCTTCTGAGGTGCAGCTGAGTGTGACAGGCACGTGGGATTGCACGTGGGGCCAATCCCATGTGAAGGTCTGGCAGTGTGATGACGTGCTGGGGGTGCACGTGCATCCAGCTGCTCCTGAAGCTTCTTCAGGCTGGCAGAGCTGCATCTGCTCTGTCCCAGTCCCAAAGGCAGCACAGCTGAGATTTGGGTTGTTTTGGAGTGCAGAGAGCAACATCTGGCCATTGCACCCCTTTGCCTCCTGGTGAAGAGCTGGCCCTGCCCTGGCCCTGCTCCTGGTGTCCGTGGAGGTCGTGACACAGGTCTGTGACACAGAGACCGGTGACTTCCAGGCCACAGGACTCATTTAGGTACATTAGGTGTGACAAGAGGAGCAGCATTTCATCATGAATCTGTACCAGGGCTCTGGATTAATCATTACTGCACTTAATGGGTTGTAACTCAAAGCAAGAACCGTCCACATCACCTGAGGACTCCCCAGGCCAAACCAGTGGGTATCAGATGCTGGCACGGCTCTGCTGCCGGGAACTGGGGCTCCTGTGGGGCGTGAGGGAATGGAGAGCCATGGTTAATAGGTAGGATGGAGTTAATCATTCACTGAATTCCTCAGCTGCACACTCTCTCCTCAGTATTTTTTTTTGGTGCCTTGCTGGAAAGGAAATGGGGGTATGTGAAGCAAAACCATACTTAACAAGTCACAGTAGCCCTGGTGTGTGTAGGATTCCTTGCCTTGTGCTGAAGGTGGAGCTCCCCTGTGAGAGGAGACGCTTGAATGATCTGATAGAGCTGAGCAGGGCTGGGATATTTGATATATCTGCACCTTTCACTTCGGATGCTTGGGCCAGGGACTGGAGAAGGAAGTGTCTGGCCCTTCACCTGCCTGAGACCCAAGGCAGAGATGTGTATTTTTCTTGCAGCAGTCCATCACCAACAACTCAAACAGAAGTGGGAAAACTTATCTTAATTAATAAAATAGAAGGATGCAATTACTTACTAGAGTCCAGCCCAGCCAGCCAAAACATGAGTCAGCTACCTCTCATAAATCTTGAGATTAAAAATAAACCAAAAAAGGCCAAGTGTTGTTGCCTTCTATGTTTTGAACCTGAACTCCCATGTAGGAGACATCTGGAGGCATCTAAACCTCACAATAAGGAGGTATAGAGGAATAAAAGACTTCAGCAAAATAAAAGGGAAGGAAAAGGTAGAGATTATGATTTAATGTTGTGATTCCAGGAGATGGCTTTCCACTTCTTTTAGGTCAGGGTTGAGTATATCTTCTAATTGTTTTTGGGGTAAAAGTGGGTTGTCTAGAGCCACATACTGTGGGAGCAGATACAGGAGTTGGTTGGGATTCCAGCGAGGTTGATACAGGCCTTGAGGTTGCTAAAAAACAGCTGAAATCTTGAGGGTCAATTTTAGAGGATTGATCATGTGATCAGATGGATTGTATGTCATCTCTGCTGTTTAGAGGTAAATATTTAATCTGCGGGTAACCCAAGGCTGATCTGAATTCTGTACCAGACAGAGTTTTCTGTCAATCCAGGAATCTGAGTGTGTCCTCCTCTCCCTCCCAGCCCTGATTCACCTCCCAGGCATCACTCAGACCTTGAGAATTTTTGTCCCTGAGCTTGTTTATGCCTCTTCCTGAGGCAGAAGAGTGGTTGCAGAGTCAGCGATGGTGGTTACGGGGTGGCTGCAGAGTTGGGGTGGTGGTTACGGGGTGGCTGCAGAGCTGGGGTGTGATGTGCCCAACCGGTGGCAGATTTACCCTCTTCCTTGGCAACAGATTCTTGCACGGTTTTTTTCTGAGGCTGAGCTCCCAGGTAGGATGAGCCTGCTGGCTGTTTCCAGGATCCTCTGGGAGCAGCTGTTGTGCAGGGAGGGGCTCCTGGAACCAGCTTTGTGGTTGCATTTCTTGGGAAGTCTCTCCCAGTTCTGTCCATGCCATTAGTGATGTTCCCAGCCCGGTTTGCTTTGTCCATTAAGATGAAGCCACAGTCTGGCAAGGGAGGGGAGAGGTCCTGGAGGGAGGATTCTGAAGTCACCCAAATCCACAGTTGTGAAAGACTTTTCCTGGTAGTGAAAGTGTTGATTCCACAGGGTGTTCATAAACCACTGCCCGTGTCCCGGGCCTGCCCCCATCCCTGCTGCCAAGCTCTGGCCAGTTCAGTGCCCACAGTCAACCAGTGTCTGCTGGTCACTGCTCAGAAAAAAGGCAAGGGAGGGAGAAAATCCCCAGTGTCCTGGAAGCACAGGGCCAAGGATTGATTCCAGGAGCGTTGCTGCAAGTGCAGAAGATCCTCGCTAGGTCAGGAGAGGCCCTGCAGCCTTCGCTGAGGGACACCTTCCTGCTTTAATTTCCGTTGCTCTTCACTGTTTTCTCTCTACCATTCCACAGTTGCAGTTGCCCTTTAGCTGAAGGAAAGCCATATTTACACTCCCTTTTGCTCTCTGAGTTGGGGAATGCAGCATCTTGTCCCTACACCACTTCAGTGGTGGGTTTACTGGAGAACTCCTGTCCCAGCTCTTGCACACCCAGCACACTCTGTCACTCACCTGCTACTCTGCTGCTCTCCTGTCTGCTGTGACAGGCAGATAGAGAGAAAAAATAGCCAAATGTGAGTGAAAAATAAGCCAGTTGGTGTTAGTCATGCTGCAAAATGTGTTAGCAGTTCAACAGTGGCCTTAAACGTCGAGTGGGATCCAATTTAAACCCATAAAAGTGAGGAAGTCCGGACTTGGAGCCTGTTCCTCTACCTGTGGAAAGAGCCATGCATGGAGTAGCTGTGACATAAACAGCCTTGGAAGGTGTTGGGATTTCTTTTTATTCGTTAAACGTTTGTCATTTGTTTCCAAGGATTTGATTTTATTGCTCCTCCTGTTTCACACAGCAGGAAATTAAGAAAAAACCTCAACACACAAGACACAGATGCAAATTTTTATTTGCTCAAATGAGTCTGAATGTAGGAGCTGGGGCTCCAGGTCGCTTCACAAAAACGTCTTGATATTTGATGATTCTGAATGTAGTAAAAATATATGAAATCCATGCTCAGGCCTCTGAGACTCTGATCTTACAGGTCTTTTCCAACTGTGGCGATTCTGTGATGTGTCTTTGTGTGCTGCAGGGGAACACCAGTCACAAGTACAAACCTCTTCCTGCAGTTACAACCCAGGCTGAGCATGGACAAAGGGTGGTTATCTCACTTCCAGTGCCTTCCCTTCCCTCTTCCCATCCCTGGAAGTGTTCAGGACCAGGTTGGATGGAGCTGTGAGCAGCCTGATCTAGTGGAAGGCATCCCTGCCCATGACAGGGGGATGGAATGAGATGAACTTTAAGGTCCCTTCTAACCCCCAACCCATTTCATGATTCTGTGATTCACTTCATCCACTGTCAGCCTCAGCATCATCCCTCTACCTTAGAAAGCTTCCAAACCCCGTAGGAGCTGGGGAGCTGCCCTCCCTATGGAGCACCCAGAGTGGCTGATGTACTTGAGAGACACCTCTCAGTCTCCCTGAGTCCTTTCTAGGCTGTCAGAAGAGTCTGAGCCCCTCGATGAGGAGCAAGGACGGGGCCCCATGGAGGTGGCTGGTGCGGTCCCTCTGTGTGGGTGTGCAGGCTGTGCTTGCTGGGAATGCTCTGCACAGGGAGCTTTAGCCAGACATGGCAGGCAGCTCTCGGAGCTTTCTTGGCAGGAGGGGATGGAAAATGTTGGAAAGGAAAAAGGGAGCTCAGGCAGTCTGTAGGTCCGTGTGCCTCGGGCTCGGACGCGTGCGCGGGGCTGGGAGCTC
The DNA here is from genome assembly GCF_001715985.3 of Manacus vitellinus. Taxonomy (NCBI): domain Eukaryota; kingdom Metazoa; phylum Chordata; class Aves; order Passeriformes; family Pipridae; genus Manacus; species Manacus vitellinus. The sequence continues at coordinate 220,112 of NW_021940884.1, read as the reverse complement.
TCACCACATACCCTCTGCACCCACTGCCCCACTCACAGTCCTGCCTGCTCCTCCTTGCTTTGTTTGGAGGGAAACAGGAGCCCTTTGATAGTCTGCCAAGGGCCAAGACAGGACAGGCAGACTGCTTCTTGGGAAAAGCCTTGGGGGCTTTGTGTTCCTGCCCTCCTGGCTAACGTGGGGCACAGGTCCTGTTTGTCCTGACAGGGTGAGCCAGCATGGGCTGGTGCTGAGTGAACAGGCACGACTGGGCAGTGATCCCAGCATGACTGAGCTGAAAAGGGACCTGGTTTGTCTTTTAGGGCATGACCCAGGACCTTTTCTGCCCACAGGTACCCGGGCCATGGCTCTCCATCTGCAGGAAAGCAGCATTCCCAGCAGCTCTGCCTGCCCACAGGGTCTGGTGGGGCTGTACGGCCTCGAGCTGAGTGGGGGAGAGCTGCTGCTGAAGAGGGGGAGCTCCAGCACTGGAGAGCTCACACCTTGAATGCTCTGTCCAGTTCTGGGCCCCTCACTGCAAGTCATTGAGGGGCTGGAGCGTGTCCAGAGAAGGGAACAGAGCTGGGGAAGGGTCTGGAGCAGCAGGAGCAGCTGAGGGAGCTCGGGGGGCTCAGCCTGGAGCAAAGGAGGCTCAGGGGGGACCTTCTGGCTCTGCAAGTCCCTGACAGGAGGGGGGAGCTGGGGGGGAGTTGGGCTCTGCTCCCAGAGAACAAGGGACAGGAGGAGAGGGAACGGCCTCAAGCTGTGCCAGGGGAGGCTCAGGTTGGACATGAGGATGAATTTCTTCATGGAAAATGTGGTCAGGCATTGTAAGAGGCTGCCCAGGGCAGTGGTGGAGTCCCCATCCCTGGAGGTGCCCAAGGAAGGGCTGGCTGTGGCACTCAGTGTTCTGGGATGGGGGACAAGGTGGGCGTCGGGCACAGGGGGGACCCGATAATCTCGGAGGTCTTTTCCAACTTAAATAATTCTGAGATTCCATGATTTGTCATTGTCCCAGAGAGAGATCTGGGTTTAGTCTTGTCAGCAGAAAGCAGCAACTCTCACCTGGCAGATGTGCAGAGAGCACACCATGGATCAGTCACCCTCCCATAAGCAGTGGATGGAGGATTCAGTTCTTGCTCCATGGCATCCCTTTCCTAGTGCACTGGTGATCCTTTCCATCTCAAACTCTGCTGCAATGCTGGATTACACCCCTAAGAGCAGTGACTGTGGTGGATTACATAATCCCTGTGCACAGAGCCTGCTGCAGCGAGGCCAGTCAGTAATGTCCTTTTGGATCCGAGGGGAAGAGGGATGCTATGGAAACCTAACTTGTTATTATATGGGAATGAAATTTATTATTTCGCTCTTCTGCCTCAGTTTGTGATTACAACATGGAGCAATTTTTAGCCTTGGCAAGAAGGTGATTTAACATGAGACCAAAGATGCAGCTTAACTCGGTGCCTGCCGTAAATCCTGAGGAGTGATGGTGCTGTCTGAGGCTCAATGGGCCTCGGGAACTGGGCAGATCCTCCTCCTGCCAGCAGAGCTGATGGAAGGGCTGATTTATGGGTGTCATACTTCTTGGTGTTGCTGTGGTGTCCAGAGTTTACCAAGGGTGTTTACTGAGACCGTCCAGAGTCTCCATGTGGAGCCTGAGGAGGGATCAGACGTGTCCCGCTGTGCCAAACCTGCCCTTGGGAGCCTTCCAGTCTCACAGAGCTCGGAGCAGAGGATGGTGCTGGCAGGGCACAGAGCACACTGCATGCCCTGGCTTGTTGGGCCACTCTGTCTGTACCATTTTATTTGTCTTGGCCTTGGCTTGGTGTTTTGTTGCTCTTCTCTCCCTGTTAAACAAAGCAGATTTGCTGGTGGTTTGTATGTACCGCTAACACCCTCTGACACAATCGCCCTCGTGGGTTTTTATGTCCTGTTTATGAAGAGTAGGAAAGAGTAATTTTGTGTTCAATCATTGAGCTGAGCCATAGTCCAAGACAGTTGCCCACACCTGCAGTGAAGCATCAGCCTCCCCAGAGACTGCTCTCAGCACTGTCAGTGTTTCAGTCGCCGTGTGCCAGGGAGGGGGCTCGGCTTTGGGTGTCTGTTTTATTCAACATAAAGTGAAATAACAACACCAAAATTAATCTGTTCACTGAGAAAAAAAACCCTGTGAGTTGTAAGGGGGGTGACTTTCTCTTTTGTAAGATGTCTGGCTGCTCTGGGGACATCTGTCCTGGTGGGTCTCTGATGGTTCATTTCTTTTTTGGTGTGTGATGCCTTTGGGTGTTCAGACTTAGCAGTCTCAGCAGTAAACACCTGCAGTTCAGGTGGATCATCATAGGACCTGTGCTTGGGAACTCTTGGGGAAATTGCAAATTGAGGAGGATTTGAGTAATCAGGGAAAGATTACTGAGAGGAACAGTAAGCTCAAGAGTTGGTCCCAGCATGTGCTTGGGTAGGGAGTAGGCAATAATTTATTATATTTTATATATTTGGTATATTTAATAAGTTTGATGTGCCTGTACATATAGACCTGAGAAAGAAACATCTCTTGGGTTTGCATATGCAAAGAAAAAACAAAAGGCTGACTTGGGTGAGGTTCATCCTGGGGCACAGAGCCAGCACAAACATGGCCCCTGAAACCACCTCAGCCTTATTCTGAGGTCTTGGGGGGCACAGAGTGTTTCACAGGCTTTGTTTTGGTCTAGTACACAGTGGAATGGCCAGCCCTGGCTGGCTGAACCGCAGCCTGGAGCATCTCACCACTGATGTAGCAGCGTGGGCAGACAGAGAAATCAAAGTGGGGACTCTGGGATGTGCCCTGTCCTTGCCAATGTGATCAGGAAATCGGGGGGAAAAAAATGTCACAAAAACTGCAGGGAAGGGCTACTTGCCAGAAAGATGGAATAATTAAAGAAAAAGAGTGGCTGTAGTGGAAGGAAAAATGCTGATTGTGAATCATGAACTGTCCGTGACTTTCCTGCTGTAAAAGGTTGAATGGTCCAGGCTGTGTATTTGTGCTGGCAGGGAGAGACCTCTACAATAACAGCCGTACCCTGTTTAGCTTTGCTACTATTTGAGGGATCTGTGCCAGGACTTATTGGAATCCCCCAGGCAGGCCTTTAGAAGATCTTTTAAAACTGGTGGGGCTGTGGGATCAGAAACCCCTACTCAGTCTCCAGAGAAATTGGCTTTGTTTAAAAACAAAATCCACAGTAGGATGCTGAAGTGTGGTGAGACGTTTCATACGGCAGCATTTAATGGGATCGGGAAAGCAATACTTCCCAGTAGGATTTGCAGGTATTAAATCATTAGGAAGATTAGCAGAGTTGCAAGACCTTCTTTTTCCCCCCCCCCTAGAGTTTATTCCACATAACGATGTTCCAAAGAGCGGATTATAGTTGTTGGTCCTGTGAGAGAAGGGAACAGACACCGTAGTGATCATCCCTTTAACAGATCCCTGGCATGACCTGTAGTCTGAAGTGAATGGAATTATCCTTTCTCTGATTCCTCACAGAAAAATCATAGAATCCTGGAATGGTTTGGGTTGGAAGGGACCTTAAAGACCATCTGATTCCAACCCCACTGCCACAGGCAGGGACACCTTCCACTATCCCAGGTTGCTCCAAGCTCTGTCCAACCTGGCCTTGGACACTCTGACTGTATCTCCATTATGTGTTTAATTTGAGGAAGAGACATCCCTTTTCCAAAGCTGATCAGAGGAAGGAATCTGCAGGAGCAGGCAGCTCCTTGCGAGGAGAGGGATGTGGGCACTGCCAGTCTGTCACACCAGCTCTGTCCCTGCTGTGGTTCCCATGGGAAGCAGACTGAGACTTCCAGGCCTCTTTCCTGCAGGCTGTGGAATGGCTGCTGTGGTTTCCTCCTATTTTTCCCCCAGGCTGAGTTGAAACAGGTGCTCTGGAGATAACGTGTCCTTGACCTGAGACACGTGTGGCCTACATACATGTAGGGGTGACACTTGTGCCAGGATGGGATGATGCCTGGCACCGAACTGGGAGAGTTGTGGAGGATCAGAGCCTGTATCAGTGTCCTTCCCCAGGGAAGCATGGAAGCTCTCCCTGGGAAGCACACGTCTGTGTTCTCAGCCTGTGGTGGCTTTTTCCACAGCCCCATCTTGTCCTCTCAGCCTGGAGCATGAGGAGCTGGGAGCTGGAAGTTCTTCTGTTGCTGGAGGTCGTGTGGGCTGCAGTGAAGCAGCACAGAAGCTGTTTTACAGCCAGCAGAGACAAGCCCAAGAGGGTCTGACTGAGCCAGAGGTCAGAGCTAAATTGTTTTTGTTGCTCTGGACAGGTGGAGGTCAGTCCCTGTCAAGGGGGAGAGTTGAGCTGAGGGGAGCAGCATAAAGCAGGTTATCTCAGGGTCAGCTGCATCTGGTCAGGATAAACCTGTGACTCGACTGAAGCATTCTTCCAAAGCTCTTTCCAGGGATCTGTCCTTTGGTCTCCACCCCATACCTCCAGATATGTTGCACAGTGGATTTATCAGCTCCTGATATTTGGCAGAAGTGTGGACAGTTATTTGTCTCAGGCAGATCATGTGAAAGCTTTGGCTCTCTCCTATCTGGAGTTTAAATTTTCAAAGGAGTGGGTAAGAGAATTAGATGTGCAAGTCCTGTTTAACCCATGAAATCCAGAACCTTCCTTTCTGTGGTGTCAGGGTCGGGTTGTTCCAGCTGTCTCACTGCCGAGGTGTCACCTGTGCCACCTGAACCCTTGGAATGCTGAGGGGCTGTTGGCATCTCATAATGTGCAACACGAGGAAGTGAGTGGATCCCTGGGGGCGTCTGTTGGTCTGGGTGGGTCCAGAGGAGGACACTGAGCAGGCTGCTGTGGGCAGTGGTCCAGAAAGAACCAGAAATGTACATCACCTGCACATGATCTGACTTGAAAGAACTCTGAAGAGTTGGATTAGATTGCATATTGGGAAGAAATTCTTCCCTGTGAGGGTGGGGAGGCCCTGGCACAGGTTGCCCAGAGAAGCTGTGGCTGCCCCATCCCTGGTAGTGTCCAAGGCCAGGTTGGACGGGGCTTGGAGCAACCTGGGACAGTGGGAGATGTCCCTGCCCATGGCAGGGGGTGGAACTGGATGAACTTTCAGGTCTCTTCCAACCCAAACCGTTCCACGATTCCATGATCTTGTGCAGGGAACAAATGAGTTACTGTTTTCCAAGCCCGTTCCCAAGGCCTTCTGGAGGGGCAGTTCTGGTGCTGCACTCAGGGTCCTGCCAGGGCCCCAACAAGCTGCTCACTTCCCTTTGTACCTACTTTGGGGCCTCTGAACATCAGCATTTTTTTAAAGCAGAAATATTCTGACTGCATCACAGAAGACTTTCTAATGCTAAAAGGAAGCAGCCCAACCACACACATTATTAATGCCAGAAACATGCAAATGCCTTTTGTACGGGAACCAGCAGGTCTATATTGGGTTCTAATTGGTTTTTGTTTTCAGAAGGAAGATGTTTAAGGTTCCATAGTAGAGAACACACTCCAAAAATATTGAGAGCAGAGCCCTCCAACCCAAACAACCACATTTGAAAAAATATGGGGGGCCTCTTATCGGTACCAGCACCGGGAGAGTGGGATTAGGGGAAGGCCTGTCCTTTTGGAGTCCTTTGGCCTCTCACAGAACATTCCCTTTGCTCCATTTGTCCTGTTGCAGAGCAGCCTGACTCTGGGTTTTACCTCTGATTTATGGCTCAGAACGTCAACCAGAGCTGCTGTTTAATGAATTCCTTGAGTGTTTCTGTTCCAGTAGGGATTCGTGGGCCTGACTTTGAATTATGGAGCCTTTGTGCTAAAGAGATGTTTACAACAGTGACTTGGAAGCCCTTTGTCCCAGGGAATCATGGAAATACTGTTATCTCAAGCTTCAGAAGGAACTTCTGCAGGGAGACCACCCAGGACTCAGACCTACCTGCCACCAGAGCACCTCTGCTCCTCCATGTTCCTGGGAGAGACAGAGAAATCTGGCACAGGCTGGGCTGAGTCCTCGTCCCCTGGAAGGGCTGGATCCCCTGACAAGCAGAGATAGCGATGTCCTCATCAGTGTGGTTTCTTGCTATGTTTATGGTATCTTCAGCCTGGTGGATAGCAGAGCTTTGCTTTTGTTTCTGCTGGGAGAACGTCCCTTCCTGAGGGCCTGCAGGCTTTTCCCTGGTTGCTGTACCACAGGGCTCGTTTCCCTTCCATACTCGTGTCACTCCTTCTCCTGCTGCTGGCAGAGACTGCCAAGCATTTCGTTTCTTCCTCCCCCGTAGCTGTGTCTGCATCCACTGCTGTTTGTGTTCCTGCTTTCCTTTAGAGACCTTTTTTGGTTTTTTTGAACATCAGTTGCATTTTTATAATGTTTGGATCCTGCCAGTTAGTGATCACTGCGTGAGGGGGAGGATGATGCACAGACAATGTCCCTGTTCTGTCACCTGCCCCAAGGCCATCCCAAGCAGACCAGGTGGGCTGAAGACCAGTGCCCACCTGCAAACCAGTTTAACCAGCAGACCTGTAGCTTCCCTGCCCTGCAGAGTATGGTGGGAAGCAGTCAGGGTTCCCTCCAGCTCTTTCTGCTGCAGAGGGCTGGGACAGGCGCTGCTTTTCAGAGGTGATGGAGAAACACCCCTTGTCCTCGTCTCTCCCGGGGTTTTCTTTAATACAAGGAAAAATTGGACACCTGGAAGTAATGCGGACCCCAGGCCTGTCTGGAGTCTCTTGAGAGAGACCTCACAGGAGGGGATGGCAGCCCCCAGGCCGTGGTGGGTGCGGGCAGTGGGTGCTGGGTCCCTGGCTCTGTCCTGGCTGCGGGCTGGGAGCGGGCACCGGGATGGGGCCGGAGAGGAGCGGCTGCGGGCGGGAGCCGGGCGAGCGTTACATAACGCGCCGCTGCGCTCCAGAGACACGCTCGGGTGATTAATTTGAGGCCCTGGCAGCCGCTTCCCTGTAATAATATTTTAAACATTACTTTTCCACTGGCCCTTGCCAGCGATCGTTATTTTGCGCTGTGGAGGCTGTAAAATTTCACTTCAAGGATGGGTTTCACTCCCGTTACAAAATGTGTCTGGAATGTGCAGATGTTTCCTTCGGGGAATAGCGAGCCAATCCGCTCTAACACATCATCCCCACGGGGAGGACTCAACGTGCTAAGCAGCCCTATTCACAAAATCCCAAACAAACACACACACAGAGCCCCGTGGAGCTGTACCCGGGCTGGGCATGTCGCTCCCAGCCCTGCTGATGTGAAACCCGGTGTCTGCTGGAGCTGCAGAGGGGTTGGGGCTGGGCTGCAGGGGCACACGGGCTGGGCACAGAGAGCTCTCACAGTCGGCTCTCACGTGGTGCCACATAGTCCTGGAAGAGGTTTTCTGGAAGAATTATGAAAAATTTGGCTTCTTGGGAGAAAATTAGGAGGGTTGGAACTAGGTGATCTTTAAGGCCCCTCCCAACCCAAACCATTCCAGGGTCTGTTGGTTTTAAACTGGAAGAGAGTGGGATTAGATGGAAGAAATTCTTTACTCAGAGGGTGGGGAGGCCCTGGCACAGGTTGCCCAGAGAAACTGTGGCTGCCCCATCCCTGGAAGTGTCCAAGGCCAGGTTGGATGGGGCTTGGAGCAACCTGGACTAGTGGAAGGTGTCCCTGCCCATGGCAGGGGGTGGCACTGGATGGGCTTTAAGGTCCCTTCCAACCCAAACCATTCTTGGATTTGGGATTCTATGATTAACGTCCTGCAGGTATCCAAGGGTTGTGCATGCCAAGGACAAAGCAGCTGTAGGTGTGCCAGAATTAAAGAAAATGGAAAGATGGAATTTAATTGCACAAAAAAATAGTTTGCTTGAAGAGCAAAGAGCACTGAATGTTGCTTTTTATGGAACAGCTTCAAATTAAGGCTGTAACCATCCCTGAGGGATATCTGATGGGGCCGATCCTTTTTTATAGGAGGATCCAGGAGATCACTAATTTTTTTACTTCTCTGATTTTCTCTTTTCTTATCACCTTTACTGCAAGGAATGGGAGAACAAAGCTGTTAGGGGCATCAGGTCCCTAAAGAGGACCCCTTAAAGGTGCTGTCTGTCACGGACACAGGGAAAGCTGGAGAGGGACTTTGGACAAGGGCCTGGAGTGACAGGACAAGGGGGAATGGCTTCCCACTGCCAGAGGGCAGGGTTAGATGGGATATTGGGAAGAAATTCTTGGCTGTGAGGGTGGTGAGGCCCTGGCACAGGTTGCCCAGAGAAGCTGTGGATGCTTGAAACTCTACTTCTAGTGTTGTGGGAGCCTGGAGAAGAAACGGAGGCACTTATGGAAAATAAATATACAAGATAGAGTACTGGGAAAGAGAAATGGTGGTAGTGATGAGTGTGGTCTGAACTCAAGCCCATCAAACACTGATAAGCAAAAGAATCCAGGGAAAAGTCTGTGGCCAGACTGGTTGAGAGGAGTGTAAAGAGTTTTTTGAGTATATTGGGAATGGAAGGAGTTAGATGATACTGGTCTGTTAATAGATGGACATGGTCAAATTATCAATGAAAATATAGAAAAGACAGGACTTCTAAGTAAATATTTCTGTTTTCTATTTGGAATAAAGCCACGTGATGTATTTGTATCATATGAGGATGATGAAACACTTTCCACTCCAACAGTAACCGAGGAGGATGTTAAACAGCTGCTATTAATGTTAGACTTTTTTATCCAGCAAGTTCAGGTATTTTGTATCCAAGAATTTTAAAAGATCTGGCGGAAGAGCCCTCTGGGCTATTAATGTTCACTTTTAATGGATTTTTGGGCATTAGGGAGATTCCCAAGGACTGGATCAAAATGAACACGGTGCCAGTGTTCACGGAAGGTAAATGGGATGGTACAAACACTGATTATCCCAGTGTCCTGATTTTCTATCCCAAGGAGAAACAATACATTGCATAGCATGGCATTAGCTAACAATTAAAGGGGATAGTGTAATTAGTGGCAGCCTACATGGAAAACCCACTTATGGAAAATAGATCTCACGAACCTCTGCCTTTTAAGTAAGTTTGCAGATGGAGGAGATGAAGATGCTGATGTTGATGTAATGCACATCTGCCTTTGGTAAGAGGGCAGAATTTGAATTCTGAGTCAAATTTTGGAATTTGACTGCATTTGTCAGGAACTGGAATGAAAAAATCAGCACTACTTGTATTAAAGGAATTCAATACTGGCACCAGAGTATGTCGTGAGACTTGCTGTCTGTCTCACACTGGGTTGGATCCCGTGTGCCCTCTGTGTGTGCTTGACCTGCCATGGGAGGTGGCTTTGGCTGGCTGCTGGTGTCACTCCTGAATCCTCAGTGCTTTGTGAGCTCGGGTTGGACAGGGCTTGGAGCAGCCTGGGCTAGTGGAAAGTGTCCCCATGGCAGGGGTGGAAGAGTCCCTTCCAACCCAGCCCTTGCCAGGGTTGTGTGAGCCCCTGTGAGGGCTGGGCTTTGCTGCCCATGGCTTTGTTTGCCGTTCGTTGTGGTGCCGGTGGGACCGACTGCCTGTTCTCCCTGTGGGAGAAATGAGAGTATTAGTTCCCAGCCGTTTGAAGAAATCACTTTTGATCTGATACTGCCTTTTCAATCTCACTCTCTCTTAGCTCGTTTGCTCTCTGAATTCAGCTCAGAAGTGGTGTGAGGTTTTTTACAGGTCTCCTCAGGGTATTCTGGAGGGATCAGACAGTCCCTGGTTCGTGGCTCTTGTGCTGTATCGATGATGCCCAAGTTGTTCCCTTGTTCCTTTTGGGATACAAAACACAGATACCCCAGAGGGTTTCCCGGGAACAGGCCGTGTAAATATTTTTTTGTACTTTATCAGTGTTTGCAACGTTCGGTGTGTGCTTTGGAGAAGCCCCTCTGGAGTACTCTGTGTCCCTTGGCTCCAGCTCCAGTGTCAGAGACATATCAGTGCTATTGGTCCAGCAGCATCCTGAGCCTCCTGCATCCTGTGAACCTTGTCTGGGACTCTTGTTTCTTGTGTACTGCAGGATTTATGGTGCTGGGACAAAATAGCATTGGATTTTTATTATTGCTCACAGAGAGGTAACAACCCCAAAGGACAGTTGTCCAAGGAAAGGCCTCACATTAAAATAAATACAAATTGAGTAATAAAAAAAAATTATGTACTCCATCCCCTGTCCTGGTGGTGAATTAGTATCAGCAATACCTAAACATTTATTGAAAACTCTTCACTTCTGTAAGGAAGATTAGGCACTAAGTAGCTCAGCCGTGTAATCCCTAAATTACAGCTTCCAGAGGGCTCACTTTTTGTGGTAAAATCAAATATTCCTGGGCTTCCAATGTGCTGACTTGGAAACGTGCTGGGTTTTCAGGAGAGCAGAGCTGGGCATTGGAAGAGCTGTGTGTTGGCATGCAGTGCCACAGGACCTGGGGGCAGGTGTGTTTTGAGGGAAGAAGTGGGGGCTTGCGTGGGAAGTGGTTGGATTTGGGCTGCAGGCGCCTAACAGAGTCTGCTCGAGCCCTGCCACGTGTACTGGGAAGATACTTGAATTTATCACATCTTTGGTTGCTTTGCCGATTTTCCATGAAACAAATGTGTGTTTGCAGGGCTGACATTTCCCTGGCTGGAGCTGCAGACAGCTCGTTTACGTGCGGCACTAATTATGGACATCAGCTTGACTTAAGTATTTGGGTTGCTGCTTTCCCAAGCCGAAGGTTTTCCCCGTTCCCATCCTCTGGCACGGTGTCACAGGGCCGGGTGATGCCCGTCTCATCCTCGGTTTGTGCCACACGAGGTCACCTCTTGCTGGCTCCTGGTCGCTTGGGTGGCTCAGAAGGTGGGACGTGGCATGAAGAGCCTCTGTCATAGCAGTGGCCAACCCTGTATCCAGCTCCTTGTCCCACCGGAGCGCTCTCCTGACCTCCACAGGCACAGGAGGCTCCTGGTGACACCCCAGAGCCCCCCTTGCCCTTGGCTCCATTGCTTGGGTGTTGGGAATGAGGAGATGAAGTCAGTTCAGTCTAAGAATAACCCATAAGAGGAGCTGTGCTGCAGGTCCTGGGAGCCCCTTAAGCCCCCCTGGCTGGGGCTCCTGGTGCCATTGGGCCGGCCCTGCCAGCATGGGATGTTGCTCTGTGAGGTAACACGGCCCCTCTGCTCCAGTGGCTTCACCCTGCCCGGCTTTGTAACCATATTTGGGAAAGTCTGCAGAGAGCTGCTGGCTGTGGGGATCTGAGGAGCTGCTCCTGGAGTCACAGCTGCACTGCAGACAGCTCCCACCTGGAGGGAGGGCTTATCCTGACTGGGGTGGGGATGTGTGCCCATGGCTGGGATGCCCTGGCCGTGGTGAGGGTGTTCTGGCTGTGGCAGGAGTACCCTGGCCATGGTGGGGAGTGCCCTGGCTGTGGCAGGGATGCCTTGGCCGTGGTTGGGATGTCCTGGCTGTGGTTGGGATTCTCTGACCATTATGGAGGTACCCTGGCTGTGGCAGGGGTGCCTTGGCCATGGTTGGGATGTCCTGGCCGTGGTTGGGATGCTCTGCCCATGGTGGGGATCCCCTGCTTGTGGCAGGAATGCTTGGGCTGTGCATCCTACAGGTGCAAGCAGCCTCACCTCCTCCGTTTGCTCCAGGGATAAGGCAGAGGAGCAGGGGCAGTGTGGGCCAGCAGCACCTGGAGGGGACTGCTGTGTCACCTGGGGTGCCCCGAGCTCTCAGCTCAGACTCATGCAGGGCTCAGTCTTTCCCTGCTTCTCGAAGCACAGGCTCTCCCAGCCCCTTTTCCTGAACTGTGAAGAGCCTGTGGCCCCAACCCAGCAAGACAAGTAGGATTTACTCCTACAGATCCAAGGGTTGTGTTGTTCTGGTGCTCGGGGAGAGGCTTGAGCAGGACAAGGCAAGGCAGGGAGGTGAGGAAGGAGTGTGGCTTCATCCCACTGCTCAGGGAGTCTGCAGTGATGGAGTGACCTGCTCATGGTCCTGCAGAAGCTAGGAGGGGCATCTGGGTCTGCTTGGTGTCAAACCCAACCCACCCCCGGCACAGCTGCCCTGCAAGGGCGTATTGAGAGAGCTTTGTGGTTCTTCAGGAGGGCACAGAGTGTACAGAATGTTGCAGAGATGCTCCTCTCCGTGCCTTGCGTTTTCCTATCAACAGTTAGGATTTTGCTGTGGGAAGAAAAACATTTTGGTTTTAGATTAATATTTGTGAAAATGTCTTTTGGGAAAAATTCCTCAGAGAGAGCCAGGACTTGGGTCAGCATTCGAAACTCATAAATTCAAAATGAGCTAATAAATTGTCATCGTGCTGTGTCAGCCTCGGGGAGATGAGGGTGCTCACAGCCGCCTGCCACCAGAGAAAGGCCCCTCCTGGTGCTGGGCTACAGCTCTTGGAGGTGGAGTGTGGTGGAGCTGGTCTTCTTTTGCCTTGGAAAATCCCTGCTTCAGCATGATTGAAGCCAGTAGCTGGTGATGATCTCCATGTGCTGTTGCCCTCCTGTCTGTGCTGAAGGGCAGAGGGCTCAGGGTGCAGGAGAGCTGTGGGGCTGTTCCTGCCAGCCAGGGTGTCCCTGTGCCTACTGAGACCACAGCATTGCTTCCCGTGCCCAGCAGACAGAAAAATCCAGGTTTTTTCAGATTTCTGTAGCCACTGTAGAAATAATCTCTATCCCCACCTCTGCACACAAGCACTGTGACTTCTGCTGTGCTTTCTGGGAGAGGTGCAAGCCAAAAGACGAAGAAAAAAGGAATCAGATCAGCAAAAACCTCTAATTTTTCCTGGCTCCAGCATGCAAAAGCACATAGAGTTTTTCCTGCTCTTTTCTGGAAAGTCTGTTCTGTACGTCAGGCAGGATCAGCACCACGCTGCCTTTTCTTCCTGGAGACAGGGAAGTGTTTGCCATGGCAACATGGCAGGCAGCATTTGGGCTGTGCAGGGGATCTCCTGGGCATTTATGGTTCTGTGAGCTGATGGAAGGCTCTGGAAGCAGTGGGGCTTCCTTGTGTCTCACCAGCCATCTCGCCTGTCCCTCTGTCACTCGTCCTCTCTGCTTGCAGGGTGTGGACAGTGCAGCCTGGCTTTGCATAGAATCCTGGAGTAGTTTGGGTTGGAAGGGACCTTAAAGACCATCTGATACAGCCCCCCTGCCATGGGCAGGGACACTTTCCACTGTCTCAGGTTGCTCCAAGCCCCGTCCAACCTGTCCTTGGACACTTGCAGGGCTGGGGCAGCCACAACCTGGATGGTGGGGTGAGAAATGGGAGCAGTGCTGGGAGCACTGCTGGGCTTTGCTGGGTGTCGTTGGGAGCTGTCTTTCCCTGGTGCCTCTGGAGCTTCACTGCCCCACAAAAATCTTAGCTTTGATCATGGCTTACAGACCTGGAGCTTCTTTCCTCCTGCCCCAGCCTGCACGGAGGCTCCTCTCTGCACTCTCCCCTCCATCTCCGGATGCTTTTCCCATTACTGTTCTGGCTGGGCTCCCTGCACCAAAAGGGCTGGGGAAGGCACAGACCAGTGCTACCCCCTCCCCTCCCCTCCCTGTTTGTGAGATGGGGGCAGAGCGGGCCCACAAATGACATAATGAGAGCATGACATCAGGCTTGGCAGCGGGGCCGGCCCTCCCCTGCCGAACATTATATGTTCCGTGGAATTAAGAAGCAAACAGCAGTGCACCAAAAAAAGCCTGCCCACCACAGTGCTGCAGAAATAACCCTGAGCTGGGCTCTGCAGGGCCTGTCTGAGCACCCTGGAGGGACAGAGCGAGGCACTGAGCCCTCTTGCTCACTTCCATCCTCGGTGCTCCTGTGTGAGGAGCTGGTGCTTGGTGCTCTGTACCCCACAAGTTCCCCGAGCCCATCAGCAGGAGGTCGGGCTGGTGGTGTCCTCACAGATCCATCCTCTCCAGGGAGGTGGACTGTGGTTATCCACAGCTCTGGAGAGGTTCAGGGATGCACCCAGCATCACACAGGGACTTGGTAGCACGACTGGGATGGAGCTGAAGGCTCCCAAGGCTCAGGTTGATGCCCTCATTACTAAATGTTCCCGTAACCAAAGTTTCACCTTCCTTGCACAACCAACTCCTTTGCCAGAAGGATTTTAAACCCTCCCTTTGCTAGGCTGGTCAGTGAAACGTGGCTGTGTTTGCTGGGGTGTTTGGGGAGCTGCAAGGGGAGCTCTGTAACACAGCTCTTGTCCTGTGCCATAGCTGGTGGTGGGTTTTGGTGCCCCGTATCTCACAGAACATGAGAAGCCTTCCAACCTCCTCTGGCACTGCACGACTCCAGTTTATGGGTGTGGAAACTGAGGCAGGACCAAGAAATTGTGACTTGTAGCTGCCCTTTTTCAGGCAGCACAGCCTATTCTCAAAATCCCCCCGGGGCACAGGAAACTACATTTTTCTTTCTCCTCCTGGGGAGGGCGTCAGGCTGCATGTGCAGAGCATGTCAATGGAGAGCCTTGTTTGCTGCTGGCTTCAGCTCTGCTTTGAACCTGCTCCCAATTTCCTCCAGCCTGGCAGTGGGCTGGGAAAATACAGTCGTGGCAGTTTGTGGCACCGCCAGGCTCAGCTCTGTCCCACAGCCTTTGCCTTGGCTTTTATTGCTCGGTATTTCCTGGTTTATTTCTTTGCTGCAGCCCAGCTTGGTTCACAGCCGCCTTTCCCATGCCAGGAAGGCATGATGTGATTTTCCACACAAGCAGGAGAGGGAGCAGTGGGAGAGGGCAGGCAGGCAGCTGGGAGCCCAGCTCCCTGACTGGTGACTGGAGGTGGCAGGCACTGGACCCACCACCATTCCTCAGCTCTCCCTGTCCTGTCAGCAGGAGCTCTGCTTCCCTTGCAGGCTCAGCACCAACGGGGTTGGGGAGGCCTCAAAAATTGGGTCCAACCATTCCCTCAGCACGCCAAGGCCACCAGTAACCTATGTCCCCAGGTGCCAGATCTGCACAGCTTTTAAACCCCTCCAGGGTTGGGGACTCCACTCCTGCCCTGGGCAGCTGTGCCAGGGCTGGACAGTCCTTTCTGTGAAGGAATTTTCCCAATATCCAACCTCAACCTCCCCTGGCACAACCTGAGGCCGTTCCCTCTCTTTCTGTCCCTTGTTCCCTGGGAGCAGAGCCCAAATCCCCCTGGCTCTCCCCTCCTGTCAGAGAGCTGCTGAGCCAGAAGGTCCCCCCTGAGCCTCCTTTTCTCCAGGCTGAGCCCCCCAAGCTCCCTCAGCTGCTCCTGCTGCTCCAGCCCCTTCCCCAGCTCCACTGTCCTTGCATTTCAGATAACTTTAACATTATTTAGTGAAGCTGACTGACCCCTGGGAGTCAAGGATTTGGGTCTTGGCTTCCCCTTATCTGAAGTTTTAGTTTCCTCTGAGATGGAATGGAAATAACAACAAAGGATGTTTGTAAAGGGCTGGGGACAGCGCTGGACCAACCCCTCCCACCTGGCATCATGGCAGAGGGATGGAGAAGAGCAGATCTGCCCTGCTGGAATCCTTCCCTTCCCAGCTGGGAAGCAGCAGGATGGGAGAGATGCAGGGAGGGCTTGGCACTGGGTGCCCCAAGGGTTTGGTGCCCATTGTGCCATCTTTGAGGTGAGAGCTTCCCCTGCCCTGTGTTCCCCCCTCCCTGCAGCCAAGCAGCACTTGGGAGAGGCTCTTGGAAATGGCAGAGCCCTGTTTTTGTAGCAGCTGAATGGTTTGTTTTGGAGGTTTTGCTTGTCTGGGCGAGGAACAGGAAGGCATCTGAACTGGAACACCATTTCCTTCAGTCGTGGACTTGAGGTGCTGCCTAAAACTAAATGGGTGATTTCCAGGTCTTTCAGAGGAGCAGGGGAATGTTTGTGCTGCTCTCCCTGTCAGGTAACTGGTTGGTGGTCTGGTCCTTTCCAGGACGGGGCAAGTACTGCAGGAAGGTGCAGGGCCAGAGGGGTACGAGGTACAGGGAATGCTCAAGGAGAAGTGGAGCCAAAGCCCCCTGAGGAGGGGTCTGTCCGGGCTGGCAGCAGCTGGGATTCCAGTCCGAGCTGTCTTGGGTGCTTGTCTTCCAAATGGGAGCTGGAAATGGGTTTGGGGGTGACTTTGGTGTCCCCTGTGCAGAATGTGCCCCCCAGTGGGCTGTGTCACTTCAGCCAAGGGTGCTCTGTGCTCTTCCACTGCTGCCCCGAGACAAAGATCACTGGTGTGATCAGATATTTTTGCTAACATTCTTTTTTCAGTGGATTTGTTGAGCTTTTAATTTGCACATTTCTTGGACTTCTGTATTGGTGTTGCTGGTGAACTCTTCTGAATCCACTCTCAGCTTGGCAAAGAGCTCCCAGACAGCAAAATCAGGGAAAATAAACCTTTTAGAGAGACATCCATCCCCATTACTTACCCCCAGAGTTTCCTGGAATCATACACAGTTTTCCTGCCAGTTTGGCAGAATTATTTTCATTTGGATAAGTGAAGTTTAAATGTCAGATCAAACCAAGGATTAATTGATTAAGGGATAAAAATAAGCAGTGAGACAGCCAGGGAAAGTGAGGAGAGGTGCTTGTAGGGTAAAAGGTGAGAAAGGAGGGAGCAGGACATGGTGTGTCCAGCCCTGTCTGCTCCCTGGAGCTCTGCTGGAGATCCAGGAAGGATAAGGACCATCACATGGGCTCAGAGTAAGTGTTTTGATGCTGCTAAAAGAAAGTTTAGGCCAAAGGAGGTTTGTCTGAAGCCAAAATGTGAAGTTTATTGGGAACAAGTGGAGACTGATCAGCGAAACTTTCACCTCTCTGAGTGACATTTAAAATTGGGAAAGAGGACAGGGGGGTGAGGAGAGAGCTGGGCTGGACAGGCTGGTTTGGTTTGGATGAGCTGGAGCTACTGGGAGCGAGCGGAGGTTTTTTTAAGCAGTGTTCCTTTTAGAAGGACAATCTGCCCTGATATCAAATGGAAAATATTCTTTGTTGCTTCTTCTTCCATTTTAAGCTTTTCTAAAGAGACAAAAAGATGTTTAAAACGTAGAATTGACGCATCAATTGTGTAATTACTTGATCAGGGCTTTGGCACGAGACGTGCTCTTGGAAGTTCCTCTTAAATTTTTCTTAAACTTAATTACTACTTCAGTCTAAATTATTTCTTAATGACTTCTTTGAACATATATTTGACCTGACTGTTTTTTAAAAGGATGCATCACGTTTAGTGCCACGTTTATCGTGGCTGTCATTGCTCCAGGTGGGGCACACAATGAGAGTCCTGATCTCTGTCTGCACATTACATGAGGAGCAAATGCTTTATGGTTGGGAAAGGTGTTTTCTTTGGCTGGGAAAAGTGCTCCGCTTCAACACACCAAACTTCCAGTTGGGAGCCTGGCTGGAGTTCGGAGAGAGGCTCTTCTAAGGTCTGGTGATGGGGATGTGACAAAACAGGGATGAACAAAGGCTGAAAATGGTGTTTTCTTTCCCTAGGGATCTTTCCAACAACAAGATCAGTGGTTTAGATGTTCAGCTATTCAGAAGCCTGACTTCGCTGGCAAAGCTGTGAGTACCCCTTGCCCCCCAGTCCTGCAGCCCCTCTGCAGGGCTGAGCTGGGCCCTGCCCATGTGCTGCTGTTTGTCACAGGTTACTTTGTTGGTGTTTGGCCTCCTCTGCTGAGCCCCAGATAGTGGTGTCCACAGCTCCCTCCTCAAGGCCTTCAGCTGCTCAGTGCAGTGATTTGCTAATTGGCATTGAGGGTTGGGCAGGATTTTGACCCTCTGTGCTGCTGGATGGAGAGGAGATCGAGGCCAGAGAATGAGAATTGTCACAAGATGTGTATTAGAGCATGGAAAATCACAGATTCCCAGAATGGGTTGGGCTGGGAGGGACCTTAAAGCCCATCCAGTGCCACCCCCTGCCATGGGCAGGGACACCTTCCCCTAGCCCAGGTTGCTCCAAGCCCCGTCCGACCTGGCCTTGGACACTCCCAGGGATGGAACAGCCACAGCTTCTCTGGGAAAACTCCACCAGGGCCTCCCCACCCTCCCAGGAAATGGTGACAAAGCTGCAGTGACCAGGAGGTGACTACAGACTTGATGAAGTTTCCTTTTCCCTCTTTTACAGAGATATAAGCCACAACCAGATTTCTACATTAGAAGATGGAATATTTGATAATTTATTTAATTTAAGTGAAATGTAAGTTCATTCGCTTTGTTTCCCAGTTCTTTTATTTAGGTCTTTTCTTGGAACAGCTCTTGCCTTCCTGGTGGGGTGGGATCTCTCAGGGAGATCTTGGGCATGTACCCAACCAAGCTGCTGCCTTTTGGGGTGTCTCCAGTCTCTCAGTCTGTGTCCTGCTCCTGGGTCCTGTTGTTGTCCTTCAAGCCTGATCTCTTCCTAGATTTGCTTCTGTCTCCTGGATAACTCCAACCTCTGCCACTGCCTTTTGTCTTCCCTGCTTCTCTCCCACAGCAGCTCTGCTGAGGTTCTTGTCTCTGACCATGCTCTGGGTCACACTTACTGTCCTGTCTGTGTGCTCACGCCTTGGGACCGGGGATCTGATGATTCTGCAACATGGTAGGTCCTGCCTGAGGTGTCCAAGGTACTTGAAGGTGGTGTCCCTCAGTCAGTCGATTATTTTAGGTTCTGTTTTTTAATTGAAGTAATGAAAGCTTTTGTTGTTATGTGGAGGGAGGCAAGGAGAAGCCACACATTTCCAGACAGATCCATGAAGTCACAGCAGTAGTGGCAGTTCTGTGTCTGAAGGAGCCAAAGGATTTACCCCTTGCAAACCCTCTTGGCAAGCAAGAGAAAAGCTCAGACCCACCTTCTCCCCGAGGAGGGGACACGAAGGGCATTCTCAGCTCTGCATTTTTGCTCTCAGGTGGCTCTAAAAGGCACAAAGGCCCTGGGCTGGGTCCCAGGGAGCCTGTCTCTGCTGGGCTGATGGCAAAGTGGTGCTTTCAGCCCCAGAGTCGTGGTTCAGCTCAGCCCTGATGGCGTCAGCTCCACACACAGCTTCCAGCTCCGTCCTGCTCGCAGCTGAGTGCCAAAGGCTGTAATTTGGATCAAGCTTAGCTGCAATTAAAGTTTCCATCTTTTCATTAAACTGCCACATGGAAAGATTATCATTGACTTTGCATTTCTTTTTTTGACAGATCAATTTTATTCTCTTAGCTATTTTTTAATGGAGCTGTAAATAGTCTTCCAGAGCAGGAGAGGCTCCCTCACATCCAGGGGCTGTTGGATGTCAGATTATTTTAGATATAAGATTGTGTCTGTCATTTGCTTCTAATTGCGACAATTATTTGTAGAGTTAAAAAAGTACTTGGAGTACTTGCCTAATTCTAGCCTCTAGAAAAATCACGTTAATTATTGCTTGATTCCCTATTCATTAACTCCCCTCCCAGTTATTCCAAAGCCTTTCAGTGGAGTGGCACAGATGGGAACAGGGAGGGCTCGGCACACTGCTGTAATTAACGCTTAGCACATGTCACACTAATCCCCAACTATTTCTGATCTCCCTCTGACAGAAACTTAAGTTGGAATCCATTTGTTTGTGACTGCAAACTGTCCTGGTTGCCCCGCTGGGTGGAAGACAGAAAAGTGAGAGTTCTTGAGGCGTCAGACACGAGATGTGCCCACCCCCCCGAGGTGGCAAACCTGTCCCTCTTCGACATCCCGTTCCCCAATGCCACCTGTGGTAAGGAAACCCTGGGGGTGGAGATGGTTAAACCAGGGGCAGTGATGGGCCCCGGGGCAGCTGGGCTCACATTGGCTTCTTTAGACCTCAAGTCACCAGTTGTAATGTAATTAAGCAAATACTGGGCACACAGGCTGTACCCTGGTGCCTCAGGGATCCAGTCGGTCACATCAGGGCTGGGATTAACTCTGATTACACACCAGGCATCAGGCAGCCAACACAGCACACTGGCTCAGTGACCTCCAGCCTCAGGCTTTCATTCTCTCACGGTTTCAACAGTGTGACTTTAAGCAGTGAAATGTCATGGGAGCTGATGGGACCTGGGCACGTGCTGGGTCTTTGCAGGTAACAGGAGTGTTGAATGAGCACTGCCCCGATCCACAGCTCGTCACCTGCTCCTGGGGCATTCTTCTGACAGCTTGGCCAGCAGAAACATCAGGCAGTGATTAACTGGAGGTGGAGAGGGGGAGCCCAAGGAAAACTAATGGTGCCTGGATGCTCAGCTATCCCTGAGTGAGGGAGAGGGAAGGAGAGTGCTCCCCACAGCAGGGATCAGGCACCTCCTTTAATTCATGACAGGAGGATGCAGGGATGAGGGACCTGGAGCTGTGTGACAGAAGAATACAGGGATGAGGTTGAGGGATCAGGAGCTGGTGGGAGCCAGTTGAACTGCCTGGTAAAGCACAGGCCTCCCCAGGAGCAAAATCTGGATTGTAGTTTCTCCTCTTTCCCCAGCAAAGCCACTCCAGCTTGCAGCATCTTGTAGGAATTATCAAAGGGAAAAACACTGGCACTGTTACTGCCCTTGATAATTACTTATTCCCTCTTGAACTACTTTAAACCAGGGTGGAAACAATAATGTGAGGCTGTCTTCTGGGTAATTCAGTGTAATGGGAGTAGGCTGGGACAGCCTGCCAGCTACTGACAGTTGTTACTGACCGGCAGGGAGTGAAGAATGACCAGGCTGGTGGTAAAAACAGAGTAGTTCCCATGCCGTGGTCCTCCTCGTGGGACTGCTCTTAGGAGAAGTGGCTCAGCATTCACAGGGAGGCTGTGGAGGAAGCTGGACAGTTGGATGGATTCGATCTGGGAAGATCACATGGAGCTGTTGAGATGTTTGGGGGAGATGTTGTAGCAACCAGCAGGAAGAGCAGAGCCAACGTGGCCGAGCTGCGTGGGCAGAGGCCGAGGGAGAGGCCCTGCCTGGGTGTTTGTGGCAGGGAAATGTCCCACCCCGTGCAAGCCAGAGAGGGGAAATTAAACTCAAGGGAATGGGCTGTCCCTCAGGGAATGGGGCTGTCGTGGCTGCCATTGCTCTCTGTGCTGTGTGTGCACGTGTGTTGGGGCACGTGTTGTTTCCGTGCATCCTCCCAATGTTTATCCTTCCACAGCTCTGGGTGCAGGCCGTGCCTGCCATTGCCCTCATCTCTAGCACCACGTTTTGCCTGCGGGTAGGTGGGAAGCTCTTGGCTCTCCCCAGGGAGGGAGGTGGCTGCAGGGTCTGCCCAATTCCACCATGGTCCTGGTGGAGAATCCATCAGTGTCTCCCCAAAGTCTCCGATGTGCCACTGCCCAAGGGTGTTTGATTATGGACTTGTTGCTGGCTGTCCCAGGCAGCACTTGGTGAAACAGGCTGCACCAGACCTGGGTACCACCAAGGGACAACCTTTTGTCATGGTCTCACTTGGTGGCGAGTCCTTGGGGCTCCTCTGAGTGTCAGACACAGCGGCTCCGTGTCCCATGGGACTGTCAGGCTCTCCAAAGCCTCGTTTTATTTACTGAGTGTAGCTACTCCATAAATCTGTGTGACTGGCTTGTTATTTCTGTCATCATTAATTAGCATAAAGAGTTTGGAAACTGTTGCTGAGGGATTAAAGACTTCCCAGGCAAGTCTCAGAAAGGAAATGCTCGGAGTAGGAGCTGCACAGGAGAATTCCATACCCGGGAGCGTGGGGTGGTGTCTCTTGAAGGGTCTCAGCAAACCATGGCTTCACAGTGTCAGTTTGCAAGAGGATCTTCTGTTCTGTCCCACAGGAGCTCAGTACATCACGTGTCTGACAAGCAACCACACGGAAGGGGCTGAACTTGTCGTCCTCTTCACGTCTGTCCACGCCGGGAACCTCAGCGAGGAGACCTGCAGTGCCCTGTGCTACGCCCAAGACCAGGAGTATGGAGGTTTCAGCTCCCTGGGGCAGTGTCTGTGTGGAACTGCCCATGAAACAAACTCTTCCTCTGGCTGTTTGCCATTTTGCACTGAGCATTTGTCCGGGCAGGGCTGTGGTGGCCCGTCACTCGTCCCCTCGCCCTTCCAGGCACAGCTGCCTGTGTCTTTCACAGGACTCCAGCCCCGGTACAGCCTACACCAGGCTGTGCTCTTCAATGTCAGTATTCCCATCGCTGTCAGCACTTTACTGTGGGAATTTGGGGACCAGACAGAGGTTCTCAACACCACTGGAAATGCAGCTGTGCACACGTATGCCTTACCCGGGCGGTACAATGTCACTGCCACCATCCTGGTGGGCACCAAGGTCTTGTACGAGCAGGCAGAAGTTGAGGTGGTGGCTTCACCCCAACAGCTGGAGCTGCAGTGTCCTTCCTTGGTCAAGACAAATGAGAGTCTGGACATCCAGATCCGCAACAGAGGCGGCACTGGCCTCGTGGTGCTGTACGGGATCACGCAGGCTGGAGAGCTGGGCAGGGGTAAGCAGGGCTGGCTGGGGGGTACTGGGCAAGGGAGGGGTGGCACTGCATCCCAGGCCTTCCCTTTGCCTCCCTCCCCAGTGAGGGATGGGAGGGGATGACTCCTTTGGGGCTCCCCTGGCTGGGCAGGCAGTGTTCTGCACTTCAGCAGCGGACGGGCTTTATTGGCTTCAGGGCCAGGATGTTCCTGGAGCCTCTCTTTCCAGATTGGCTTGGGACATGTGGCCCAGAGAAAGGACACCACGTTTGTGTTCTTTATGCAGCAGTTCACCCCATGTGCCCCCCCGATGGCTTGGTGTTCCCGGGCAATAACCACTGCTACCAGCTGGTGGTGGAAAAGGCGGAGTGGCTGGAGGCCCAGCGGCACTGCCAGGAGCACGACAATGGAGAGCTGGCTTTTGTCAGCAGCCCCGAGATCCAGAGCTTCTTGGTTGCTCGTGTCATCAGGTGAGTGAGGAGGGTAGGGGTCAGGATCACCTAGGGACAGGTTTGGCGTTCCAGGGGTCACATCTGCACAGGGGTCCGGAGGGAGGGTCCTACCGTGGTCCCGACTGAGTGTGGGAAGATGGTGAGAGTGAGGCTGCTGAACAAAGAGGAGGAGCCCTTTGAGCAGAGCAGAGCTTGAACCCTTGCTGGCCTTGGCTACTTTCCTTAAAGGCTGTGGAGGGAAGAAGAGGAATGGGGACAGAACGATTGAAAGTCACAATAGGGAATTGAGGATTGGTGGGCACTTGTACCCTGTGTTTGTGCCTGTGGGTGCCTCTGAAATGGTGCAAAGAGGTGCAGGGCCAGGAGTACACAGGGCTGGGCTGAGCACACCTTCCACTTGGGAGTGGCTGTACACTGAAAGAGAGTAGGTTTGGATTGGATATTTGGAAGAAATTCTTCCCTATGAGGATGGGGAGGCCCTGGCACAGGTTGCCCAGAGAAGCTGTGGCTGCCCCATCCCTGCAAGTGTCCAAGGCCAGGTTGGAGCAACCTGGGCTAGTGGAAGGTGTCCTTGCCCATTGCAGGGGGTGGAACTCGATGGTCTTGAAGGTCCCTCCCAAACCAAACTCTTCTGTGATTCCATGATTCTGTGAGTGCAGCAAAATCTACAGGCTCAGGCTGGACGGTGGAGAGGTCCAGGTGCTTGTGTCCTGAGGCTGACACGAGGGTGAGGATGACAGGAGGGCGAGGGTGACACAAGGGTGACATGAGGGTGATTGTGACCAGCTCCCTCCCTCAGCAGAACTGCAACTGGATTGTCCCATGTTGACACCATGGCATCGAGAGCTGCTGTAGGAAAGCCCAGGGCAGTGCTGCAGTCCTGCCTCCCAGACAGGATCCTGCACCTTTCCAGGCACAGCTGCAGCCTGAAGCCCAGACCCTTTTTTCCTTTTGTTTCTCATCCTGTTGACTCCTCTCTGAGTTTCAGGCTCCAGCAGCATCTGTTCCACCTCAGGACTGGGCTTTATAAACAGAGAGCACTGCAAGTGTCAGCCTTTGATTAAATCCGCCCCTCTGAGTGCCCTTTCCCCAGCCAGCCCTTTTGGGGGGGGAGGGAGGACAACCAGGAGAACTCTCAGGGCCTGACAGCCCTTGTCAGCACTCCCAGCTGCAGATGTGGGAGATGGGCTCTTCAAAAACACATCCCAGACAGCACAAGGAAGGGAACAGCTGCGTGTGACGTAGGCTTTGAATGGTCCTGCTCGAGGGCTGACAGCCCCTTCTTCCCAACCTTGTGTCCGAGCCCTGTTCCCTTCACACGGGGCTTTATCCTGAGATTGCAAACATGTGTTCCCTGCTCTGGGGCAGAGGAGGCTGTCCCTGTCCCGGGGTTAGGAGCTGGTCACTGGGTGCTCTGGTGTGTCAGGCGTTGCGTGCGGGGCTGACAGTGCACGGAAACCACGAGGGCTCTGAGCCGCCCAGGCTGTTCCCCAGCTGCTGCCCCACGCTGGTCTCCCCCAGCCCCCTTTATTGCCTGTGTTTATTTTATTAATCCATTCAGATAAACATGCAGGAGGCAGTTCCAGAATGCAGTTTCCCTGATGATAAAAGGCAAAGCGGCCGAGCTGCAGGTTTTTGGAACATGCAGCTTCCATAGCTTCTGATGGGAAAATGGTAGAAGCAGGAAGCTGTTTTCCATCAGAGCAGCAGCACCACTGTCCTCTCCTTCTCTCCTGATGTGGGATGGCCTCCCCAGGAGCAGCATGTGCTGAGTTAGTCTCTCTCTGCCTCCAGAAGCAGAGGGTGGAACCTTCTGGGGGAACCCAATTTCCCCTCTGGGTAGCACAGGGGACCCCTCTCCCATTCCAAGCCTCTTCAGGCTTGTTCTGCTCCTTCTGCCCCAGCAGGGTAGCTCGGTCCTTCCTCAGAGGCAGAGGGATTCTCACATCCTGCTTCAAAAAAGTGTGTTCAGAGTCCTCCTGTTCCTCCCTGCAAGGGAACGGGCCAGGCAGTGGGGCAGGATGGAAGCCAGCCAGCAGCTTCTCTTTTAGTTTCTCCCTTTTTTCTTTCCTTTTTTTTTTTTTCTTTTTGCAGTTAGGTCATAGCTGGAATTAGAAAAGGAAAATCTCCACTGAGTTTTCCTGATGGCAGCACGCAAGCAGTTTCCTACCCTGCTCTCCCTAATCCCCTGCCAGTGGTTTGGGAGCAGAACACAGCCCTTATTTACTTTTAAATCATATTTGCAGTGAAAACTACTGATTCACAGAACAGTTATTTTTGTCATCGTTTTTCAGCATGACCTCATGAATCATTTCATCTGGCGTGGGCCTGGGGGTGGAGAGACACCACTTATCTCCCCAGCCTGCTTTGCAGACCCATGGTACCACCCCAGGAGCACACTGGGGCAGGCAAGGTCATGGCAGGATTGATTGCAACTGCAGGAGGGAGTATGGAGAAGAAGCTGAGGGGTTAGAAGGGTGCAGGATGTTAATATGGAGAAGTTTATATGGAACAAGTGCCTCACTTTCTGCTGGGTACGATTAGAAACAGTTGTCCAGGCTGTCTGTGGCTATGAAAGACTGCTCAGCACTTCCCACCAGAATCTCTGCTGGGATTCAGCCAGTTTCCAAATGGGGAAGGGACATTTCATATTCCTAAAACAAGCCTGGCAGTTTTGTGTTTATGTGGGGTTCAGCTGCCTGCAGTGCTTTGCCTCTGCTTATCCACCCTGGCTGCTCCCTGGTGGCTGAGGAGCCGGTTGGCTCCAGGAGCTGCATCCAAGAGAACAGGAGCTGCCAGACCTGGCACCACTGAGCTTTGATCCTGCCCTGGTGCCCATTGCACTTGCAGTGGAGAATTGGCAAATCCCCCAGGTCTGCACAGATGAAGCATAAGTTTTCTGAGGGATTCAGCTTTCTCAGACAGTTCTGTTTGACCATAACATTCCTCTTAGGTCAGGACTCAAAACAGGCTCAGAAGAGTCTGTGAGGGTCATTTAAGCTGCAGTGTGGGCAGGTCATGGTAACAGAGTGCTCTGTTCCGAGGGGAGTGAGGTTCAAGTCAACCTGCTCATTACAGAATCATAGAATCATAAAATCACAGAATGATTTGGGTTGGAAGAACCTTAAAGCTCATCCAGTCCCACCCCCTGCCACAGGCAGGGACACCTTCCACTAGACCAAGTTGCTCCAAACCCTGTCTAACCTGGCCTTGGACACTTCCAGCTTCTCTGGGCAACCTGTGCCAGGGCCTCCCCACCCTCAGCAGGCTCGTGGGACAGAGGTGTGAGGGGCTGTTGGAGAGCAGTGGTGTGCTGTGGAGGGGCTGTTACTGAGGAGCCATGTTCTGGTGGCAGAACGGAAAGTTACTGAAACCCTTTAGGAACTAAAAGGCTCCATTAAATGCAGCCTGTGACACCCCCATGAAGCTGTTATTATTTTTAGAGAGAACCAGAGATGGCAGCTCTCCCAGCTCTTTCTAATACTCATGATTTCCTGAAATCCCCCCTCCCCCTTCATATTTTTTTTTGAAGGAGCCTCGATGTCTGGATTGGATTCAATGATTTTGCAAGCTCTGGAGCGCAGCAAAGAGGGGAAGGATTTAATCTGGAGAGCTGTCAGAACTGGCTGCCAGGAGAACCCCATCCCTCCAACGCTGACCATTGCGTCCGGATGGGCCCGACGGGCCAGTGCAACACCGACCTGTGCATGGCCAAGCACAGCTACGTCTGCGAGTACAAACCCAGAGGTGGGCTCTGCCTCCCCCCCGGCACTGGGGGCAGGCAGGTCACTGGCACATCCTGCTCTCAGGGACACGTGGCAAGGAAAAATAGGGTTTCATGGAGAGAGAGGGTCATCTAGAGCATCACCACAGAACAAGTAGGACTTGTAACAATATTCCCAGCAGAGGCTGATAGCTTCCAGAAACCCAACTTTAGCCCAAAGGGAAGAATTTGGCCTACTCCAGTCTTTCCCATCAGCAGAAGGAGGGAGAGGAGTGAAGCTTTGAGGCAGAACTCTGGAAATAGCTTTTCCCTGTTATTTGAGCAACCTCTGCTGCTGGCAGGAGGCCAGTGGTGATGCCTTGGTGACTTGGTGTCCTTCTGTGGCATCGTGTACTTTGTGAGACGTTGGGGCCTGATGACTTAAAAGGTGTGAGGTGGTGTGTGCTGTGCAGCTCTGTGTTTTTGCAGCTTCCCAAATATCCCAAAGCAGTGTAGGGAGAAATAAACAGTGTTAGAAGGGTCATGAAATATGGGAGAAGATTTAGGCCAGAAGGAAGAGCCGTCGCTAGGAAGAGGCCACTGACCCTGGTCAGAGGGGCAGCATCAGTCCCCAGAGCCTGATCAGAGGTGTTTGCTGCTGGTGGAAACCAGCTGGTCCTGCACACATTTCCCAGGAAGTCCAGGGGCACAGGGAATATGAGGGGTGCACCTCGTGCTCTAAAATTCGAAGCAAATAATTAGTTGTTGGAAAGGAGAAGTGTTTGCAAAGTTCCTAGAAGTCAAAATTGCTGTGAACGTGACTTGTGCAGGATGAGAAAGAAATCAAAACACGAGTAAGAAGAAGAAAGGAGGTACAGAGTTACAGAGCTGCTTCTCCAGCACAGCTGGAGTGACAAGGGGTCAGGTCCAAGCCCTGCTGCAGCTTTGCAGGGTGGAGGGAATGCCCCAGTCCTCGCTGGGTCTCATGGGCTTTGTTCAAATATCTCCTTTGTAAACAGGAGTTCTCCTAAATGCCGAAAACTTCTTTGAGGGCGACGCTGTGTTTGACACACCCGAGGCCGTGAGGAACCTGGCTGGAGCTGTGCTGTCAGAGCCATGGCAGGCTGAGCAGGTGAGAAGGGTTTGCTCACCCTACCTGTGCCCGGGGAGCCCAGGGAGACACAGGCAGGTGAGAGCTGTGTGTGTTTGGCAGGTGATGGAGTTCCCTGAGCTGGCATTCAGGCACGAGGGGTATCTGACTGCCCTGGAGTTTGTGACACAGGATCTGCATCAGCCCGTCCAAGTGAGGTTCCAGGTGCACAGGCCAATGGATGGAGAAGGTGAGACATCTCCTCAGTGCTTGTGGGGTTGTGGGAGGGGATGGCATCAGGGCCATGTGGCCCCTCTGGCTTCAAAGCTTTGACCTTAAAGGCTCAGAGATTTGATTCTGGTTTTTGAGGAGGTCAAAATGCAGGATCTGCAGGGAGGGTTGGACAGCCTGAGATTGCCTTGGAGAAGTGGTTATCCTGGAAAAAATAATAGAGGGAGAAACCTCTCTCCATGCATGAAGAGAATGTGAGTGAAAGGAGCGTGTGTAGAAGTTAATTAATCTTCTGAGCTGTACTTTTTTGCTTTGGGAAGACACATGTCAAATGGGAATGTGTTCTGGTCCATCTGGCCCCACGGGTTAACAAGGAAGAACATTTTCCTGAGCCCATTTCTTCCTGATGGATGAGATAATCTAAAAAGCCTTTTATTCCTTGTACAACAGCTCAACAGTCACAGTTTTGGCAACAATTAATTCTGCAGCAGAATGTTTGTTGTAGCCGTAGGGTTGGCTGGTTACAAAAGGATCTTTTTTGACACTGACAAGCTGATACTTTGACATGGAAACATTAACTTCAGAAAAGTTGCTTAATGTGTTTTCAAAGTCAGAGCCAGCTCTGCTTTCTCTTGGACTTGCTTTTGCTCAAGCACAGATCTCTTTTAGAGTGCAAATTGGTGTGTTCTCACTGGAAAAGAGACAGCTTTGGTTTTAATGATCTTTGTGAATTTTTCCAGTGAAACAAGGCACTTCAGTAGCACCAGCATGTGTTGCAGCTTCAGCTTTTACTAAGAGTGGAGCCATCATCTGAGTGGAAAAAATGGTGGATTTGGAGGAAAGAAGTGCAGCAGGAATGTTACTTGTGAGAATGGTGATCTCTGCTTTCTTTTTCACTTCTTCCAGACTATCAGGAGGGAAGCAATGCTACGGAACCATTCCATCCTGCTCAGGATGACGGGAACTGGACGCTGCTGGAATGTCCTCCTGGTTTCCAGTGGTGTCATTTGACTGATTTGTGCTCGTCCCACAACAACTGCTGCAACGCGACCGAGTGTGCCAACAACAGTTCCTTTGCCAGCAGCCCTGCCCCCGGGGCCCTGCAGCCCAACGACAGCCAACCCAGCTATGAACTCCACCAGGAATTTCTCTTTACAGTACCAGCTGGCCCCTCTTCCCAGTATCAGGTCAGTGTTTACACTAGCTGTTGTAACCAGTGGGTAGGTGGGGCAGTTTTCTCCTGAGGGCTTTGGGTAAATTTGAGTTGTGGCAGATGGAGACACTGAAGTCCACTGAAATGAAAGGATGTGCCCAGTGTCACACATGCCATGACATGGCTCTGAGCCAGGGGCTCCCTGTTGCCAAGCACAGTTGGTCAGAGGGGTCAAAAGAGGGTGGGGAGGCCCTGGCACAGGTTGCCCAGAGAAGCTGTGGCTGCCCCATCCCTGAAAGTGTCCAAGGCCAGGTTGGATGGGACTTGGAGCAACCTGGGGTAGTGGGAGGTGTCCCTGCCCATGACAGTGGGTGGAATGAGATGAGCTTTCAGGTCCCTTCCAAGCCAAACCTTTCTGTGGTTCCATGATTCTATGAAAAGGCCGTGCAAATTCCCTGGGCTGTTTCCATGGCATTAACACAGTGGAGATGGAGCATAAAGCTGATTTCAGTGTTGGCACGTTTTATTCAGAGTGGCCAAGGAGAACAGGGTGGAGAAAGGTCTCCTTGTGCTGTGTTTGGATCTGCAGCTTTTCTATTGGTTTCCCCTTGGCAGGACATCCAGCATCATGCCCAGGCAAGAGCTTGGTGCTGAGTGCTCCTAACGTGACGCATTAATCCAAAAATGTCTCCACTCTTTGCAGGTCTCACTCAGAAAAGAAAATATCTTTGTCAGGGCTGGGGATGTCTTCAGCATCCAGCACAATGCAGGCTCG
>NW_021940884.1:156745-190216 GCF_001715985.3 Manacus vitellinus | reverse complement strand
GCTGCGTGTCCGCTATGCCGAGGAGCAGCTGGTCCCGGTGCTCAGCCCCCACAACGCGGGGCTGGACCAGCCCGGTCTCTACACGGTCAGAGCCAGCGTGGACAGCGGGGTCTTCAGCGCCAACCTGTCCTGCAGCTTCCGGGTGGCCTCACGGGTGTCGGGCCTGCGTGTCATCCACCCCCCTCCCCAGGGCAGCAGGGTCTACCTGCCCACCAACCACACCACCCTGGTGCTCAAACTGTCCTCGGGGGTGAACGCCACGGCCACCTGGCTGGGGGACAACCACAGCGTGCCCTTCACGGGGGCCTGCCCGGCGGCCGTGGCACCGCTCACGGCGCAGTGTGCCAGGGACAACAACGACACCTGGTTCGCTGTGGTGCAGCTGAGCGGCCTCAGGGAGGGGCTCAGCACCCACGTGCTGGTGGCAGAGAACGCCGTGAGCTCCCAGAACATCACGGTCACCGTGAAGGTGGAGGAGCCGATCCGCGGGCTGAGGGCCACCCCCGACCCCGAGAGCAGGGTCCTGCTGAACACACGGGTGGTGAGTGGTGGCTGCCGCCCTTAATTTACCAGCTGGGTTTTTAGCCTTCCCCTTTAGCCCGTAGGTGTGTGTTTGGCTCTGGGGAGGCTGGGCTGGGGGGAGCACTGCTTGCTGCTAAGCTCCCAGGCCGTGCTGCCCGCGCTGCTGCAGACACAGGCATGTGGCACAAGCACTGGTGCTCTCCAGCAGGAAGGCAGCTTGGCTGTACGTTCCCTTGAATCCCCTCAGAGGTAAGGCAGTACCTCCTGCGAGGGGGATACTGGCTTTCCACTTCCACAGAAACCAGAGGCGTTATGAGAGGCCAGTATTTGCCTTCTTTTGACTTGTCAAGACGTTCAGATTTGCTCTGCTAAATCCTTACATCAGCTGACTGAAGCTGTAAAAAAGCTTCATCCGTCCAAGTCTTGGGGTTCCT
Organism: Manacus vitellinus; assembly: GCF_001715985.3. Taxonomy (NCBI): domain Eukaryota; kingdom Metazoa; phylum Chordata; class Aves; order Passeriformes; family Pipridae; genus Manacus; species Manacus vitellinus. The sequence continues at coordinate 189,260 of NW_021940884.1, read as the reverse complement.
CTGGCGTTTCCAGTCTTTTTGTTTTCCAAGCCCCTGTCCCCAGAGCTGCAGCCCTGGGAACCTGTTCAGCAACTGCCCCAAATGCTCTGTTCAAGCTCTGGCTGCTTCCAGCAGATCCTGCACCTCCACCTCTTGGTCTCACCCTTCCTGGCTGCCACAGTCTGCTCAGGAGGCACTATTGGAGTGAGGACAGGGCAGGTCAAGCCCTTCAGCCTTTGGGTCAGGCACCGTCCATGGGCGAGGGTCAGAGGCTCAGCTTACAGGTGTAGCTAAAGCCGAGTTGTTTATTTGCAGATATCAGAAGGTTTTTTAGACCTGATCCCAAGAGCAGAGTGCTGGGCTGTGGGAGCAGGGAGTGTGGGGTGTGCTCCCTGCTCTGCTGGTCAGGGTCTGCATTTCTCCATCAGCAGCAGAGCCCCAGACGATGTGTCAGCTCTGTGTCATGCTCTGAGGGCACTGTCTGCAGGTGTGAGGTGCCTCCCAGTCTGACCCTGCTCCCTCTCCAGTTCAGCTGGAGATCTCCTGGGAAGTGCTGGGCATGCTTTTCTCTTGCACTAGTATGAAATGTTCTCATGCCTTTCAGAGCTACATCCCTGTGATGGAGGCTGGGTCAGATGTGACTTTCCGATGGACAGTAGATGATAAGCCATCTTTCACTTTTTACAATGTTGTCTTCAACGTTATCTACCAAAGCCCAGCCGTGTACAAGCTTTCGGTAAGCCAAGGCCTTTCCCATGATACCATTTCAACCCTGGGTTTCCATCTCATCCCACAAACTCAGCAGGAAGAGCAGCAGGGAGAGGAGAAGGCAGAATTGAGCTGAGGTTTTCACTGTGCTCCCAACAAGCTCATCTGCTATTTCTCATTGAGCTGCTCTTGCAAATGCAAATAGTTTCTTCTGTTTTTCCATTACTTCACTTTATTCCTCATCTTTGCTTTCTCCTCTTTTCTCCTTGTTCTCCTTTCTGCTCACAGAGTGTCTGTGCTTCCTCCTCCCCAGCAGGAATGAGGCAGGAGATATGGATTCAGAACCAGGCAGAGGCAAGATGCAAACATAAGACTTCTGTAGGCAGGACAGACCTCCCACAAGCTCTTCTGTTCTCTGTCCTGTTCTCTTCCTCCTGATGCAGACTGGAACTGGGTTTTGTCATGGCCCCAGAAGGATGGAGCAGAGAGTCTGGGCCAAGGGAGGTGTGTATTGTGGAACAGGAGTTTATCTCTGGCCAGAACATCTCTCTGTGTCGTGCCCTGTACTGCCAGGTGGAGTCTGCTCTCATCCAAGGTGCTTGATCCTCTTGCAGGGTGACTTGGCTTCCTGAGGAGATGCCAGGCCCAGCTCCAAGGCCACGCTAGCACTAATTTGCTTGGTGCAGCACTAATTTGCTGGGTGAAGCGCTGTGCTGACAAGCCTGGGGCGCTTTCACTTACAGAGCTGACAAGGTGCCATTAGCCTGGGGGGCACTGGGTTCAGCATAGCAGTCACAGAAGCCTAGACATGAACTTCTCTTACACGTTGGGGTGAGATATCTCTACTCAGCTGGGTTTGCAGGGTCCCTCTGTCAGCAGCTCCTGCAGGTGAGGAGGTGGCAAGATGCTCTGTCACCAGGTGCCCTGTCAGTGTTTCATGCCTAAATAATCTTGAGCATCCTGCTCTATTTCTGTTGTGTCTCTTGCCTCTCTTTCCTCCTTGGTCCAGCCTTGGTCTCTCTCTCTGTGCCCACCACACCAGGATCCTGGAGGTGCACTTCATGTGCTTGATTTTATGAGACTCTCCCATCCCTACTCTCTGTGCTTGAAGCCACTCATCTGCCCCTGTCCCAAGGTGTCTGTTGTCCCCTTGGTGGCCTATGCTCAGCAGCTGGAGACTGTGCAGGGCATGTTGGAGCCAGCACAGGGGTAACTGGCAAGTTCAGAGCCAGAGGAGCCTCTGGATGAGAAGCTCCTCTCTTTCCCTCTTGCTGTAGCACCAGTCCTTCCTTGGGCTGACTGTACTGGTGGTTCCAGCAAGAGGTGGCTTTTCCAGGTGGGTGACCTGCCAGCCTAGGCTGCTTTCCAGTGCCATCCAGGCTCTTGCCCTGCCTCCCTGCCCCAGGGGCCACTCTTCTCTGCGCTGGCCTGCTCGCCTGCCTGGTGGGACATCCTGAGTGCAGTGAAGCCTCACGCTCAGAGGGCAGCACGATGAGGTGATCCCCAGCACAGTCTCTGTCCCCCTGTCCTTCCCAGCTCACCGCCTCCAACCACGTCAGCAACTTCACGGTCAATTACAACGTCACGGTGGAGATGATGAATAAGATGAAGAACCTGACGGTGGTGGGTGTCCTGCCAGTCCTGCCCCAGAACAGCACCGTGGAGCTCACGGCGAGGGTGCACGTTGATTCGGCTGTGGAGGCTCTGTTCCTGTGAGTCCTTTGCTACTTCCCCAAACTTAGGACCTTTCTGTGCATATCTTACCTTGCCTGCACTGTTTCTCTTCCCAGGGCCAGCTGGTCCATCTCTCAGATGCTGCCTAGTTAATTTGAAATCCCTGTGGGTCAGTCAGATTGGCTGGGACCTGTAGTTCAGTTCACTCTTTTAAAGTATTGCAACACTGCTCTAATATTGGGTTCCTCCTCCTCTTACCAGTGCTGTGCTCCTCTCAGCATTGGGCACAGCTACTGCTTTGATACTTGTCATGCTGTTTCCTATGTTTCTTTTGGAAAACCCAGCCCCGACCTGAAAGACAGGCCAGGATTCCTCTGGGATTTCCATGATTTTCCTATTGTGCAGTGTAACACTGTTTACCTGTTTCTCCAGGTGGGATTTTGGAGATGGTGTCCAGGAGGCATACCTGTTCAAACCTCCCTACAACAAGTCTTTCCTTGTTCCTGATCCCAGTGTCCATGAGGTTGTCATTGAGCACAATGTTTCACACATCTACCAAGACCCAGGTATGGTCAGGAAGGTTCTTTGGGGAAGAAGGGGCTCAGGTGTTTTTGTTATGAGGGGACTACAAGACACCATCCAATAAAACCGAGGCATGGAAGTCATTACCTTGTTCCTGAATGAATGGCCAGTGACTGGAAGTCTCCAGTTGCCATCCTCTATAACTGTGTTTCTTGGAGAGGTTTGGCCATGCTGTAAGAAGCAGGTCTACCACACACAGTCCATTTTTGGGCAGTCTCAGTGGATAGATAGATGAGGGGCAGGGCAGGGTCTGTGCTGGTGGGAGGGATGGGCAACAAGGAGGGTCTGTTCTGTGGGCAAATAGAAAGAAAATCTTTTCTCTGTACCTGCTGGACTGGCTCCTTACTTGGTGTTTGGTCCTCATACACATGTCCTGGTGTAGTTCCTGCTGGTCCTGGGCTGGAGCGGGGAAAGCCTTGGGTGTGCACAGCACAGGGGCAGACAGACATGTCCTCACCCTGGTCTTGCTCTGCTCTCTTCCAATGCAGGAGAATATGCCCTGATGGTTGTCGTGTCCAACCAGTTCGAGAACCTCACACACTTGACCCCAGTTCACGTCCACAGTTACCTGGTTGACGTGAAGGTGGAAGCAGAGGAGGAGGTTTTGGTCGTGAGCCGCCCGGTGACCTTCCGAGCCCATCCCCTGCCATCCCCCTATGGCGTCGTGTACACCTGGGACTTCGGGGACAGGTCCCCCCTGCTCACAGAGATCCAGCCTACAGTGACCCACAGCTACGCCCAGAGAGGGGTGTACAACGTCACCGTGACAGCCAACAACACCGTGAGCAGTGTGGAGACAGTGGAGTGCTACCAGGTGTTTGAGGAGATCACCGGGCTCCGCGTTTCCGCGGGCGAGGCAGCAGAGCTGGGAGCGTCTGTCACCATCAACGCCTCCGTGCAGACTGGGGACAGCATCACCTGGGTGTTCGACCTGGGGGATGGGACGGTGCTGAGGAGTCAGGAGCCAGTGGTAGAACACGTGTACATAAAGGACATCAACTGCACTGTGAATGTGACTGCTGTGAATCCCGTGAACTCCATCTCCCAGACTGTTCCTGTTCGGATATTTGTCCTGGAAGTGCTCAAAATAGAGCCAGCTTCTTGCATCCTGGAGCACCCGGACGTGCAGCTCACCGCGTACGTGACGGGGAATCCTGAGGAGTACATCTTTGACTGGACTTTTGGAGATGGCTCCTCTAATGTCACAGTCAGGGGGGACCCTGGGGTGAGGCACAACTTCACCCGAAGCGGGACGTTCCTGCTCTCCCTGACTCTCTCCAGCAGGTTTAACAAGGCTCACTATTTCACCAGCGTCTGTGTGGAGCCAGAGATAGTCAATGTCACCCTTCTCCCTTCCAAGCACTTTGTGAGGCTTGGGGAAGAGAGCACCTTCCAGGTCAGTGCCGTGCCTCCCTACCAGTACCGCTACCGCTGGGATTTCGGGAACAACGAGTCCGCCAGATCGAGTGGGACCGAGGTGACCTACACCTACAAGAACACAGGGGTCTTCCTGGTCACAGTGACTGTCTCCAACAACGTCTCTTTCAACAACGACACAGCATTTGTGGAAGTCCAGGAACCAGTTGGGGTAGCGAAGATTGAATATAATGGGACAGATGTTTTGGAGCTGAACCAGGTCTACCTGTTCTCTGCCAGCATGAATGGAACCAAAGTGAGTTACTGCTGGGACTTTGGAGATGGCACTACCCAGCCTGGGCAAGTCGCCACCCACTCCTACAACAGCACGGGCCGTTACAGCGTTACCGTGATGGGCCAGAACGACGTGAGCTCTAACGAGACCACCATCGACGTCACCGTGAAACGTCGGCTCTTCGGCCTCACCATCAATGCCAGCAGGACAGTGGTGCCACTGAATGGGTCGGTGAGTTTTGTAGCCACCCTCGTGGCTGGCACTGCCATCCGCTACTCGTGGATCCTCTGCGATCGGTGCACTCCTATCCAAGGCTCCTCCACAATTTCCTACACCTTCCGGTCCGTGGGCACGTTCAATGTCATTGTGACAGCAGAGAACAAGATCAGCTCGTTGCAGGACAGCATCTACGTCTACGTCCTGGAGCAGATTGAGGGCCTGCAGGTGGCCAGCGGTGACCTGGTGGAGGACATGTATTTCCCAACAAACAAAACACTCCATTTGCAGGCCGTGGTGAGAGAGGGAACAAACATCTCCTACAGCTGGGTAGTCCAGCGGGATGGCAATGCTGTGCAGACCTCCACTGGGAAAACCTTCTCCTTCAGCGTCCCCGAAGCTGGGAACTACACTGTCTATCTGAAGGCCACCAATATGCTGGGATGTGCCACTGTTAACAGGACACTGGAGTTTGTTGAAAGCCTTGGTCTCCTAAAGCCCTACGCCTTCCCCAACCCAGCTGCTATTAATGCCTCTGTTAACATAAGTGCCACCATAACCAGTGGCACTGGCATCACGTATGTGTGGTACCTCGAGGATGGCTCCTCTCCTGTTACTTCTGAACCCTTCATTATACACTCCTTCCAAAGCCCTGGGGTGATCGAGGTCATCGTCGGAGCAGAAAACAAGCTGAATTCAACCAATTCAACAATTTCTGTCTGTGTAGAGGAGGTTATAGAGGGACTGAGTATAGGGACAGCAGAGCTGGACTGTAGGTACGTCTCATCAGGCTCCACGGTGGTCTTTGAGGGGGAACTGCAGAAAGGGACTGAAGTGACCTGGCTCTGGGAGGTGCCCAATGGCACCTTGACTGGCCAGTCTGTGGCAGTCACATTCCCTACGGCAGGGCTTTATACAGTCCATCTGAACGCATCCAACGACATCAGCTGGGCTCTGGCCAGCAGGAATATCTCAGTGCTGGACAGGATCCAAGGTCTGGAAGTTCTCGCCAGCAAGAAGGTGGTGGAGCCAGGGGAGCAGGTCACGTTTGTGATCAGGATGTTGTCAGGTACCTCTGTGAGTTACCTGGTGAGCATAAGCGGGGACTACTCTGTGGTGCTCAACGGGTCCAGGTACACCCATGAGTTCACCAAGAGCGGTGATTACCTGGTGACTGTGACCGTGCAGAACCAGATCAGCATCGCACACGCCCAGGTGCTCATCTCTGTCCTGGAGGCCATCCGGGATGTCAGGCTCCTGAACTGCTGTGAGGAGGGCATCCCCACAGGCACAGAGAAGAGCCTCAGTGCCCGCGTGGGGAGCGGCTCCCGTGTGTCCTTCTCCTGGCGGTTCTCCCTGTGGAAAGAGCAAGGTCGGTCTGTGGTCACTGTGTCAGGAGAGAGCGTTTCCTACACTCCAGAAGCTGCAGGGCTGCTTGAGATTCACCTCAGTGCCTTCAATGACTTGGGAAGTGTCAATATCACCAGAACCATCCAGGTCCAAGACCCGATAGTCCAGGTCTCCCTCTCTGCCTCCAATGCCTTTGTCAACAGGACGGCACTGTTCGAAGCCATGGTGGTGCCCAGCAGCAGGAGCGTTGAGTTCTTGTGGAGCTTTGGGGATGGTTCTTCCACTCAAACAACCAGGGCTGCAGTGGCCAACTATTCCTACCTGAGTCCTGGGGATTACCTGGTGGAGGTGAATGCCACCAATCTCATCAGCTTCTTCATAGCCCAGCTCACTGTCACGGTCAAAGTCCTGGAGTGCGAGGAGCCGGAGGTGGAGTTGGCCTTGCCCCCCCAGGTAGTCATGAAGCGATCCCAGAGGAACTATCTGGAGGCACAGATTGACCTCCGAGGGTGCATCAAGTACCAGACAGAGCACCTGTGGGAGATCTACCGAGCACCCAGCTGCATGGACCTGGATGACTCCAGCAGGATCCGGCTGCCGAACGTTGACGTGAACAGGCCCCAGCTGGTTATCCCAAAGCTCGCCCTGCACGTTGGGAACTATTGCTTCATGTTTATTGTCTCCTTTGGAGATACCCCACTGTCCAAAAGCATCTTTGCCAATGTGACTGTGATCCCAAGTAAGCTGGTCCCAATCATCGATGGGGGGTCATACCGTGTATGGTCCAACACTCAGGACTTAATCTTGGACGGGGAGAAGTCCTACGACCCGAACTTGGATGACGGCGAACAGACCCCACTGTTGTACGAGTGGTCCTGTACGTACTACTCCAAGGTAAGAGCAGTCTTGCACAGCCAGGGTGACCGCTGGGGAGCTCCAGCTGCACGTCAGCTCCACTACAAACATGTCTGGCCTGAAATAGCTGCTGACTGCAGTTCTGGGGGCTGAGGGCTCTGGTCCCTGTCCCATTAACAGTTAAATGTCTCTAATGCCATCAGGGGACAGAGTTAGACTTCAGAGAGGTCAAGTGACCACAAGTTGTGGTCTCAAGCAGGTCACTGTCCTCACATGCTGAAGTGGTCTGACCCTGCATTGATGGAGGGGGCAAGAGAGAACTGCCCTGCAGATCCTGATGGGAGATCCACCTCAGGAGCACTTTTTGATTGAATGTGGGATTCTTTTGCTTGTAAAATGTCGTGTTTTCTATATATTTACCTCAAAATAGCAAGATGTGAAGTGTCTGTGGATTAGACCTTTTGAGTTAATGTGAGCTTTTTGTGATTCTTGGCAACGTTTATAAGCTATTTAATGAAGAATTAATTGCTATAAAATAAGAATCTGAAGCTCAGATGAAACACAGGAGTATTCCAAGTACTGTTTACTAACCTGAAGAGTAGGATGATGTGTTTTGTTGTCCACACACGCCGTGTTTCTCCCACCCCAGTGGTGGCACTGCACAGCGAGGTCTGTGGCAGTGACTCTGTGTGGACCTGAATGTTTTGGCTGTGGACTAACCCGACTTGCACCCGTACCAAGGAGGGTTTGAAAGTTCTTTTCTCCTTGCAAGCAGAGCTCGGCTGCAGGGTGCTCTCTGAATTTCAGTGCCAGTGAAGGAATTGTCACAATTCCCAAAGCTGAATTAGAAGCAGATGTGGCGTACACGTTCGACCTCACCGTCAGGAAGGGGGACATGAGTCCTGAGGCCACCAACCAAACCGTACGTACCACAGACAGCTGTCACTGCTCTCCTTGGGTGCCTGTTGCTGGACACAGCCAAACTGGGAGTCACAGAATTATAGAATGGTTGGGTTGGAAGGACCTTCCACCCCCTGCCATGGGCAGGGACACCTCCCACTACCCCAGGTTGCTACAAGCCCTGTCCAGCCTGGCCTTGGACACTTGCAGGGATGGGGCAGCCACAGCTTCTCTGGGCAACCTGTGTCAGGGCCTCACCACCCTCTCAGGGAAGAATTAGTCCCCAGATTTTAGGGCATCACTGGGGCTCTGTAACTGATCTCATCCAGGTCATTGGCAGGAGCAGACATTGGTATTTCTGTGAGAGAGCCATCTTACAGTCATCTTCCTTGGGCAGCACTTTTTGCTTCTCCTACCAAGTTCTTTTAGTTTCTGTATAGAATCATGTGGGTTGGAAAAGACCTTTAAGATCATTGAGTCCCACCATGGGCCAGCGAAGGAGCCCGGCCATGGTCGGTGGCTCTCCCAGCACTTTATGCAGTCTTGGCTCTTCACATCCCACAGCAGCAGGGTCTTCCCTGGTTTTTACCCAGAGAGAGCTTCCTTAGACCTGGTGTTTAATTCTACTGTCAACAGTTCCTCTCTTCTCTCCTTCCAAATTTTTTGAAGGGAGGATTTTCTTAAGTGCATGTTGTTTATGACACGTTAAGCCCAAGGCCAAGCGCACCCGCAGCCCGACGGTTCATGTCAGGAACGTTCATCTGGTGCACTTGGCAATTAGAGGTGTAGTTACTCTGAAAGTGGAAACCCTTACTGCCGGGGTTTGAAACCAGAGCTGGAGGATGAAAAGAAAAAAATGAAATTGATAGTCTTTCAAGGACATTCCGTACTATCTGGTTTCCATGCGCGAGCGCAAAACAATGATCCCAGTGTCGCAGGAAATTTGCAAATACTGGAGGAATGAATGGAGCTTCAATGCTCTCAGGCTTAATGCTGGGGAATATTTATCCTCTTTTAAGAGTCTGCCATGTTAAACAATGTCTTCATTACTGTCTTTGAATTCCTAATGCTCGTTATGCCAGGACAGAGGGCTGTGTCCAAGACTGGACAGGCCTGTTTCCTTGGGGATTAAAGGAATTTAGACAAAGTACAGGGGTCAGAGCTCAAAAGCTGTTGTGTCTGAGCCACCGGTGCCTCTGCTCTCTCTGGGTGCTCTGCCAGGAAGGTGTGGTAGATATCTTGAGAAGTGCAGTTAGATTCCAGCTAAAACCCTGGAACAACATGCTGCTCTCTGGAAAAGGTGGTTCTTCCATCCCTAACCTACAGCCAAAGCAGGGTTTGCTGGGAATTCAGCACAGGGGGCCAGAGGAACATTTTGAAAGCAATTTATGTTGTTAAAGTATAGATAAAGTAAATCCAGAATGACCTAGATTGGCCCAGTTTGGCATTGAGTGGCTCTTGAAAACCAGTGACAGAACTGGGCAGTGTGAGAGCAGTGATGTAGCTTAAATCTGACTGGAAATCCTTTGGGCATCCCTTCCTCCTGTTTCCTTAGCATAGGCTGGGCTGGTGCACAGCGATTCCCCCTTTCAGAACCAGGTGCTGGGATGTGTCCTTACATTTTAGTTGTCTGTATTTTGGTGTCAGATCTTCTAATGAAGCCTCTTGCTTTCCCAGGTGTTCATCAAAAGGGGAGGAGTCCCTATCGTGTCCCTGGAGTGTGTTTCCTGCAAGGCTCAGTCTGTCTACGAAGTCAGCAAGAGCTCCTACGTCTACCTGGAGGGGACCTGCCAGAACTGTCACAACGACTCCAAGCTTGGGGTAAAGTCATTGGTCTTTGCTTCACCTTTGGTAAAGTGTTTTTTCTCCATGCTGGTTGGCATTTTGCCTGTTATTCTGGTGGCTCAAGCAGAGGTGGTTTAGTCTCTCCTGATCCCCCGAGTACCTCCTGCCCTCCTCTGATTCCTGATTCCACTCCACAGCATCCCTGCAGCCTGTGGAGTGAAGCAGGTCTCAGAACGGGCAGTCCTGTTGCTCCCAGCAAGCCCAACATGTCCTTGCCTGGCATTTTCTGCCTGGTTATCTCACTGTTTCTCTTGTTATCACAATTGTACTTTTGTGCTATTAACAGTAACCACCCAGGCCATGTTCAGCTTGAAGCATATAAAACATGGTATCCCGTGGAGACTCCACCAGTCCTTCATTTATTTCCTGTGTTTTGTACTCTGTATTATGAAATATTCTGTTGGAGGGTGATGTAATCCCAGAAACTAAAGTAGATCTCACAGTGGAAATATTCCCACCAGACATTTTGGAAAGGTTCCAGTTCTTGTTGCTGTAGCACACAAGACTAAAGCTGAATTATCAACTGCAAATTTGGCAGACGCTCCCACTAGAAATCTGTTACTTTTTATAAGAGACTCAATCTGAAAACATTTTAAGGACATAACTTCAGATTTAAACAAAACTTCTCCTGTCTTTCCATCCCTGCAGAGATGGGCAGCACACAGCTTTAAGAACAGGTCTCTCATCCTGGACAAAACAACGACCTCCACTGGGGACACGGGGATGAACCTGGTGCTGAGGCCGGGGGCACTGAAGGATGGCGAGGGCTACACCTTCACCCTGCACATCACAGACCTCACCACGGGGGAGGAGGGCTTCGCCTCCATCGACCTGCTCCCCAACCAGCCCCCCACGGGGGGAGAGTGCTTCCTGTCTCCCCAAGGACCCCTCAGGGCACTCATGACCAAGGTGCACTTTGAGTGTGCAGGTGAGAGCGTTGGGTGGGCACCTGCCAGTTCTCCCTGCCCCTCACAGGCAAAGCCTTCCCATGGCCAGTGTTACCAGATGCTCTTCCCACAGAGGTTTCTTTTGCCCCAAACTCCTACCCCAGGACATTGTTGGCCAGGGCTGAGCTCGGAAGCAGCTTGGCCCAGGAGCAGCTTTGTGTGCCCAAATTATGGAGCTCTAAAACTCATGGTAGCAGGCAGGCAGCTTTATAAATCTTAATTCCTGTAGTTGAATGGTGACATCCAGGCCAGGCCAGCTCTTGGGGAAGAAACTGGTACTTCGATGCAGGAAAAAGAAGATGGTGCCCAAAACTGAGTCACATTTATGTGGGAAGAATCAGAAGACAAAGCACTGGGGCCAACTCTGCCATGTGGGCTGGATGTTCCCGCCGGCAGTTACCTTCCCAACCAGCTGCAGAGACAGCAACAACAAGCCCAGCTTTGGAAAAGTGGCCTGGCTGATGTCCCGTAGCCTTGGGCCAAGGACTAAGTGCCTCTGGAAACCAGATTTCCCCAAATGATTAGTGTTAGAGATTAGAGCTGTTTGTGCACAGTGCCGGGAAGCCACGCGGAGAGGGGATGGATGCTGCTGCTTCCAGGGGGCTGGTCACCAAGGCTGGGGGAGCAGCAGAGTGTGTTCAGCGTGATGGGGTTGTAACTTCGGGGTGTTTTGAGCTGCCCAGAACAATGCTGAAATCCATTCCTCTTTGGAACGGTGGGAATTTTGGCTCTTAGACTGTTTTTAAGCTGAAGTGACAGACCAGGACACAGACCTACTGGTGGATGTCCAGCTCAGTGAGCCCTGGCAGAGCCAACACCTTCACTGGGGCTCACTGGCAAACATACAGTGCATTTTCCAGCCCCTGTGAAACTCCCCATAATTCCTGGGATCTCCAAGGAAACCTTCCTGCGGGTTTTATCCTTGACTCAGTTGTTCCTGAGATGCTGAACTGCCTGAGGGCTGAGCCTCTGTCTAATGTCAGGCTTTGCAAGGCTTGTACAGAAGCCATGGCCTTGGTCAGTGCTGTTCCCAGTCCCAGCAGAGTTGTTCCCATTTTTATTTTGATAATGGATTTTTCATAATCCTTTTAAATGTTACAAGACCCAAACACTGTCCCTCTCACCAGAGCAAGGTGACCCTTGCTGGGGACAGCAGCAAGGGCAGATCTGCAGAATCATCAGAGAAGCCTGGAATGGTTTGGGTTGGAAGGGACCTTAAGCCCATCCAGTCCCACCCCCTACCATGGGCAGGAACACCTTCCACTATCCCGGGTTGCTCCAACCCCCGTCCATGCTGAAGGGCAGCCGGGCCGAGCACGGCGCCTTCCTGCCCCCCGGCTTCCACGAGAGCGGCTTCCAGGTGTCCGTGTCCGTCCTCGTGCAGGACCAGCTGGGAGCCACCGTGGTGGCCATTAACAGGTAAGGGTCACCAACAGCATCAGTGTCCAGCCTGGGCTCCCTGTCCTGAAGGGCTCGGTGGACCCCGGGTGAAAGGTTTGGCCTCGCGCCGCCGCCGCGGCCACTTCCACGAGTTCTGCCTCTACAAGGGCAGCCGGGCCGAGCACGGCGCCTTCCTGCCCCCCGGCTTCCACGAGAGCGGCTTCCAGGTGTCCGTGTCCGTCCTCGTGCAGGACCAGCTGGGAGCCACCGTGGTGGCCATTAACAGGTAAGGGTCACCAACAGCATCAGTGTCCAGCCTGGGCTCCCTGTCCTGAAGGGCTCGGTGGACCCCGGGTGAAAGGTTTGCCTCCTGGGAGAGGCTGTTGGCAGGAAGGGGTGGGGAGGCTCAGCAGAAGTGCAGTACAGAGAATTCCAGTCTTTGTGGGTCATCGCTCAAGGGGAAGATTTTCCCAGAAGTTACTGCTTTTGTAGAATCTTGGAATCATGGAAACATTAAGGCTTGAAAAGACTTCTAAGATCATCAGGTCCCAGAGCTGGGCTGATGAGGAGCCGGGTCTCAGGTCCATGGTGGTTTTCCATGCAGCTCCTGCAAAGTGGGTGCCAGGGCATCAGCAGTGCTGTCTTTGTGGTTCACCCACCTGCTTCCCTGTTCTCTCCCTTCCCAGCCCCAGTGACAGTCTGCACTTAACCCAAATCCCTCTTTCCCTTGCAGCTCCATGGAAATTGGCTTACCTGAGGGCTTTCCCAGCCTTTCCTACTGGCTCTACAACCAAACTGACACTGTGCTCCAGGGATTGGTGAAACAAGGGGACCCTCAGCAGGTCATTGAGTACTCCCTGGCCCTCATCACCATCTTAAATGAGGTAATGCAGCTCTTTCTGCCCAAGAAGGGCCTCCAGAAGTCCTTGTAGTCTCCAGTAAAGTTCTTGGGCCAGATTTTGTACAATAATGTAGGGAAATTACTAATTCTACAGCATCACCCTCCTGGCAGAATTCCCTTTCACTCCCACCTGAAGTGGGGCCCAGTCCTTCCATGTGCATCGCTATAGGCAAGGCAGGAATTTTGGGCTATACTTGTGTTTTCCTGCCTGGTAAGAGCCTGCTGCACTCCTGGAAGCCAGGCAGGGATGATCCCCCTGAGCACAGGACTCTGCTTAGCTGGGTAGGGACTACACTGGGCACTACTTTGCTATCAAGTGCAAGGCTGTTCAGATAATTGCTTGGAAAGCACAAGCAAAATTGAGAAAGTTCTGCTGGGAAACCAGCTCATTAGATCCCTCTGGGGAGAAGCAGAGTCGGGGAGGTACAGAGAGCATGGAAGAGGAGACTTAAGCTCAGCTCATCATCCTCTGTAACAACCTAGATTTCCTGACTCTATGTGCTTTTCTCCCCACAGTATGAGAGATCCATGCTTCTGGAACCTGAGGCTGGGAATGAATTTGAGCTCCGGACCTGGACTCGCAACAACATCACGGAGACCCTGAACTCTCTGAAGGTGAACACTGTTGATGACATCCAGCAGATCTCGGCGGCCCTGGCGCAGTGCACGGTACGTTCCCGTCACCACCTCCCGCCTCTGGCCATCCAGCTGCATCTTAGGTGCTCTCCAATCCTTGTTGTGCTTCCCTGGCTCCCTCCCCGACACAGGGAGGCTCCAGAAACACTGGAATAAAATGCTGGGGGAGTTGCAGAATCTCTGAGGACAGACTGGGCTCCCATCAGGAGTAGCACAAGTAGAGCTGGACCTGCCTCGGGCCAGGGGCAAGGACCAAGGCCTGATGTTCCTCCCAGCCCTGTTTCTACCCTACAAGATGAGAAACCCTCCTTTGCTCTGCTCTGCTGCTGACTGGAAGTGCCTTGTTCCCCAGCCAGTTCCCAGTGCTGGGGCTGCTGCCTGGTGGATTGAGGAGGGAAGAGAGCCCAGTTATATAATGCACTTGGGGTTTGGTGGTCAGCCAGGCTGCTCTGGCACGGTCCTCCTCCCCGCCCTCCCAAATCCTTGCTCTGGGGACTGGAGTCAGGTACCTTGGCCTCGGCTGTGCTTCGCCTCCAGCCAGGTCAGGGCCTTGCACAGCAGGAACAGGCATCAGAATGATGGACAGACTACTGCATGCCACCCACAGAGTGCCTGTCCTGGGCTCTCTTCTCTGCTTCAGAGCCTGCAGACCTCAGAAATCCCATGTTTCTGTTCATCTTTGTCCAGGGTTGGGGCTCAGCACATCCCTTTCCGTGCTGGATCGGTTTGTTTCTGTCTCTCCCACCTCCTCCTGCCTCGTGACTCGGTCTCGCTGTGGAAGCTTAGGTCTAGAAATAGAATTTTTATTCCATGAGAAAAGCTGACATTCCAGGATTAGTTTGTGCTCTGGATTGGAATGAAAAGCTTAGGAAAACAGTAATCTAGAATTTCCCAAGGGGTTGAGACAAGTGGAGTTCACACATTCCTTTCCTGTAGAAAGGTCCATCAGGGCTGTTACAGTTCTGATTTTACCTACAGGGGAGGGGAAGAATCAGAATTAGTTTATCCTGGAGGGAAAAAAAAGAATCTCAGTCTTTTCTCCTCCCTAAGTAGGAGCTGCCCTTGGGTGGTTCCTCCCCATAACCCAGTTTCTTCCCCACCTCCCTGATTCCTGACTCGTGGACTCCGATTCACACACTATGTCCTGGCTTCTCAAGAGCTTACAAATAAAAGCAGAAAAGGGGGAATTCGAGACCTGCAGATGCTGTTTTGATTCTTCACCAAAACATGTGGTGAATCACGTCTGAATCCTGTGATGATTAAAAGAAAAAAAGATGAATAAGAGCGAGGAACGGGGTTGTGGTAACAGCTTCCATGTGTTGCCTCAGTCCCTCCCATCCAGCCTCGAGAGTGCGGGAAGCTCCAGGCCATGGCTAGAACATTCTGTTTCTTGGACACATCTGGGAGCAGAGGGAGGGACATCCATCATGCCTGAGTGGCAGGGTCCCTCCCACAGCTTTCAGGAGTATTTAGACACTGAAACGGATTCAGTTAGGGCTAAATCCTGCTTCCACTGATGGGAGTGGAGTGGATGGAGGAATCCTATCCAGCTTTTTCTGGTTGGGTTCTGTGGGAATAGCGTGTAGCCCCAGAGGGAAGATGTGCATGGTCCTTACAAGTGAACTCCAGGGAACAGAAATGTAGAATCATAGAATTCTGGAATGGTTTGGGTTGGAAGGGACCTTAAAGCTCATCCAGTCCCACCCCCTGCCACAGGCAGGGACACCTTCCACTATGCCAGGTTATTCCAAGCCCTGTCCATCCTGGCCTTGAACTCTTCCAGGGATGGGGCAGCCACAGCTGCTCTGGGCAATAATATGCTCCCTTTATTCCTCTTTCCAACCCAAAAGCATCTCCTGTCAGTCTCTGCCATGCCTGCCTGTGTGCTGGCACATTGGAATGTCTTGGGAGGTGGATGGAAGAGTTTTGGGACACCAGTAACTTGCTGGCCCCTCTCAGTGTGGGCAGGGCAGCCATGGTGTCTGCTGTCCCCTCCCCAGGAAGAGCAGGGGTGACTTTCAGAATAGAAAGGTCTTTGCAGGACTGAGCCAGCTGGACTTGCCCACACCTGCCTCCTCTTTTTCTGGGGATGTTCCTGCTCCATCAAACCCTGTTTCCCTTTGCAGGTGGCGAGCAAGGAGCTGGTGTGCAAGTCATGCCTGACAAGGACCTTGAACAAGCTGGAGACCATGATGACCATTCTGCAGGGGGAAACAACCCAGGGCACTGTGACTCCAACTGGCATTGCTGACAACATCCTCAACATCACAGGTGAGCTCTGTCCTGCAGTGTGGGGACAGGTGACCAGGGCACAGGGCTCCTGCTGAGGGGAGCTTTGGAGGCCTCCTCCTCTGCCATTTGGGGTTTGGCCTTCTCAAGCTGTTAGGAAATTGCATCTGACACGTGATTTGGAGTGTGGCATCCCAGTAGTCTCTTCCCCCTCATGTTTCCCAGGGTTGTCCTGGCTTTGGCAGCTTCTCTGTGGACATTTAAATATGACAGTTGTTAATAAACTCCCTTAATACTCCTAATAAACTCACTAATTCTCCAGGGATTTCTCTTTTCAGTAAACAGTGAGTAACAGCTATGGCTTCCAGATGCTTATCTTCTGGTTGGAGTCTGAGGAGGCTTTCAGACCTCACTGGGGCATCTGTGAACACTGTGTGGAAATTCCCACCTGGTTGATCTGGGAGGAAGCAGAGACACATTCTCTGCAGTCTTTTCTGAGTGTTCTCCACTTTATAGTGCAAAGAGTTAGTAACATATGTTTGTTTTATCCTTTCCTCCCTGTTTCCTGGTCCGTGGTTCTAGTCACTACACAGGAGGAAAATAAAACCAGTTGTGATTAAGTATTTCTCACCAAACTTTGTAGATTAGAGAGGCTTCAGGAATTTCTGGCAGCTGTTTTTAGCTCTGGGCTACAAACACTTCCACTGGGGAAGGTCATGTGCAGAGTAACAGTGAGAAGACAGTAAGGGAAGCCTTGTCTGATTGTTTTGGGAAGGTGTCAGGTGTTATCTGGACTCTAGAGTTATCCAGGCAATTTACCACTTCCTCTGTTTGCACCTTTATTTCTCTCCTGGCAGGTGACCTAATCCACCTTGTCAATACGGTTTCACAAGAATCCAAGCCCCAGGAGCTGCTTGCTGATTCCCACAACTTGCTGCTGGCTCCCAAAGCCTACAACCTGTCCTCCAGCCTGATGCGCATCCTCATGAAGTCCCGAGTGCTGAACGAAGAGCCCCTTGAGCTGGTGGGAGGAGAAATTAAGGCCACAGGCAAGAGGTCTGACCCCTTTAACTTGCTTTGCTACGAAAACACACCAAACTGCCAGTTCTCCATCCCCCAGGCCTTCAACTCCACCCTTTCCAACCTGACGGATGTCATTCAAGTCATGTTCCAAGTGGACTCCAATCCTTTCCCTTTTGGTTACATCAGCAACTACACTGTGTCCACCAAGGTGGCCTCCATGGAGTTCCAGACACACAACGGGGTGCAGATCCCCATCGGGAGCCTGGACTCAGAGAAAGCCATCACTGTGATGGTGTCAAACAACACGGATCCCAACAACCTCGCTGCTGGCACGGAAGTCATCGAGCCAAGGACGTCTGTGAACCTGATTGTGAACATGGAGAGCAACAACAGAGAAGCAGGACTGCATTTCCAGCTCACCTACAGAGTCCTCAATGGTAGCACAGACAAATCCATTTCTTCGTGCTCTTTGTTCTTCCCGTGGGAGAGGAGGGCTGGGTGCTGCAGCAAAGGAGAGCTGTGTCAAGGGATAACCGGGGTGAGAGAGGATAGCGGGGTAGCCAGCAGGTTCCACACTGCATGGTTGAGGTTCTGGCTGTCTCAGGCATTATCCAGTGCCCAGAGTCATCCTTGTTTGTGGATTCTGGCACTGAGAAGCCTTTTGCTTTTCTCAGCCCTTCTGTTGAGCCACATTAGCACTGGAGGGAGTTGGTCCAGTCCCAATCCTGGGCAGGTACGATGGTATCCAGCGCTCAGGGTTCCTCTGAGCTGCAGACTGAGAGGGTGCAGTCTGGAAAAGCATCTCTCCTGACTTTCTGCATTCCTGATTCTCCTCCCTGAGCACCAACTGCTGGCAGCAGGCTTGTGGTCGAGTCTCCCAGGTGTTTCTGAAGCCCTCTGTGTCTGTCCCCCCTCCCCACACAGATCACTACCTTGCCAGCGAGCCTGAGCCGTTCATCATGGCCTATCTCCATCACGAGCCCCAGCCCAACGAGCACAACTGCACTGCCTCCAAGAAAATCAGCCTGGATACCCTGGCTGGGAGTGACCACAAACTCTACACCTTCTTCACCTCACCCAGGTAAGAGAAATCTCCCTGGTGGTTCCTGTCACCCAGGGATACCTGATACCTGCTGGAGTCTGACTGCAGCTTGTCCAGGCTTCCATCTGGGCACTGTGATCCCAGAGCTGCCCAGCTTTAGCAGGACTCTTCCCAAGGGACTCAAAATGACCTTGGTGGGTTCAGGGTTTGCTTTATGCAGCTCATGAAACCCTTTCCCAGAGCAAAGCACCCCATGTTAATCTTGTTCTTGTTCTGCGGTGAAACCTTCAGAGAGCACCTCTGTCCTCACAGCTCCCCTTTCCAGTGGGTGACAGGAGAACACATCCCTTGTGGGCTCCCAAAAGCTCTTTTCTTCTTATCAGAGCAGTCATTCCTGCAACTCCAGTTGCTGCCTTGCCCTGGAGCACGTGTTCATGCCTTGGATTATTTAGGAGCCAGTCCTAGGCATTATCTGAGGAGAAAAGATGGGCAGCTTGAGAATAGGTGGGGCAAGAGTGGAGCCACTGTTGTGCAAGGTGACACAGCTTTTGGGAACAGGATGCTCAAAGAGGAATAAATCATCCTAATCAAATCTCCTCTCAGCCAAGATTTGTGGAAGTGTCGTGGGAGTGAGTGGGACACAGGGAAGGGCGAGCAGGAGAGCTGGGCAGGGAGAATGTGCAGTAGTGCTCCAGGTGCTGAAATAATACAAAATGAAGGATTCAGGTGGTCTGAATATCTGCACTGCCAAAGAGTGTAAATCATACCATGTTCACTGAGCTTCTCCTCTTCACTGTGTGCTCCCCTGCCCCTGCAGCTGGATGCTTTCCATGGGCACACATCCTTCGAACAGGCTTTGTGGCCCTTCAGAAGGTGGGTTAGTCATCTCTTTGCTCTTTCCCTTCTCCAGAACGGATGATCCCATCCAGAGATACTACCTGAACATCACCAACCACTTCAGCTGGTCTCCAGTGGAGGTGACGCTGGGGCTCTACACGTCCCTGTGCCAGTACTTCAGCGAGCGGGAGAAGCGCTGGAAAACAGAAGGAATTGTCCCCCTGGAGGAGACCAGGCCAGACCAGGCCGTGTGCTTAACCCAGCACCTCACTGCCTTTGGGGCCAGCTTGTTCGTGCCCCCAAACTCTGTCCAGTTCATCTTCCCTGTGAGTACCCCCACGCAGAGGCTGAGCAGTGCTGTCACACGCTGAGCAGGTTGTTGTCACCTCGCAAAGCCTCGGGCTCCTGTCGCCTTCCTGTTCGAGCTGGGTCAGGCTGCCCTGTGCCCACCTGGCACCAGCACAGGCACCTGGGAGCCTTTTGGAGGTGCAGATGGGCACATCTCACAGAGGGCTGTGAGGAAATCCTGGCTGCTGCTGAAAACAGACCTTTGGCAGATGGTTTTAGTCCCCGATCTGGACACCTCTCAGTGTGTTCACCTCTTAGGGAGATGCCAAATTCTCCCTCCAGCTGTCACCCACCACGGTTTTATCCCAGGGAATTGCACCTGCCAGCTGCTCCCTGCTTCCCAAGGGTATCCAAGCCCTTCCTTGCTCTGTCCCTGTGACGTGAGTGGGAGCAGAGAGCTCCTGGCAGCTGCTGCTGTGGTCCGTGGGATCACGTCTGAGCGGTGATGAGAGCCAGGAAGGAGGCAGGGAATGGGAAGAGAGGTCCTCCCGGGGAGGGAGAGTTGCCTTTCAACATTTTTCTTTCCTCCCAGGCCCCGGGCCCGGGCCTGAACTACATCGTCCTGCTGACGTGTGCCGTGTGCTTTGTGACCTACTCGGTGGCTGCGCTGATCGTGCACAAGCTGGACATGATCGACCTGCACCGGGTGGGAGTGATTCCCTTCTGCGGGAAGAACGGGATGTACAAATACGAGATCCTGGTGAAGACGGGCTGGGGCAGAGGATCAGGTGAGCCCACAGGCTGCTCCCGTGCGTGGTGCCTCAGGTGACATCTGCGTAGTTCGCCTGGTCTGACCTCAGCACGTCACCCACTGAATGTCCCCTGCAGGGCCCAGAGCTGAGCTGGTGTTTGAAGCAGCTCTGAGCAGCCAGTCCAGGGCTTCCCACAGTGTTCCCAGTTCTTATTGGGTGATGATGGGACAGGTCAAAAACCATAGAGTCACAGACTGCTTTGGGTTGGAAGGTTCCTTAGAGACCATCTCATTCCAACCCCGCTGGTGGGGGTCCCTGGCAGGATGGCGGGGCTGGAACGGCCACACCTTGGGTGGGCTTCCCTCAGTGAGCCCCTTCCCTGCAGGTACCACGGCCCACGTGGGGATCGCCCTGTACGGGGTGGACAACAAGAGTGGTCACAGACACCTGGATGGGGACAACGCCTTCCACCGCAACAGCCTGGACGTGTTCCAGATCGCCACGGAGCGCAGCCTCGGCAGCATCTGGCGCATCCGCATCTGGCACGACAACAAAGGTGGGACACCAGCAGCTGTGTGGGCTGGGGCACGTGGATGGCTCGGGCCAGGAGAGAGGGCCAGGAGAGAGGGATGAGAGCCTACAGTGGCTCCTGGTGACCTTCTGGCTTGGGGGGGACATTGCTGGGGGGGGACATGGAGTCTCCACCATGGGGAATTCCACAGGCTGGCCACGTGTCATCCCAGACACATGATGCTGTGTGCTGTGACAGTGTCTGTAAATGTCACCTCAGGGGTGAGCTGGCTGTGCCAAGCTTTTCTGGGTACTGTGCCTTTTCCCATTGGTGATGATAATGGTGTCACAGGGAACTGCTGCTGTCCCACTGACAGGTCCTTGTGTGGCCCTCTCAGCTTTGCAGGCTCACACAGGGAATATCTGCCATGAAATATTTCTCCATCTCTTCCCTTTTAGGACTCAGCCCCTCCTGGTACCTGCAGCACGTCATCGTGCGGGACCTGCAGAGCAGCAAGAGCTACTTCTTCCTGGTGAACGACTGGCTGTCGGTGGAGAGCGAGGACAACGATGGCATGGTGGAGAAGGAGGTGTTTGCTGCCAGTGAGTGCTCACCCTGGGTGTGGGTTTGGGGCGCTGAGCAGTTCTCATGGCACAGGAGAGCAGAGAGACCCTGGTACCTCCACAGTGGCTCTTCCTCATGGCAGTGATGCCAAGTGCTCTGCTGGGTCTTTTGTGCTGGAGGACAGGGCACGGCAAGGACCCGTGCAGGAGAGAATCACAGAACCACGTTAAGGTTGTCCGTGGGGAGGGGTGTGGTGTGCCCAGCCAGGTCCCCTCTGCAGCACAGCCACCCTGAGTGTCCCTCTTTCGTCCCCAGGTGAGACGGAGCTGAGGAGCTTCTCGCGGATCTTCGTGGCGGAGCTGCAGCGAGGCTTCTTCGAGAAGCACGTGTGGCTGTCGCTGTGGGACCGCCCGCCCCGCAGCCGCTTCACCCGCGTCCAGAGGGCCACCTGCTGCTCCCTCCTCATCTTCCTCTTCCTCTGCGCCAACGCCGTGTGGTACGGCGTGGTGGGCAACGTCCACCTCAGGTGCGCTGGGCCCTCGGTGCCCTGGCCAGCCCCCACCCTCCTCAGGGCCCCTCCTGCCCGTCCCACTGGGGCAGGACAGACCTTAAACCCACGGGGAACAGCTGCCTTGGTTGTGGCGTTGAGCCTGTCCTCATTCTAAAGAACTGGGAGCGGGGCATGGATGATGGATGGCCAAGGACAGTCAGATTTTGGGTTTGCTGTGCCATCTGTTAGCACTGCCCAGGCCTGTTTCTTTCTCTGCCCATCTGAAATACCTGATTGTCCAGTTCTGTGTCCTGCTTTCTTACCTGGCAACCCCAAATGCTCCTGCTGACACCTGTCTCTGGTCTGTCTTGATTCTCTGCAGCAACGTGGCCGTTTCTAACCTGATCCCTGTGAGTGTGGACACAGTGGCTGTTGGTCTGGTGTCCAGTGTGGTGGTTTATCCCCTCTACCTGGTCATTTTATTTCTCTTCCGGATGGCTCGTGGCAAGGTAAGGAGGAGGAATGGTTGCAGGCTGCTCTGATGGGTGGGATGACACCAGCTTTGCTTATCTGAGGCTAAATTTTGCCCTTGCTGGGACCTCACCCCTCCAGCACTCACCACTCCACACCATTCCAAGTGGTCTCTGCACTTGCCCAGTTGTGCTGCACCATGGCCAGACCCTTCCCTTAGCGAGTCTTTACCTCCCTCCCTTGACCTCATATCACTACCTGGACTCTGACAGTGCCCAGAGACCAAAAGGACAGGTTTTAGAAGCTGTTCAGGCACCTCCTCCCTTTTGATTTCAGTGTGTGACAGGCACTCAAATGCCATGCAAAGGCACAACCCTTTGCTGCACTGGCAGGAGCCCGGGAGGTGCTCAGTGGAGTCTCTCTAATGGAATGTCTGCCCTGGGTACAGCTCAGCTGGCTGAGCAGAGCTGTGGTTAAGCAGCTGGGAAGGGATTAGCTGGGGATTTAATGACTAGTTAGGCACAATTAACAGCCCCATTAAGTATTGCAGCCAGCTGCTCAGGGACTGATGAGCAGCAAATGTGTCTGATGTTCCTTGTTCCTATAGGCACACAGGAACAAACTTTCAAACTTATGGGGCTTCCTGGGAGCTTGTCCCTGGGACAGCCTGGGTGGCACTGGGCTGTGGTGTATGTGGGTACAGGTGTCCAGGGGGCCTGGGAAGCAGTGCAGGATGGGTCTGTGCCTGTTCTCAGCCCCCCTGGGCAGGTCTGGGCTCCCCAGCAGAGCAGGGAGCTGGAGGGATCCTCAGCAGCAGTGACAGTGTCACCTCCATCCCTCCTTCCTGTCCCCTGCAGGTCTCCATCAGCCACACAGTGACTCACTCAGACCAGCAGTCCTTGGAGATTGACAACTACCTGGACTCCTCAATCCTCGACAGCTCCTTCCCCACCTTCCCCGGGCTGCAGGCAGAGGTAACCTGCTTCCTTCCCCACAGCTGGACAGGCTGCACAGGTCTGTGTGCTCCCTGCAGGGACACAGTGCCCACCCCAGCTGTCAGGGGGAGAGCTGAGGCACTCAGGTGCCTCTGGAAAATCCCAGTGCTGGGGGAGAGCCCAGCCCTTCATCCCTCACCTGCCCAGATCCATTAGCTGTCTCCAGCTGTCTGTGGACATGGATCTTCCCAGGGTGCCTGTGGGTTACCTCTGGAGGGGAGCAGGCTCCTGGAGGTGTGGGCTCAGATCTAACAGCACCTCCAGCTTCCCAATGACCACTGGTGTTCACAACCTGCTGCTTTAACCAGGCACAGACCAGTGTCACGTGCCTGAAGTGCCTCTGTTTCCTCCACAGGCCTTCTCTGAGCAAACCAAAACAGATCTGTTCTTGGAGGACTCCAAAAGGTGAGGAGGTTTCTGGGGATGGAGTGAGCAGGAGTTTAGTTTCTGCTTTGCTGGGCTGGGGTTGTGCTGTTTCCCTGCAGACGTTCCTACCCAGTTCCTTTTCTCCTGCTTCCCCACATGGACCTGACGCCCCCATTCCTGTTTTCCTGCAGCCTGGTACGATGGCCCTCCAGTGAGGCCCTGCTCAGCTGGCCAGACCTCCTCAGTGACCCCTCCATCATGGGCAACACCATCCAGAAGCTGAAGAGAGGCCGGGCCAGCCGCCACCTGGGGCTCGAGGCCCCGCTGGCCACCGAGGAGGACAGTTTGTCCCTTGGCATTCACCAGGGACAGCCTCGGTACTTCTCTGCCTCAGGTTAGAGAGGCAGAGCTGCAGAGCTGCTGCCATCACCACTGGCTTCACTTTGAAGGGCAGAGGAGGAGGGTTGGGTCTGCTTAACAGGGGTTTTAGTCTGGGAAAGCAGAAATCCTGGCGGGGATCAGCCTGAAGTGAGCGGTCCCACACTGCCAGCAGGCTGGGAGCAAGGAGGGGTGTGTTTCCATGGGAATGCTGCAAGCAACCAGCTCTTTCTCACTGGTTGCAAAGCCACAGTGTGTCCCTGAGCCTCTGTAAGTGGCTGCAGAAGAGAACTTGACTCCCTGAACCAGCAGTTTCCTGCCTGGCTCTGTAGGAGCTGGGGCTGGACAGGCACTGGGGGACAGGGAGCAGGGGAGGGCTGTCCATGGAGAAGGACATCACCCTGACCCTCCTCCTCCTCCCCAGGGTGCAGAGCCATGCCCTGGAGTGGTGCTGGGCGCTGTGCTCGTGCCCAATGCTCTTTGTGCTCTGTCCCTTTCCCAGACGAGGATCTGATCCGGCAGATCCTGGCGGATGGAGCCAGCGGCATCTCCCACTCCCAGGACCTGGGGCCGTACATGAGGGCTGAAACAGATCTGATCTCAGGCCTGTAAGTGTTTGAGGGGCAGAGTCCCCACTGAGCCCAAGCCTCCTGCCCCTCGTCCTCCCTCCCAGCCCCAGCAGTGTCTCCCCAGCTGAGCTGAGCTGGATTGGGGACATTTCCATGGGTCACTGTGTTCCTGCTGGCCATGATTCCCACAGCCCCCACAGCCAGCGCTCCAGGAGGGCACAGCTATCCTTCCAGGAGCCACTTGGAATATCCTTTAAAACCCCAGCTGTGCCTCCAGCACTTCTGGCAAAGTGCTGGGATGTGGGTTCACTTCATGGCACTGAAGGAAGGGAGAAGGGGGTTGAATCTTTGTTATAACATGCTCAGAGCACCCTGCTGGGCACCCTGACCACCACCCAGCCAGGCTGGCAGCCCACCAGTGGTAGCCACTGCAGAGTGGCAGATCAAGGGGAGGGGAAAGACTTTCAGCCCTTGTCCACGAGATGCAGAGCAGTGTCTGTGTTCCCAGGACTGGTCACTGGTGCTGGCACTGGAGTTCAGCCCCTCTCAGTGCCAGCAGTGACACAGCTGTCACCCTTTGCCTCGGCAGGTCCAGCGTGTTCGGGGAGAAGGTGGAGACTGTCATGATGCAGAAGCTGAACGACAAAGGGCAGAGCATGGCAGCTCCTCCCAGGGAAGTGAGCAGATCAGCCAAGTCCACGTGGACAGGTACCAGGGCTGTGCCCATCAGGGCAGGAGGGGGGTGTGCAGGGACAGGGGCCATCCCACGCAGCAGCACTTGGGGGAGCAGAGGGGAAATAGAAAAGGAGTCTTAGGGAAGGCAGCTCCCTGCTTGGGATATATCTGCTGTTTCCTGCCAACTTCTTCTGGAGCCTGGATCTCTTCATGTGCTGCTTAGTGGGAAATGTTTGGGATAATCCCTCCAAACTCACCCAGGACTGGTGATGAGCTCAGCCCTTCCTGTGCCTGCTGGGACCCTTTGGCAGGAATGTTCACATTTGCTTTCCCTCCTCCTCCCAGTTGCAGACCAAACGTTCAGGAAGCGCTTGCTCCCACCCTGGTGCTCCTACCTGGCTCATGGCATCAGCCTCCTGCTCTTCGCCACCTCCACGGGGGTCTCCGTGTGGATCGGGGTGGGCTTTTCCTCCAGCGTGGCCCTCATGTGGCTCATCTCAGGGATATTCAGCTTTCTGGCATCCTTTCTGGTCTGGGAGCCCCTGAAGGTGAGGATACTGTGACACACCTGTACCTGTGTGTGTCTCAGCTGTAATTCATGTCTTGTCCAGCTACTGATCACAGAATCTCTGAGTGGGGGGGTTGGAAAAGCCCTTTAGGGTTGTCGAGTCCAACCATCAGCCAACCACCATGTTCACCACTAACCCATGTCCTCAAGTGCCACCCCCACACGGTTTTTGAGCATTTCCAGGGATGATGAGTCCACCACTGCCCTGGGCAGCCTGTGCCAGGGCTGGACAACCTTTCCATGAAGAAATAGAGTCAGGCTGGGCCCGATGTTAATTGAATGGTCTCTCCCAGCCCTGTATCCCTCAGGAAGGGAAGGATGTGGATGAAGGATGGGAAGACAGGGCTGGTGTCACATTGTTTTGTGTGGCCTGGCCGCGCCGGGGGGAGCTGTGCTGTGCTGGCTGTGCTCAGGGGCCCACAGGAGCTGCTGCTGGAATGTCCAGGTGGCACAGCTCTCTGCAGGCTCAGGACTCTCTCTGCCCCCCAGGTGCTGCTGGAAGCCCTGTATTTCTCCCTGGTTGCCAAGCGCCTGCACCCCGAGGAGGACGACACGCTGGTGGAGCAGCCCTGCGTGGAACACGTGTCGGAGAAGATCAGCAAAGTGCGGCCCCCGCAGGGCTTCGCCCTCTTCCAGGCCAAGGAGGAGGCCAGGAAGGTCAAACTGCTGCACAGGATGCTGAAGGTGGGACATCTCCTGCTGCCTGGTGCCCAGGGCAGAGGGCTGAGATACATCCTGGCGTGGGTCCTCCCAGTCCAGCTGGGATCCCCTCAGCTAGTGGGTGCATGTTTTCAGCTTCTGCCTCAGTTTCCCCATCTGTAAAATTCTTGCAGTGATTTTCATCTTCTCTTTGGATCTCTGAGGGGGCTGGAAAGCAGAACCATGAGGGGCTGATTTGGAGCAGCTGGTGTTTGGCTCCATAACTCGGGTGTTTGAGGTTAGGGCAAGGTTTGAGTGTGGAGCAGACACCGACTTGCACGGGAAAATCCATTAGTTGAGTCTTTTGAAATGCAACTTCCTGTCCGGGAGCAGAAATTTCAGCCTTTGTAGTTCATTCAGTACTGATCCTCCACTTGTGCTGGGAATACACAGCTGCTTTGATGGAATCAGGTTATTTTTAACTGAGTGATTCCCCTTTAAAGATGGAACTCCCCATAACTACTGGATAAGCTGAACTGACAGCATATAGGAGCCCTTTCAACAAAGAATCTTGTTATGAGCCTGTGATCTGGGTTTCATTTTAAGCTGCTCCCCATATGAAAGAACAGCCTGCTCAAGCCTGGAAGGCACTGCTCTGCTGCAGGATTGGGACCCAGCTCCTCCATGCAATCCCTTTCTACTCTCTTTTTCCCAGAATTTCCTCATCTACATGATGTTCTTGCTGGTGATCCTGCTCACCAACTACGGGGACACGTCCCGCACCAGCCGGGCCTTCCTCCTGCAGAGCTCCATCAAGCAGCAGCTGGGCAGCAACGAATTCCTCCTCATCAAGAGGTACCTGCCCAGGCCCTGGGATGGGGTTGAGGTAGTGATGTGTGTCAGGGAAGCTGGATGTGGGGCTCGTGTTCCACAGTCTCTCCCATAAAGGGTTCCCAGCTCCACTGGGAGCGCTGGTGTGGAGCTGGGACTCGCAAACGAGCCTGGCTTGGCAGTGAGCAGGTCCCCTTTGTGCCTGTGGTTCTTCTCTCTTGGAGAGCAGAGGGTTCTCTGGAGGTGGAGAGGTTTAATTTCTCTGTGGGAAGGGGCTGTGTGAGTTACTGACATTGAACTTACTGGAGCTGTTCTAAAGGAAACAAGTTTCTATATCTCTAAAATTTACAACCGTAAGGTTTAACCATGAACAGGGTCATGAGAACCAGAAATGACACCTCGCAGAGTCCTGCCCTTCCTTGCTCTGCACTTTTGGTTTAACTGGGTGAAATTTTCCCAGCTGAGTTTTCACTCCACTGGGAATTCCACAAGTCCAGCCTGACCCTGGAACACTGCCTGGGGTTGAGGGTGTCTCCTCCAGAGCCCTTGGTTCTGTGCACATCAGCATGGCTTGGCTGAACCAAAGTCACTGGAGCTTTGATTTCACCACAGTGTGGATCAGGAGTTATTCCAGTGAGTTTGGTAGAGTTTTTGGGGTGAAAGTGGTGTAAAGGGGGATAATCTGGTCCTAAATAGCATGTCTTTCCCACTGCACTGCCACATATCCCCTGCTCTGATTCTCATCCAGGTGCCAAGTGCATTCAGTTACTTTTAGGTCATGTCAAATAATCCCTTTTCTGACCTCATCCCAGCCCCTGGAATGGGTGGGAATGTGCCTGCTGGCTGGGAGGAGAGCAGCCAGGTTGGCTCTGCGGTGCTCAGTGCCTCATCCAGGTGACACCCCCAGGATGGGTGGGACACGCAGAGCTGGCCTGGCAGAGCTGCCCCAGGGCTCTGGCTCCCTCCCACACCGTGTCCCCTCGCAGGTCGGATCAGTTCTGGCTCTGGATGTCGCGGGTGTTCCTCCCGTACCTGCACAACAACGGGTCGGGCCCGGAGAGCCACAGCACCACGCTGGGCACGGCCCGGCTGCGCCAGCTCCGCCTGCAGGAGGGTACGTGGGCAGGGAGCTCTGCTCCCACAGCGGGGTGGGGACAGTCCTGGAGGGACCACATGGGCAGGTCTGGCTGCAGCTGGGGCTGAGGGAAGGCAGCAGAGGTTACACGGCGAGGTTTTGGTTTGTAGTTTGTGCTTCAGTGAGTCCCCAGTTCTGCTCTGCAGAGATGAACTGGGGTAGCTGGTCATGGAATCCTGGAATGGTTTGGGTTGGGAGAGACCTTAAACATCATTCAGTTCCACCCCCTGCCATGGGCAGGGACATCTCCCACTGTCCCAGATTGCTCCAAGCCCCATCCAAGCTGGCCTTGGACACTTCCAGGGGTGGGGCAGCCACAGCTTCTCTGGGCAACTTGTGCCAGGGCCTCCCCACCCTCCCAGGGAAGAATTTCTCCCCAGTATCCCGTCTAACCCAGGTAGTTTAAAGCCAGTGGTCTATTCCAGGTTCATAGTTACCCCAAGGCTGATTGGGATGCCTGTGTTCTCCACTCGTACCTAACAAATCCACTCTGAGCTGGCGGTGTGGATATATTACGACTCCTACATTTTCCTTATTAATATCCCTTCTTTTCTTAATCCCTACTTTCTCCATGTTCCCTTCCCCTCATCCTGGTGAAATCATGAAGACAAAGGTTGGTTTGATGTCTGGAGGGGTGGCTGAGGTGTGGAGGTGGAGGGGTTTGGGAGGAAGGGCGATGCTGGGGGTGTGAGCTCAGCTGTGCCCTGGCACTGGCTGTGCTGGACTGCCTGGGGGTGACAGTGTGGTCTCATTCCAGCTGAGTGCCATGCCCAGGACATCCTGCCCGGCATGGGCAGGGCCCAGAGGAGCTGCACTGACCAGCACAGCTTTGCCACCGCTGACTATGGCACAGGCTGGGAGAGGGCAGCGGGGAACGTGACGGCGGCGTGGGCCCACTCCCCACCTGACCTGGCAGGGTAAGGGGCTGCCCAGCCCACTCCCACCCCCTGCTCCATCCCCTGTCCTGCAGAGATGGGACAACTGGTCCTTGCAGACCTTTACAAGGTCTTTACCGTGGGTTTTGTGCCATGGGTGGTTCCCAGCCCTCCCCTCAGCGAGGCCAACTCCAGCCCCTGAGCCTGACAAAGGGCAAACGGACACAAACGCCAAAGGGCTTCCCTGGGCACACCCACACTGGCAGTGGGAGTGGTGGGGGGCACCCAACTTCCCTGGGGACGTGTGTGTCACCCCAAACTGTCTGAACAGCAGCGTTGTGCTGCTCTGGGGTACCCAGGGGCAGAGGGTTCAACTCTCCACCTTCCAGGGCAGAGACAGGGAGGGTAACCCAGCACCCACACAGCAGCACTAGATGTCTGTTCAAGGGGGTGATAGGAGGTTGTCCTGCACACTGGACATAAATCACTGTTGGTTTCTGCTCTAGTTTGACCCTGGAGGCATCTTTATGGGCCACCATAGGGCCTGGGGCTGTCCTGAGGTTGGGAACACTGAGGTGGATCAATGCACTCCTATGATTTGTCTTGTAAAATAAATGCTGAGGCAGCTCTTGAGGGGCAGGATCTGCATCTGCACACATGCTCCTGGCCTGCCATGAAGGAGAGTAGCCAGTGTCCTTCAGCCTCATGCCGTGGCTCCTCTTCCTCTGCAGGATCTGGTACTGGGGTTACCTCTCCTTCTACGACAGCAGCGGGTACGTGCAGGAGCTGGGCCCTTCACTGGAGGAGAGCCAGGCCCAGCTGGACTTCCTGCAGCAGCACACGTGGATCAACAACATGTGAGTGTGGCAGGGGCAGAGGACGTGTCCTGCTGTCAGCCAGGGTTTTCAGGGATTCTGCTGGAGCGTCACAGGGAACAGGATCAGTGATCCCACCCAGCAGTGGCCCTGGAGCTGGTGTTGTCCCAGTCCCTGAGCTGCTCCTCTCGCCCCGCAGGAGCCGGGCAGTGTTTGTGGAGCTGCTGCAGTACAACCCCAGCGTGGACCTGCACGTGGCCATCACCCTGCGCCTGGAATTCCCGGGATCCGGCCAGGCCATCGCCGCCCTCACCATCAGCCCCTTCCCACTGCTGCGGCTCAGCGGGGGGGTCACCCTGCAGCTGCTCATGATGGTCAGTGTGGTACCTCCCCCTGCACCCCTCTGCCCTTGGGGTCACTGCAGGGCTGGGGACCCTCACCCAGGCTGGTCACTGTGCACTCAAGCTCCCCTGCCTGAATCCACTTGTTCCCTTGCCTGTCACCACTCTGCTTCCAGGACTGGGTAGCACACAGGGAACAGCCCTGGCACTGCTGAGGGGGAAGAGGTTCCTCCTCCTCTCAGTCTTGTCTCAGCATTTTTACTTCCTTAAGCTCGTGTCTGTCACTGTGGAAACATGAGGGTTTGTTCTGCCCTCAGTGGGGACATCAGCCAGACAAGCCATGTCCCCAGAGACCTTGCCTGGGTTTGGTGTCTGCAGAGACCTCGTCCCCTGAGCACTGCCACCCTACTACAGGGGCACTGGAGAGCTTTAGGAGGGAGTGGGGCACTGAGTGAGCAGGGAAGGTGGGGCAGGACACTGCAGGTGCTCCAGGTGGTGGAACTGGGCCTGGTCCGGGGGGCTTTTGCTGTCCTGGGTGCAGCACAGCAGTCAAGCATTGCCCTCTCCTTCCCTGATAACCTCTTCATTCCTCCTCTCCTGGTGACCTCTCTGTTCCTCCTTCCCTGGTGACCTCCTCGTCCCTCCCCCAGGTCTTCCTCATGATGTTTGTGGTTTACTTCGTGGTGTCGGAGTCGCTGTCCATCAAGAAGGAAGGCAGAGCCTACTTCACCCAGTGGGGCAACTACGGCCAGTGGCTCTTCATCCTGCTCACCACGAGCACTGTGGTGGTTCACCTCAGCCAGGCCACCCTCGCTGACCAGCAGTGGCTCAAGTACCTCAGCAACCGTAGGGGTTTCACCAACTTCTACCAGGTGGCCTTTCTCAGCTCCGTGTTCAGCAGCCTGGCCGCGTCCCTGCTCTTCCTCCTGACTGTGCAGGTACAGAGCTTGGGGGGGAGCAGCACGTGGGCACTGGGTGCTTCGGTCCTCCCGTGCCAGCCTGCCATCTCTGTGTGGTCCCTGGCAGGGCCAGCAAAGGGCCCCAAGGGAAAACATGCAGGATTGAGGTCCTGATCAGGCACTGGTGGGATGCTGCTGCCACATCAGACCCTGCTGCGGGGCAGAGGGGGTGGCAGTGAGGCCACGTGTGTCTCTGCTGTAGCACTTTGAGTCTCTACAGCATCTGGGCCCCCAGTTCCCTTGGCAGATCCAGCCAAGTGTGGCTGATGGGATGAGTTTGTCTGCAGGGAACCTGTGGCCTGGGATGGTCTGTGCTCTGCCAGGGTTTGCATTTCTCAGATGTGAGAAGACCCTCCCCGTGCTGGAGGGGTCTGTGCTGTAACACCCCCTCTCTGCTCCCCAGGCTGCCCAGCAGCTGCGCTTCGTCAGGCAGTGGTCAGTGTTTGGGAAGACCTTCCAGAAGTCGGCCAAGGAGCTCACAGCTGCAGGGGTGGCCTTCGCCCTCCTCCTCCTGGCCTACGCCCAGCTCGGCTTCCTGGTAACTACCCCTGTCCCCGTTCCCTCACAGGTGGGCTGGTTGTGGTCCTGCTGCCCTTCATCCCTCACCATGGCACGACATCGTGGGCAGCAGCCTCCTGCTGCTGCTGGCCCTGCTCCGGGGCAGCGGGAGCCTCCAGCCCTGCCTGCCCGAGGCCTCGGGCCTCTGCTGCCTGTTCTGCACCAGCTACATCGTCCTGGAGGTGTGGATCGTGCTGAGGCTGCTCACAGTGGTGCTGATCCACAGCTACCGCGAGATGCACTTTGAGCTGTACCGACCTGCCTTCGAGCCCCAGGACTACGAGATGGTGGAGCTGTTCGTGCGCAGGCTCAAGATGTGGATGGGCTTCAGCAAAGCCAAGGAGGTGAGAGCAGCCTGGGGGCTCCATGGAGAAGGGGCCAGGTGGCAATGTCCACCATCCTTAGCCTTCCTTTGCCTCTGGCTACGTCCCACTGCTGCTCACAGCCAGGTTCCTCTGGTAGGTGAGAGCTGGAGCAGTCGCTGTTCCTGAGGGCCCCAGGGCTGGGTTAGTGATGGGGCGCTGTAGGGACATCGGCTGCCAGGTCCCAGCCCCACAGTTCCATGTGGTTTTAATGGAGATCTCCACAAGGTCCATGGTTTGTCACACAAGGAATAGCTGGGAGCAGCCCCGGGGTGTTTGGAGTGTTCCCACTGAGAGCTCTGAACTAACCCTGCCCCTGCTCCCCTGTTCCCTCCAGTTCCGGCACAAGGTGAGGTTCGAAGGGATGGAGCCGCTGCCCTCCCGCGACTCCAGTGACTCCAAGTCCTTCCGGGGCCCCACTCCCAGCGCTGCCTCCGACAGCTCCAGGGCCTCCACGTCCTCCAGCCAGCTGGACGGGCTGAGCCTCGTGCTGAGCACCCGGGACAGCCTGGAAGTGGACGCCGACATCCAGCGCCTCCTTTCCCTCTTCGAGATGCTGCTGGCCCAGTTCGACCGCGTCAACCAGGTGACGGAGGATGTGTCCCGCATCGAGCTGCT
>NW_021940884.1:92499-156065 GCF_001715985.3 Manacus vitellinus | reverse complement strand
GACGGGGGTGGGCACTGGGTGAGTGGGGCAAAGCTCGGCCCCTTCCCTGCTGGCTGTGCCAGATGGGAAAGGACAGGAGAGCCCCAGGCCTCAAAGGTTTGAACCAAGTCTTGGATTTTTGTCGACCAGACGCACTGTGGAGGAAAGCAACAGCTTTCGAGAAGGTATTTAACCCACCTTGTTTTTTAAGCATAAATAGATATATAGATAAATGCTATCTACGCCCAGATCAGTTAATTTCCAGTATTGGCTACTTTTATCCTCCAGAAATTGGTACTATTATTTGTATTTAAAGAAATCCAATATTTAAAACAAAGGACATTGCAAGCTCCAGCGAGCTGGCCAGGCTGGAGGAGACAGGGAGCAGCAGCTCAGCCCGAGGGCTTTGAGACCCCGGGGCTGCTCCAGCCTCCTCCAATTTGGGGTTCCCAAGGTGCTGGTGTCACCGCGGTCCCCACCCGTCCCTGTCCCCCCGCCGTGGCCCCTGGGCACCCCTGGCTGCTTGGCTTCTCTAACCCAAGGAATGTATTGCCCTAAGTATATGTATTTTTTTGGTTTACTTGTTCCTATGTACTGCCCAGCACTTTAAACAAGGCTTTCCTCGGCTACAGTGACACGTGCGAGCTAAGAACGGGATAATATATCACAAAAGCAGTATTTGTTTGTTTAAATCATAAACTGAAATGGGCAGTGAGGAGGCGAGCGCAGCCCCTGCTCAGGCAGCACCTTCCCTACAGCACAAAGGAGCTCCTGAGGGAGGTTTTTCGGGGTCCCTGCAGCCCTGCCCCCTGGGACTGGCCGTGTGCTGGGCTACAGCTGCTGGGCTACAGCTGGGCTGTGCCACGGGGCACCCCCAGCTCACAGCACGGGGGTGCAGAGCAGGGCCTGGGCCCCCCCCGGGGTCTGCGTTCCCCTCCTCAGCCCCATTTCACCTTATGGCTATTGTAAGTAATTTATATGGGGTGTGTTTGGTTTTTAAATGTATATATTTTTGTATGTTTGCTATATTTTCATAGCATCGGTACCGTGTTTGAAACATGTAGATAGGAGACAGAATACTATTGTCAGAGTTATTTAAAGGATGTATTAAGTGCTTCTTCCTGGGAATGTCCCATGTATATAAGGATTGGGTGTCTGTGTGTGTGTGGTGTGTGTGCTCCCCTGGCTGAGGGTCGGCCAGGCTGGCTCGGGGCAAGGGGGGGAAGCCCCCAGGGGGTTCCTCCGTGTGTTCCAGAACCTGCTCCAGGCTTTGGACGGGCCAGAGGGTGGAGGGGAAGGCTCAGGTGGGCAGTGCTGCAGGGGAGGTGCCTCGGGGTCGGCTGCATTGTGCCTCTGATGCTCCTGGAAGCACCTTCCCATGGCAGGGGAGACCTTTCCAGGCAGAGAGAGGGGTCTCCTATGGCACTTCCATCGCTCCATCACCTGCTGAGCCTCCCCTCCAGCCCCAGCTGTGCTGGATACTTTTTAAGATTTCATTCCATGATCCATGTGCTTTCTTGGCCACATCCCATCTGGGTGGCTGCAGGAGGACCGTGGGTACTCTGTGTTGGCTTTAGGACAGGTCTGAATTACCTTTGGAAAACTCAGCTGCTGTGCAGGACAGATGCTGTGGAAAGGTTGCAGAGGGATGAGGGCAGGAGAAGAGAAAGGATCAGTTAAAGTGAGGTGGTGGTTGGTCAGTGTGGAGGTGTTGGAAGAGCAGATGGCACAGAGAAGTAGAAGTGTAGAGGGGAAATCCAGTCCTGGTAACCAGGACACGTTGGTAATGGCAGGAAAGGCAGGTGGGAGATGACAGAGAAGGTCAGAGGGAGGATCCCAGCTCAGGGGCAGGAGGTGCCTGAAGCAGGCAGAACCAGCACTTAGTGGCTGAGCCCAGGGCTGGGGCTAGGCATTGGTCAGCTTTGTGCTCCAAAAAAACCCCTGGTTTTCAAGCCAGAGATGTAAAACTGTTGGCCTTGGATTTTTTGTTCCTCTAGCTTCCCAGGCAGCACAGCACCAGGCTCTGCTCTGGCACGTGTCCGTGACGTATTTGGTGACAATGCCAGTGCAAGCCCCAAATGCCCAAGGCAGTAACAGGGGCAGTGGTGAGGTGTCCCAGGGACCTGGAATGTGTCCCTGCAGCTGATCATGGCACAGGGCTGGAGTCACATCCAGCTCCTAAGCTCCTTGCTCCACTCACAACTGCTCCAGCACAGCCACGTGGGTGTAGATCCAGAATCCAGCCACCCCCGAGGGTCCTGTGGGAATGTTTAGTGATTGAAATGAACCAAATGAACCAAGCAGGTCTTGGAAATCTCTTGAAGAGCTAAAAATTTCAGTTCACGACCAGAGTTTAGTTCCCAGCTTGAGTATCCTCATTAAAAGAGGTCGGTGGTGAAGTGCAGGAAGGAGAGATGGAGGCAAGAGGGGTGAGCAGGGGGCCCCATCTGCCTGGAGCAGCCCTTCCTAAGCTAAAGGGGAAGCTGTAACAAGGCCACTCCCCAAATCCAGCAGGAGTTTTGTTCCCAAGTGCCTGTTCCTTACTAAGCTTGCCCTGTGTGTGTGTGTGACTTGATGCGTGTGACTTACCAAGTGCTTCTTCTAATCAAAGAGGAGCAGAAATGGGATCAGACAACTGCCCTCCCTCTGTCCTCCCCTGGAAGAATGGAGAGCAGCCTGCCCCCCCCAGTTGTTTCCTGAAGAGCCCAAGCCCTCTGTGGGGGGCAGCACCCACAGCTTCCAGCACTCACAGTTCTCAGAGCAGCAGTTATTTGTTCAAGCATCCCAGGGTCCCCTCAGTGTCCCAGCTAAGGCACAGCTGCAGCCACAGGGACTCAAGTCAGGAGTTACACCCTCACAGCAATAAACCTGACTTGCAGCCCTCGCCAGTGAATCCCCCTGAATGTATATTTCTGTGTCTGTAGTCACCAAGAGATGGTTTCTTATTTATTGTCGTGAATCTCACAACGCTGCATCAGGATCAAGCTGCTTAAATGAAAAGCAAAACCCCGATCCATTAGTTCCAAGGGAGAGGGAGGGACTTCTCTAAGTGCCTTTTTTCTTTTTTTTAAAGAACAGTGATTGTGAACAAAATGCCAGTGGTTCCTGTTGGGTCAGCATTTCACTGCAAACAAAAACGGTGTGTTTTGTAACTGTGGGGATGTTTCTTAAAAACTGACAAGGTCAAATAAACACTGACTGCTACAACCTGGCTTGGGTGGTTTTGTCTCAGTCCCTGCAGCCCCTCATTGAGGGGGAAAGC
Source organism: Manacus vitellinus (assembly GCF_001715985.3). Taxonomy (NCBI): domain Eukaryota; kingdom Metazoa; phylum Chordata; class Aves; order Passeriformes; family Pipridae; genus Manacus; species Manacus vitellinus. Next base: position 152,824 of record NW_021940884.1, on the reverse strand, counting down.
AGCTCCAGCCAGAGCTGCTTCCCCACCCCTCTTTGTGTCCAGAATGTTAATTAGGGTCTCCTGCACAACACAAGATGCTTTCTCAAATCCTCCAGCCTCTTAGGGCAGCTCTGGGCTGGCATTAGTGATATCAGCTCCTGCTGTCACCTAAAGGAGACTGGGCCAAGGCAGAGTGTGGCTCCCGGGCTCACACAAAGCTGCCCTGGCTCACCTGTGGTGGGCAATGCCCACAGAAAAGCCCCCTCCCCACTGCAGAGGTTACCTGAAGCTGAACCACAAGGAATATCCCAGTACAGGGGCTGGAACACAGCCAGGAATCCCCCCTGTGTCCAGCACTGGGAGGTGTGGGGAGTGGTTACAGGAGCAACACAGATCAGGAAGCTGAAAGGGGGGAGGAGGAAGGATTTACATGATTAGGAAACAGCTGGAACCTTCCCAGGCCAGCAAGAACCACTGACCAGACAAATACTTTATTTCCTTTACGACTCAAACACTCAAACACAACAGACACTTGGTTCCCAAACACCCTGCACAGGCCAGGGGGGCCTTTCTGTCCCCTCCCCTGGTACTTCACAGTCCCATGTGCACATTGCACTTGTCTTCACCTCACTGCTGTCAGCTGTTCCCAAATCCAGCTTCCCAGGCAGGGCCAAAGCAGGAGATAAAGTACTCACAGTATAGTCCAGCTTACATGGTGTCTCCCAGTTGGGTAGTGTAGTGTCTGGTGCCCATCTCGCCTCAAGATGGGCTACAGAATCCCATTCCAGCTGTGCACAGCTGGGCTGGAAGGGCCTGGACCTTTGAGGAGTCCCAGGAGAGACTGTCACTGCTAGTGCAACAGGCAAAACTCGGGCAGAGACAATGCCCCAAGACATGACACCAGTCTCCCAAAGGGGTTACAGGTGCATGGAGAAGGCTGGGATACCCCAGCATTCCTGCAACCAGGGGAAGTTCTGCAGATGGACCTGGAAGTCGAGTCTGGCCTTGGGGTGAACACCTGGAGTCAGCCCTGGGGGTCAGACTGTTCATCCCCAGGGATTCCTGGCCCAGCTCTGCCATTCTGCTGCTCCACCTCCCTGTTTGCTGTTACTTCTGGTGGCAAAATAATTTCTGCTGTGAATCTCTCAAAATGCAGAAAAACCCTTGGGAATTTAAGCAGCATTTTGGGCAGGAGAGAACCCAAATTAACTCTTTTCAGAGCTGGTAGCAGAACAAGTCAGAGCCTGGAGAGTTCACGTGCTGGGAGACTCCGGGTCCAGGTAGGAGCTGGGATTCCAGGGTGCTCAAAAATAGCAATTGGATTTTCAGTACTTCATATTTCGTTCCCAATGAAGTCATCAAAAATCCCACAATTCCTGCACCTTCATGTAAGGATCTGCAGAGTATCATCCTTTGTCTGCTTCCCCCAGGAGCCAGTGTGGAAGGAGTCCAAAGGAAGGTTCTGCAGGGAAGTTCCCAGCAGAGACAGAAGCCTTGAAATACCTCACACCAAATAAAACCAAACACGGTGGGTTGGTCCTCTCAGAGCTCTGCTGGGAATACAGCGTGTCCTCCTCAGGGAAGGCCGAGGCAGGAACATCCAAACCTGGCAGGGTTCAATGCCAAGTCCACATGCAAGGAGCACATCCAGGCCTCCCAAACCCTGTGTCCACACAGGTGCCAGGATCTACACGAACTCGGTGAAGTCGTCCACGGAGGAGATGAGCCGCTTCCGCTGCCCCGTCTCGTAGGTGGGCGGCGGGTCCTGGGGCGCCTGGGGAGGGGGCTTGCTGGGGGCAGAGGGGTGCAGCTGCAGGGGAAGGCCAGGGCTCTGGTACTGCGTTTCCTCCCGGAGCTGGAAGGCAAAGGAGAGAGGTGGCAGCTGACTTTACCTGCCTCGCTGGGCTGAGCCGGTTCCAAAGCCCCGGAGCGGCCGCGCTCACCCGGTGCCGCAGCCTCTTGATGTGCCGCAGCCTCGCGATCCACTTGGAGGGGTAGGTGTCAGTAGGGTTTGAGCGGCTGTGGTGGACCTGGGAAGCCATCTGATTTGGGAAGGGGAAGAGAGGAGCCACATCAGCATAACCATGACAACAAAATTAACAGAATTTTCAGTGCAGTTTGACAGCAGCCGAAACGCAGCTCTGAGTTGCGACTGTTCGTGTGCTGACTCTGACTTCAAGGTCAAGCAGAAAACTTAATTCTTTGCCTTAGCAAGCCCTGCTTCTTTCCTTGGCAGGTGGTGATGGCCCAAGGCACCAGCTGGGAGCCAGGAGGTCTCGGGGAGCTCGGGGTACTCACGTTGGCGTGCAGGGCCATCTGACGGGCCACGAAGGGCAGGTTCTTGTCCGAGATGATCTTGGCAACGCTCGTGTCCACGAGCCCCTCCATGTCTTTCATTTAAAGGAGTAAGAAAAAAAATAGTTTCGCACAGTTGAGAACAAGGCAAAGGTTGCCAGTAACTAAATAAGTAATAGAAACCTGAGGAACTGTATCACAGAAGTTCCCACTGAGCTCCACAGCTCCCACTGTAACAGAACTTGTACTGTTAAGAACAGCCTGCTGGGCTCTCACATGAACCAAAACATGAGCCAGAAAGATCCAGCATTCCCAAGTATTGTTGGAGGGATTTGCTCTACTGTTGGCATTTTGTCTTAACCTTGAGTATGAGTGGTACAATGGGAAGATACCTCTTATCTTGGGGAAGATACAGGAATAGGACAAACCCAGATGCACCTGGGCAAACTGGTTCCAGAGTTTCTCCTGGAAGTTTTCACTTTTGAAACACAAACCCACTGTGCAGTGAAGGCAGTTACTGACCCCCAACATGGGAAAGGCTGAGGGATCCCCACCTTTCCGACACTGCAGCGTCACCAGGTTACAATCATAGTCCAGGGGGGTGATGATCACGTGCACAAAATTGAACTGGCCCTAAGGAGGAAAGAATAAAACAGTCAGAAACATTTCCCTGGCAGCATCGTGGCCTGTGAATGCCATGAACACACACATGAACCCACCAAGGCCAACAACTCATGCTCTCCATGCTGTTTGCTAAGGTACCACACCAGATGGAGATTTACAACACACCCACCAGGAAAACCTTGTACCTTTATTGTTCCCAGTTTAAAGTCCTCTCCTGAATCATTGTAAACGATGGAAACAAAATCATTCCCCAGGTGCCTCTTCTTGTCACAGCGATATTTATCCAGATCCTTGGTGGGCATCAGAGTGGCAATGTGGAAAATAGCTGGAGAGGGAAACAAAAATCCTTAGGTTGGGCTGGGAGAGCAGCAACAGTCACATGCCAGACAAAGCAGTACCAGCACCAAAATAATAAAAATACAAGTTGTGCTCCCTCAAAAAGTTTGTGACAGCTAAATCCAGTCCCACGGGCTGCTCCAACAGTCCCTGGAGCACAGAATGCAAGTGGTCAGTGGGAAGGAGCAGAGCACCATGAGGAGCAGAACTGGCTTTAAGGAGGAAAGAGTTAAAATAGCTTAAAATAACTGAGCACCAGGACCTGCAGCATGGAACTGGACTTGTGATGAGCAGAGCTGTGTGGAAAAATCAGGGAAGTTCACCATGGCCTGTTGGATCACCACTGATTTCTGCACTGTGGGTGCTGCAGGGTGACACTGCAGTGCAATGAGCAATGGCCACAGCAGTGACACCCCCTGCTCAAAACTGCTCTTCAGAGAAACAGAGCAGAGCTTTGACAGTACCTTCAGTGAACAGTCTTCAGAGTAGCTCAGGAACAACCAGCTTATTCTGCAAACCTCCACACCAAACCCTACCGACCCTTAGAGAGCAGGCCACTTTAAAAGTGCAGTGATTTTTCTTTTCTTAAATAAGGCAGGTCTCTTTAACACATGGCTTGCAGAGATATCAGAAAGAACAAGAGCCCCAGGTCACCTTCCCTCCACCCCTGGAAAGGAAACTGTGCAGAAGGCAGATCAGTCAAGGTGAGAAGAGACAGACCATCCTTCCAGTTTCTGGAGCCACCTCACCTTGCATGATGTCATCGTGCCAGCAGTAGGTAAACTGGCCATCCTCCCCACACACGTCCAGGCCCCCGAGGTAGATCTTGTCTGGCTGACAGTCTTTGAGCTCAATGAGCTTCCCCAGCCCCGTGAGGAACTCGGTGTAGCGATAGGAGCCGTGCTCGTTGGACAGGATCGCGATCTCGTTGTTGCTCTGGGACACAGGAACGTGGCAGAGTCACTGAGTGCCGAGGGCACCAAGAGCACCAGTGATCAGGTTATCACCTTCCTAGGATTAGGTCACTGCCCTCCTAGAAGGGCTTCATGTAGGCACTGATTTTTACTGCAAGAAACTAAGGAAAAGCAAGGCCTGCAGGAGCAGGACAAACCCCACAGCTGCAGGGGTGCCCGGCCCTGTGCAGGGGCTGAAGGCCCTGCTCACACTCACCTGGCCCCCCCCAAGGTACAGCACTGCAATCCTGTGTGTGTCACACTCACCTGGCCCTCCCCAACGTACAGCACTGCAATCCTGTGTGTGTCACACTCACCTGGCCCTCCCCAACGTACAGCACTGCAATCTTGTGTGTGTCGTACGACGGGATCTGGTCCAGGAGCTGCACCGACCTCTCAAACGTCTGCAACCAAAGCACTGGTCACACCTGAGCAGCCTGGGCCAGGGGAAGGGGTCCCTGGTTCTGGGGGAGCTTTAAGGTCCCTTCCAACCCGAGCCATTCCAGGATTCTGTGATCTTTAAAAAATTACCTCCACACATTCACTGCCTGCGCTAAAACCCCTTTGGGACAGAGCAAGCACAGATTCCTGACCTTCCCTAGTGTTTTCCCTGCTGGATGCTGCCCTGCACGGGCACAGTGCCCGCCAGCCCAGGGACAGGGCAGTGCTCTGTAGCATCTGGCAGCAGCTCTCCCGGGTTTACACTCCAGGTGACACTGATCTGCCCAAGTGCATGGGTTGGGTGCATTTGTCACGACAAATCACATCCTCTCTTCACTTCTGCTCCAGGCGTGGAAAATGGTTGTGTCTCTTGCTCTAAAGAACATTTCTGGCCTCATCACACCTGGGCTCCCTCCTGCCCAACCACCCACACCCAAAGCGAGTGGAATCTGTCAGCAGGAGCCTGTGGGGCTCAGCTCTCCAAAACCCCATTCCAGCACTACTTCTCCAGGAATTTTATGACCAATATCCCACAGAACCACAGAATGCTTCTTGCCCATCCCCAATTACACGGACGGCTGGCAGGTCACCTAATGCTCAGTTCTCATCCTACCAGCAACCCCCCAACTCCTCAACTGTCCCTGCCTTCTGTCCAGGATTCTGAAACACCACCAGTAACATCTCCCAGCACCCCAAATCCAATCCAGAGCCATAAAGCAGGAGCCACCAGGATTAGGGCACAGAGAATCTCCCATCTGTGGCACTGCTGGTAGGAAACACCTTTAAATTGCACCACCTGAGCTGGACTTTTGTAATTATCATTTAAAGTCAAAGAAAGTCATGAGGTTAAAAAAGCAACTACGAGAATTTACAAAAAATTCCTTGCCTACCTCATTTGGCAACAAGAGGGGCTTGTTGTTTTCATCACCAAAGAATGGGGAGTGGTACAACTGTAAAAACACAAAGCTAAGGGAGAGAGGGAGGAAAAAGTTCAGTTACCATAAAAATTAGGTCCATTTTGATCTGTTGGATGCAAGAACATTATGTACAGCAGAAAAATAGGAGCAATGAAAATGCTAACAAGGTATTACTCATCTTTCAGACACTTTAGGTGCCTGGGCTACCTGCAGTTTGTAATAGACCCCTGTCAGAAAAACAATGATGTGTCAAACAGCAGCAGCCACACAATTTCCCTGTTCAAAGGCACAGAATGCCCTCCTGCCTCACAGCTCCAGGGGTATTTCTGGGCTATCAGACACATGATTGCACAGACATTTCCATTCTACCTGCCCTCAGTAAGATAAAAATGGTCTCATCATGCAATTTTGGGCAATTACCGTTATCTCAAGTTCAGAAAGTAACAATTATAACCCTTCTATTTCTTTTTCTTAGGATTTTACACATTATATTTCTTGAAATGTAAAACTAGCAATTCATCCTGCTCCCAGCCAAATTAACTCTAGGTGACCTGCAGTTGAGCCACACACCTTAAATTAGCATAGATTAAGAACATGAGGAAGCTATTCATCTACTTCTTTCACCGTTTAGGAGTTCTGTTTCCTAAATCACAAATCTAATTCAGTAGTGGGCTCAATATTTCTGTATTGGCTCCTTAATAAAGCAGGTAATTAACCTTTTCAATCAGGTACTGCTTTGCAGACCCTGTGACGAGCCCAGCAATGACGCAGCAGTTCCGAGCTCCCATTCTGGCCCAGAGAGCCCCTCCACCCACCTGGGGTTTATCCCGGGGACTTTCTCAGCGTTGGAAGCTGCTGTCCTGCCCTTGAAGGCGTCTCTCTCGATCCTCTTCCCCCTCCTGGATGGGGCAGAGTCGGAGATGGTGTATCCCCGGGGCCGGTGTCCCGAGGGGGAGCGGGGAGAGGTGGCGGCTCCGGTGCCATCCAAGCCCGAGCCGGTGCCCCTGGAGTCCTCCCCCCTGCCCAGCCAGCTGCCCAGCCCTTCCCCTTCCAGGTTCCCAGACTGGGATTTGGATTTCACTTCCGTGCTCAGCCTCCTCGTCACTTCTCTGCCATTTGCATCCTTGAGGACCTCCTGCAGGGTTTGGAGCTCTGGGGAGGAGCTGGACTTGCTGAGTGGCTGGGATGGCTGGAAGGAGAGTTCCTCCAGCGTCCGGCCGTCCTCTCTCCCGATGGGAATTCCGCCCTCCACCAGGTCTTCCGACTTCATTGATTTGTCTTCTTGGCTGGAGGTGGAGGAGGACTTCAAAAGAGAGAAACAAAGATGAACAGTTTTCATGGAATCACAGAATTCCAGAATGGTTTGGGTTGGAAGGGACCTTAAACCCCATCCCACCCCCTGCCATGGGCAGGGACACCTTCCACTAGCCCAGGTTGCTCCAAGCCTGTCCAACCTGGCCTTGGAAACTTCCAGGGATGGGGTAGCCACAGCTTCTCTGGGCAACCTGTGCCAGGGCCTCCCCACCCTTATAGTAACGAAATTCTTCCTTTTCCTGAGAGCCAAAATAAAAGCTGGCAACAGCAATGCTCAAGGCACCCCAACACTTCCAGGGGAAGGTGAGCAGGGAGGTGCCAAGCATAAAGAAATGTGGATCAAGGACCCTGATAAAACAGGCGTTTTCCCCTGCAGTCCCCCAGGCCATCCACACTCCCAGTGATGGCTCCACTTGGATGCCATCAGTGAGTTGTTCCCAGGGTGCCAAGAGGGAAGTCAGGGGTGACTCTGCCGTGGCTCTCACCCAGGACACGCTGCTCCCCCTGGTTCTCCTTACCCTGCTGTAGGACTCCTGGCCTTTACCAAACCTTTCCTCGCTCAGGACGTGCTCCGAACACGACGTCTCCACGTCCTCGCTCTCCGGAGACTCCACCGGGGACTCGGTTTCCTTGAGCTCCATCTCGCCCGCGCTCCCCTCCTCCAGCACCACGGCGGATTCTACGGAGACACAGGGCAGGGCAGCTGAGGTGTGGGGAGGGCCCAGAGGGGAGGCCCCCATCCTCTCCTCTGAAGTACCAGCCTTTTCCCTAGGGGGTCTCAACGGAAGGCCATGTGGAATGAGTGCCCTTTGGTTTCTTGGCATGTCAGACTCGCTCCGGGTTCCCCTTTGGCACGGAATAAATCCCCCTCACAGCAAAGGGCTGCCTCGGGCAAAGGAAGGGCAGTTGTTTCCAATTGTTACTGATGAACGAGGAGGGGACAGAATGAGGAAATGGGACCTTGGACATTGGTTACCAGGACAGACAGGAACTACAGAGATGTAGGAAAGCACAAGACTAGTGCTAAAAGTTCACTGAGACGTCAGTTCTGTGCAAGTCTGCAACACAGGGAGTTTTTCTTGTACTGAAATGCAACACTCCTGTGCCTTGAGGCCTGGAAGGAGATAAGAAATTTTCCTAGGAGCCATTTCCTTGCAGTTTGGCGTTTTTCCTGGTATATCTCAGGAGAAGCAAAACAATTCAGCCCTAAACATGTGGAAGGACAGGAGCAGGAGTGGCACGGGCACTGCAGCAAAGCTGCACGTGGCACCTGCTCAGACAAACAGGGAATGGAACCACACTGACAAGAAAACTCCTTGGAATCCCTGCCTACATGGAGGATTTAATGTGGGATCTGCTCCAGGCACTGACCACAGGGATGAGTCTGACCAAAGGCTCCTCTTGGCCTTGCTTTTTGTCCTGAGGAAAAGGCTGGAGAACAGGAGGCTTCCCATTATGCACACAAGGGACTGGAAGACCAATCTGAAAGGCCAAGATTTGTTTTCCAAAATAATAATAATAAAACCAAAAATTAGCACACACACACACACACAAAAAAAAATAAAAGAAAAAAAGAAAATCAGCAAAATTAAAAAAAATACAAAGAAAAATCACTAAAGCAGCTTTTCCTGGATTGATTTCAGCTCGCAGGACCAAAGTTATTTCAAAGAAGCAATTAAGAGTTAGCATTGCACACACAAACCTTCTAAAAAATACAAAACAAACCAAAAGGAACCAAAACAACGTGCTGATCTGGTTAGCTGTCCAAGCCAGAACACACCTGCACATAGCCAGTGCTTCCAAGCTTCCCTCTTACACCTCTGCCAAGATTGCTGGTGCTTTGAAATAATCCAAGCACTAATTATTCTTTAGGTGGGAAGAGAATAACAGGAGCAGAGAGAAGTGCAGAAAAATATTTAACTGCAGCAGCTTTGTGCTGCTTTGAGAGGCCTCTGACAACACCCACCAGCAGCTCAGAACACCCCAGTGCTCTACAGGGAGTTTTCCAGTGAAGGAAAGAGGCAGAAAGACATTTGAACCCTCTAATTAAAATCACAAAGCACTGCAGGTTATCAAAGCAATGCAGGTGTTGTGCTCATAAGGTGTGTAATTTGATCTCCACTTCATTTAATTACAAAATCAATTTTACTGAAGTGGAGAAAGATTTTACACTGTTATAGAGCCTCTGAAAGGTAGAATTTAGCAGGTTTTCTGCTGATATATTTTTTATTTATAATACTCTTAACCACCATCCATGCTAGTGTCAAACTTTACATATATTTCAAAAATATATATTTTTTTCTTTCACATCTTGCTGTGTCCAATTCTGGCAGATTCCTGTGGGCTGAGCAGCCAAGGACTCCATTTCAGGGGAGCTTGTCCTGCAGCACATGCTGCTCTTCTCACAAGTGGGAGCTTTTACACTGAGCAGAACACAAAGCCAATTGTAAACTGAAGCTGAAAATGAAGAATTCAATTAATCAAGGCACCCAGACAGGTCGTTTAACACTCTGCCTCAGGACTCACAAGCCACCCCAGCTAAAACCAAAGTTTCTTTAGGAAATTGTCTGCACTTGCAAATGTTGGATCTGGCTTGGACTTCTTCATGCTAGTCAAGATCCCATTTGTTGAGAGTGATGAGACTGGGGACAGACAGGAGACATGGAAAGGGAAAATGAGGGATGAGGGATACATTTTCTATGAATCAGAGGTGTTCTTCTATGGCAATACTGTTTGTTGGTTTGTTTTTTTTTTTCCTTAAAGATATATAAATATACCTGCCCAGGATATGCTCCTGTGCAACTTCCCTTGACAACTGGACTGGTACATGGAAGAGAAAGAGGCCACTGCAAAGGGAAATCAAGTGAGCAGCTACATCAAAAGGAAGGAGAGACTATATGAAAATAAAAAATATAAAAAAATTAAAAAGCACAGAGTTCAAAATGTAACCAAGAGCCTATTTTAAAACAAATAAACAAATAAATGAAACAAAGGAAAGAACAAGCTGGGATAAGCTCACTAGATGCCAAAGGGGTATTTAGGGCTACAAGGTCTCAACACAAATAAGGGAGGCATAAACACATCCAACAGTGCAGGCTCCAGCTGCTCCCTTTGCAGAACACATTTGGTGAGGTTTAGACACAGAAAATTCCTTCCTGATATCCCAGCACACACAGGAAACCAGGCTGAGCCCCTCCTGACCTACACACTCTTGGCACAAGATCATTTTTAAACCCACAGAAGAGCAGAAACACAGGTAAAGACTCACAAAGGTTTAACCTCTGAAGAGGCAGAACAACAGGCACGTGACAGTCTGACAGCAAAACTTCTTCCAGTCATTCCCAGCCAGCTCCTGCAAGTCTACTGGAGATGTTAACAAGGATGTGGCCAAAATGACTCTCTCAGACTGGCACAGGAGTGGCATTCAGGTGGTGCTATCAGCTCAGCACTTAGCTCCTATACACCTCAAATTTGTAGGTTCACAGATAAGTGTTCACAGATAAGAATTTAATTTTTTTTGGTTTTAAGAGATGATAGTTTGATTTTTATTCCAATTTTGTGTTTGTACTTTCTGAAATCCTAAAATCATACCCTGCCCTGCTTAAAACAAACCTCAAAACTGGCATTTTTACCAGATTTCCAGACAATCCATCTCCCTGCTCCCCAGCAAAGCCTGGTCTGCTGGTACCACTGCCAGCAGTGCTCAGAGCCTCAGTGTGGGCATCATTGATAAGATAATGAGCAGGGATTACAGAAAGCTTTAAAAGCTGTGGGTCAACACTAATCTCCCAACATTAACAGCTTTTTAGGAGCTGAACTAGCACCAAAACAAATTGAGTGAAAATCCTTGGCCACTGTGTTAAAAGAAAGGCAGCAAATGAAACTCAAGTGGTTCAACTAAAGTCTGAATAGTCCTTTCAGACGTGGATAAATCCAACAGGATTTGCATTCTGGTTATCTCCTGCTGTCAAGGCCAGTGGCATCTGCCTGATCCTGGCTGGCCAGGTTTGGAACAGGCCCTTCCCCCAGGAACCTGCAGCTCTGAGTGCCTGACACAGACTCCCATACTGAAGACAAATGGAAATGGAAACACTGCATGGAAAGATCCATCCACAAGTGGGATGCCCAGATCAGCCCCAAGCAAGTGGAAGAGGGAACAGATCCATGACTTTGTTCATTTTCATTTGGGAACACACAGAACACACGACTCCTCCCGGGAAGCTCTGTGACTCCTCTTCCTTCTCTCTAACAGAGAGGTGCTTTTCCCACGGGACAGCAGAGGCAAGGAGGAAGGGAGTTTTTCCACTGAGAACTCCTAGGGACAAGAACTGACTCCCCTCATGCTCCCAGCTGTGCTGCCCTAGAAGCCCTGCAGCCTCACAGTCCCCCCGGGCCAGGCTCCCTGCCCGGAGCTCTCACCTGTGTTGGAGCGCTGCAGGAGCGAGGGTTTGGCTGTTCCCGTGGCCAGGCTGGAGGAGGGCACAGACAGGGATTTGTAAAGAGCCGTTTCCCGGTGCTCCTTGAAGCGCTCTGCAGCCATGAGGGCATTGGAGAGCTCCTGCAGGGGCATGTTGTTGATGTCTGAGGAGAACGGGCTGAGCGGGTTCTCCAGACTCATCAGCCAGCTGGTGTTACCTGGGAGGGAAAATCAGGGAAGGGTATTGAGTATTCCCAGCTCAGGCTGCAAAAACACAAGTTGTTTTGCAGTTTGCAGATCAAAATCAAACTGGACCAAGCTCTCGGTTCTTCTGCAGAATCACTTGATTCATTTCCTCCTCCCTGTGCTCTGCACCTCACCCCAAGCTCTTCAAAACCTGGTAACTCATTACTACAGCAGATTCTCCAAAGTCATCCAAAACACTCAGGTATTTTAATTAATGATACCAGGTCAGTTGTTTTCTCATGAACCAGATTTCAGCTGAAAGAGATAATTCCTGTTGTGTTGTGGAACACACCAGTGTTCAAGAATTTTGACCTTGAACATGTCACTGTTCCTTCCCCAAGAGCAAACACCACTGTGCAACTGCTCAGAGTTGTAGATGCCCCATCCCTGGAAGTGTCCAAGGCCAGGTTGGACGGGGCTTGGAGCAACCTGGGCTAGTGGAAGGTGCCCCTGCCCATGGCAGGGGGTGGAACTGGATGGCCTTTAAGGTCCCTTCCCACCCAAACCATTCCATGGTTCTATAGTTTCAAAAGGCAGCAAGCAATGAAGAGCAACCCATACACAACTAAATATGGATTATTCTTCCCCCATGCTCTGGTTTCTCCCAGGTCCAGGATCTCACTCCACACTCAGGGTCGTACCTGTGGGTCTGCGCACCAGGATTTCTGCCCAGCCCTGGGTCAGCAGTGGGACATAGGCAGCCAAGTTTGCTTTTTCCTTCTGCAGGGGTGTCTGTGGAGCAGGATTAGCCTTCTCTGAGCGAGCTGCAGGAGCAGGAGGGCCCTGTGTCCCTGGGGAGGTGGAGCCACTGGCAAAATGGGAGCCTGAGCTGTCTAAGGCACCAACACGTAAGGCATGACCACCTGGTAGGACAGACACAAACCAAGGGAGAGTTAGCCCCCAAAACAGCTCAGGAATAAGGCTTTTAAGACCCTCCAGCAGCTGCATGCACAATATTGGGAACTGCCCCAGTTTTTATTTTCCTTTTCATTACAATTATTACTCTTACTATTATCTTATTTCCATTATTAAACCGTTCTTCTCTCAACCCACAAGTTTTCTTACTTTTCTCCTTCCAATTCTCTTCCCATCCCACCACAGGGGACTGAGGGAGCATCTGGGTGGGGCTTAGCTGCCAAATGGTGTTAAACCATGCCAGGAACCCAAGGGAATTTTACCTTCCCCGTGTTTCCTCTAAACCAACTTCTGTGATCACCAAGGCTCTCCTGCAAGGAGAGGGAAGCAGGAGGAGCCCCACCTGCCCATTATTAAACACCAGACAGGTCCAGAGCCTCAAAACAGCTCAGCTACAGGAGGCACTTGGACATTTAGACCTGTGACATGAACGCAGGGATGGCAGAGTGACTCCAGGACAGGAACTCACCCGACATGGATCGGACTCTGTTGCGAGAGCTTCTGCAAACCTGCTGCCCAGCCTGAGATTCCAGTTTGGCTGGAGCCTCTTTAGTCTGTCTCACTTGCAAAACAGGGTCTGAGCTGTGGGAAAAGAAGATATTGGTGATGTTGAGATGAATCAGTCATGCTGGACAAATAAGACATCCCTCGTCTAACAGGAGGAACAACTAAAAAGATGCACTGTAACAGTGGGTTAGGTTAAAGTTAGGTGGAAACTTCTAGAAATAGGAGCAAAAATTACCTTGATTCTGTGGGGCTTTGGAACTCTCCAGAGTCCAGGCCAAGCAGGGACCTTGTCCCTGTTCCAACACTTGTAGTGATGGTCACCAGCTTGTTTCCAACCAGCCACGTCTTTGTCCTCCCTCCAGCCAAGAGAAACTCGCCCACGGGAGACCTGGGAACACACTTGTGATGAAGACCTTCCTCAGGAGGCAGAGAACAGAGCAGATTTAATTAACCATGCACGAGAACCTGCCTGCTTTCCTTCTTTATACAGTATCTGTACCATTCCCCTTGGCTGTCAACATACACATTATTCATCAGGATAATGCATGACCTTCTGTAGCAGAGACTGTGACTATCCAACAAGGACATGAAACAAAGCACTGCTCCCAGAGCCTTCAAGGCATCTCCTTCAGACAGTTCCAGGCTGAGACAAAGGCTGATTGTCTCCAATGGACTTCACAGAATCATGGAATGGTTTGGGTTGGAAGGGACCTTCAAGATCATCCAGCTCCAGCCCCTGCCACAGGCAGGGGCACCTTCTCTACCTAAGCCCAGTGGTTTGCCTCCAAGCGCCTGTCCAAGCCTCCGCGCCTTGCAGACAATTCCAGGATGGGGGCAGCCACAGCTTCTCTGGGCAACCTGTGCCAGGGCCTCCCCACCCTCACAGGGAAGAATTCTAGCCCTGCACTCTGTCAGTGGGAAGCCATTCCCCTGTCCTGTCCCTCCATCCCTTGTCCAAAGTCCCTCTCCAGCTCTCCTGGAGCCCCTTTAGGCCCTGGAAGGGGCTCTAAGGTCTCCTTGGAGCCTTCTCTTCTCCGGTCTTGCCTCATGTAACCTCCTCTTTAGCCAAGCCAGATTTTATCAGTTAGGAAAGGCTTCAGAGCCCGGGCCTGCCAGAATCCCAACATGTCCCAGGAATTTTCCACTAATGAGGTGAAATCTGATCCCCAACCCAACCCCTCTCTCCCGTGGTCAGTGACTGGCCCCGTTACCTCTTTGGCACCGCAGTGAAGTTGGAGAAGACATATCGAGCCATCATATCCAGGCAGGTCTCTGTGAGCTCCAGGTGCAGGTTTTTTAAGTTGTCATCAGCCTGAGCCATTGAATTTTCATCTGCAGAGCCCAGGCTCGAGCTGGTGATGGACGTTTGGATCCGACTGGAAGAGAATGTTTCCGACTGACAGATCACACTGCAGGATGCTGGTCCCTGTCACCCGACAGACAGCGGGGCACAGACCCTGCCACACATGCACGTGCCAGATCAGAGGTGGCCAGGCACCAAACCCAGGGCATAGCAACATATTTTTGGATCAGCCTCACGTTGTGCTTCGCTGCCTGCCCTTGCAGAAAGCGTATTTTATCTGGAGAGACTGAGAACACTCCAATGTCAGTCAGCTGGCCAGTGCTCTCTGAGGTTGGTGGCCCATGGGCAAGTGCCCCAAGCAAGGAGTGAGTGGCAGCACCATGCTCTGAGTTCACTAATCTATGCTGAGGGCAAGCATCCCCTGAACCAGCACCAGCTTCCCAGGCAGAACGTTGCCCATGAGCCAGAAATTGGGGCACTCCAGATTTAACTTTATAATCCAGTGGTTTGCTTTTTTCTCTGTTGCATCTCTTCCATATATTGCTTTTTTCCCTCCAAATTCAACAGCTACATAAAACCTGATTTAACTTGAAATAGAAAAAAAATTGCACTCTGAACAGGAAATTGGCCTTCAAATCAGCCAAATTAACAAGGCAGCTTAAACCAGTTTCTGTAGCAGGCTGGACTGCAGTATTTTACAAAGAAACTCCTTATGCCATCGTAATACAAACTAAGCTGAAGTACAGCCAAATTTTTTTATGACATGACAACTTCTTTGGCATCATTAATGGTAATTATCTGAATCTTTAGTTGCTACTACTTATACATAAATATAAGAGAAAAAAATCACCCAGTGATTAATGGGGATGCCAGAGAATCACAGAATCCTCAAGTGGTTTGGGTTGGAAGGGAACTTAAAGTCCATCCTGTCCCACCCCCTGCCATGGGCAGGGACACCTCCCACTAGCCCAGGTTGCTCCAAGCCCTGTCCAACCTGGCCTTGGATGGGGCAGCCACAGCTTCTCAGGGCAACCTGTGCCAGGGCCTGAGCACCCTCACAAGGAGGAATTTCTTCCACCAAATGAAGTGTCAGAATTATATCTGCAACTCAGTCCCTTCGGTCTCTTCTCCCCACATACCATATATAGTCAAAAATAAAAAAAAAACCAAACCAGAAAATCAAGTTCCACTGACAGCAATCCTACAGATTAAGGCACAAACCTTCAGGTTCAGAATTAAAACCAACAGCAGTTTAACTCTCGAGGGAAGTGATCCAGAAATACGTTTTAAAAACTGGCATCAACTGTTTCATCTTTCATGGGAGCAGATCAATGTCTGCAATCAAATCTTGTCAATCAATCAAATCAGTGCCTGAAATCGAATCTTGTTTTCTTTAGTTGTGAAAGCAACAGCTTCCCATGGGCTGAGCACACCCTTCACTGCTCTGTGGAAAGACAAATTCAGGTTTTCATAGCATCTTATTGGAGACCTGAATACTTCCATCAGCTCCTTTACCTCAACCAAAAAATCCTAAACTGAGGCCAGGACTGTTCCTTCTAGGCTGGGAGGAGGGTCTCTATATAACTTTGCAGAGCTTCCAAAGTGTCTCCAAAGTGGGGCAAGTCTACTTGGAAGGCTCAAGTTTTAGTCAGTTGTAACCAGATCTCTCACTTGCACAGAATGCAACCTTTTTCCTCTTTTTTTGGTGTTTTTTTTTGGATGTTTTTTGGTTTTTTCCCCCCCCCCTTCACCACCTTTACTTTGAAACCACAATTTTTCGTCGCTGTAGCACCAGAGAACGCGGCAAAGTAACCACACACACACACACACAGGGTGTGATGTGACAGCCCAACATCCCACCTTGGGAAGCCACAGGACACCCCAAACCTTCCGCTGGGGCCAAGGCCAGATTTTGGTTGGGTACCAGAGTCATGCAAGCATCCCACATGCAAATCCCCCCTGCTACCACCCACCCCTGCAGGAAAACCTCCAAGGGCTCAGTTGCTCTTGGACTGTCCCCATTCAAAGTGCCTCTACCTGCGGACCACATGTTCAGACACACTGATGCTGCGGGACCGGAAGGCATCAACTGCAGAGGGTTCTTTCAGCTCTTTCACTGGAGGAGAGTTATTCAAGCCTTGCTTTGCATTTTTGGCTAGTCTTAAACTACTATGTGGAGAAGCACCAAGCCCCCAAAAGAGGTCACAGGAAGGGAGGAAACCATTGTAGGGATGTAGGTTGAAAGGTCACAGTCACGGGGTCAATATTGGGGGATCCCGGCAGGGTGATGGAAAATAAAAACAAATGGCAAAAAGAAAAAAAAAAAAAGGGGGGGAAAAAAAAGGGAAACAGAAAAAAAATTAAAATGTACAAACAAGCAGAGCCGAAAGCATTAAAAAGACAAACCACATTTTGAAAACAAGATTTTTAAATGTGCTACAAAACAAATGAAATTAGTACAAGCTAAAAGAAAAAAACTGGTTGAAATGAGAGTTGGAATACTGAGCTGTTCACCAAAGGCACCTGAGGGCTCACTGGGCACAAACTCCTCAAGGCTGAGAAGTTTTGTGCAGTTCAACCACATCTTGTGTTGCCCCAGCTCATCATCTCAGCACAACTAAACACCTGAGGACTTCCACAGATCCTAAAGTGCTTTACCTACACCAGGCAGGAGGAACACGTCACCCATCTCTGTCTCTGCCAGGCCTGGCTCAAATCTGAGCTTTCACCCCAGACACAACACACCCAGGGCCTCTCAGAGGTGCTCCCCAGCTCAGTTCGAGGCACTGGGGACACTCAGCCCACCCACACGAGACCCTTCCCACACTGCACAGCCAGCAAACACCCCCTTGGCTGCTGTGGACTCTGTGATGCTTCTTTGCCAAACCAGCTGCTTAATTCCAGGGGCTCCAGGTAACCCACTTGACTTTCAACTGGAGCAGAGAGGAAATTAGTGTTCACACTGTCAAGTGCCAACCACATGTGGCAGATGACAGCAATTAATATCTAAGAGGCACTTTTAATTAGTCACTGAGATGCTCACCAGGCTTGGCACTTTGGACAGAACAGTTGGTCCAGCAGTTCCCACCCCCGTGTGTAAAATACAGACACTGACTTAACCCTTCTTGTTCTTTCTAACCACGGTTTATTTGCCATCCTCCTTTCAGTGAGTTAGTACATCTCAGTTTGCCACCTGCAGGGAGTAGAATTTATCTGTCCTTCTCCCAACAACCTCTCTCAGATGACTTTTGGCCACCACTGGGGATGTGCTGCAGAGAGCACAGGCCCACACTGGGAAACCATCACCTCCACCAGCATCAGGACATCCAGAAGCCCTGGGAACCATTGGGAATGTGATCTCTTGGAACACCCAGTACCTCAGCTAGGGCTTGGGAATGCTCATTCTTTGGGCTCAAGGAGACAGAACCAAGCACAGAAGCCTCTCAAGCAAGGAAATATATCTGCTCCAAGCCATTTCCTCTCTCCCCCGGCCAGAATCCAAGCTCAGCCAGACCCAGAGGCAGTGGCATCCTGCCATTCCAGTGCTTCAGGTCACTGCCTGAGTACAGCCCACACTCCTCAGCAGAGACCCCTGTGCAAAGTCATCCAGCAAAAACCTTTAGACACAGTAGTATTCCAACCTGGTAGAATTTAACAGGGTTTTTTGGGGGGAAAAAAGGAAAAAAAAAAGATTAGTTGAAATTCTAATTGGAGAGATGAGTGTCAAAAGGCTTCTCTTCCAAGTTTCTGGATGAAAGAGGAGGAGGTGGGAGAGACAAAACACAACACAGGGTTTACAGCTGCAGCATTAGGGCAGGGATGGTGTTTCTTCAGTGCAAGACTCTCCTTGAGCCTTGCAGGTAAAGTAGAGGCACTTTCCAGGGTTCAGATGCCACCATGTGCTCACTTCTCAGAACACTGAAGCAAGTTAAGTGAACCAATTTAGGTAATCCCTGCAGGTAAAAGGACGCTGGAGAAACCCTGAATGCCTTCCAAGGAATATGCAAAAGGCTGCTCTGAAAGACTGCTGGAGAGATATGCTCTGACTTCTAATTAGAGGCTTTGCCAAAACTGACATGAGGGCTTCAAAATGAAAAAATAAAAAGGGATCAGGACATCCAGACAGACAGAAGGCAGTTTTGTGCCAGCCAGTGCACTGACCCGACAGGGAACATCATGGAAAACACAGCACTGGCTCTCTAATTTATCCAGGTTGCTGATCACAACCAATTCTCTGGCAATCATTTAAAAATCAGTCGTTACAGATCAGTTATGAAAGGAGTTCACACAATCCATATGAACATGGGATTCTGTTCCTTCTGGTACCACCCTACCCTGTTATTTCTGGTAACACTGTACTGACACACATCAACCTGAAAGAACTGCTGATTTTCAAAAATTAGCACCACAAAGCCCCACACCTCACTGCAAAGGTTTCCAGGCCTGGTTTGATCCCAACTCCCCACCAACCTGCTTGTCTTGCCCCAATCCCCTGACCTAAAGAGGTTTACTTTCCTTGCTTACTGCACTGACACATTTTGGATAACCAGACCCAGCCTCCTTCAGAGAAACACAGGGAAGGGTGTGAGCAGAGAGCAGGGAACACAGGCCCTGCTGGGCTCCGAGGGAATTTACCTCTTTGGCCTCTCGTTGAGGCTCGTGCTGCGAGCCCTGAAGCTGTCCTTCTCAGGGGTGTCATCGAAGGAGAGGAGCACGTTGGAGCGCAAGCCCTGCCCGTGGGGACAAGAGGGGACAGTGTCAGTGGCCACAACGGGCAGCTCAAAGTCTGCAAGGCCAAGCCGACGCACGAGAGCTCACGGGTAGTTTTAAAAGAGATGTTGAGAAGTAGATTTTTTTTCTTACTTCAAACAGAACCTTTAGAGTCCTCAATCACTTTGTAAGCCATCCCTTTTACTCTGTGCTGCTGGACTGAGCTGTGCCCATTACCTTGGTGATGTAGGGGACGAAGTCCTTGCGGAAGGGGAGGCGGCAGCGGATGAACCACATGGCGATCACGTGGTGGGCCAGGCAAACGATGTACTGGTTAAACCTGGAACAGCAGAAACACCTCCAGAGCTTAATGCAGCATGTTTCAATCTGAGAAACAGACCTCATCCTTTCCCTACTCCAAATATAAAGAAAAAGAAAACCCTCAGAAGTTCTGTTCAAGAAAAACGGGTATTTTGTCCAAGGTGACCACGTCACAGAATCGTATCACGGAATCCTCAAGTGGTTTGAGTTTGAAGGGACCTTAAAGATCATCTCATTCCACCCCCCTGCCATGGGTAGGGACACTTTCCACTAGCCCAGGTTGTTCCAAGCCCCATCCAGTCTGGCCTTGGACCCTTGCAGGGATGGGGCAGCCACAGCTTCTCTGGGCAACCTGTGCCAGGGCCTCACATGGAAGAAATGTCCCTTCTTCAGGACAAGCCTGAAGACACCAGAATGAGCAATATCCTATAAACAACCTTGAGCCAAGTACTACAAGAAAGTCATCTCTATACTGTTAATTTTAGAGAGGAGGAAGCAGCACATTTACTGTGGCCTTACTTGGAGGGGTTTGTGTAGGGCAGGGAGATGGCAAACACGCTCGCGTACTGCTCTGCTGCGAAGTTCCTGTACAGGTGAGGCAGCCTGGCCAGAGCTGGAACAGTTCAACAAGAAAACCAACACAGGTGAGGACTGAACACAAACCATTCAACATCACAACTCAGTTTAATTTGAAGTATTTTGTTTCTTCTAAATGACTGGCTGACATGGAAGTAGCACAATGGCTGCACTATACAGAGTATGTCTCTCTCTTCAGTGCAAGTGCTTTAAATAGAAAACCAGTAACAAACAAGAGCTGATCAAACATTTATGTCTGGAGGATGGAGCAAGGGCATCACTGAAACCCTTACAGTGCAGTCCATATGACCAACACAATCAAAATACCCTCATTCAGCACAAACAGCACAACTATAGAAGGCCAAAAGGAGAAGAACATCACAACTTACTTGACAGGAATTCTAGGAGAGGGATTGCCATGTTGGCTGTGGCAGAAATGTGGGTTAATTTGACTATGAGGACAGGGAGTGCCTTGATGATGATGTCGGGCATCTCCACACTGCAGACTGACAGTGCCACCACACACTGGTTGGCACAGCGATAGATCAGCCCGTGCTCCAGGCAATACACGATCTCACGCTGCAAGAGGGGACAGGAAACAAAGCCTTAACACAGGAAAACAGAAAATCCCTGCTGCACCATCTCCTGACTCCAGTCAGCATTCCAGAACAGCCTGCAAGGCCTGTCTGACACACCGGAATTCTAACACAGAGCCTTACAGAGAGCTCCATGTATTATAGGCCAAAATCTTAACGTGGGACTTTAATTGAGCAGACAGTTTAGACATTAATATTTAAGCTTCTGATTCAGCAGAATTTTGGGGTCATAATGGTCTTACTGCAGAGAGTAAAGTGCAAGGGGGAACAGGTGAGCAGTGAATCCACCTGACCAGGCAGCTAATCCTGCATGGAGTTAGTAAAGTACTTTTTCCCCCTGATCCCACCCCAAAATTCAGTAGATGCAGCTTTTCCTAAGAGCAAAGGGCAGTGCTACCTTCCTCTCTGTGTCCTAATAAGCTCATACAGAAAATGCTCTCTCTACAGGCTCAGGCCCCAACCTCTTACACCCTCCTACCTCCCCCATACCTGCTTAGCTTTGTCCAGGTAGTTATGGTAAGATATCAATGCTGTCAGCACTGGGACCACAGCCAGGTGCAAATCAGTGCGGGAAAAGCCTTCTGGGGTTCCGTGGAGCCGGTCTGTGGTCTTCTTGTCTGTGAGCTGACACATCACAGCCACTCAGGACACTGCACACTAAAAACACTCTCTAAAAGGCAGCAGACAGGCACTGCCATAGCTCCCTTTTCACACATGTGCACATATATATATGTAAAGAACACTCATTATTACCTACTCTGTACCTAAAAGGACCCTCACAAAAGAGAAGGTGAGTGAGGATTGACAAACAGCCTGCTCATCTTTAAAATATCAGACTGCAGACAGAAAAACACTCTAAAAACAAACCCCAGCCAACTCCCAAGCAAACCAAGGCCATGGTGACCGTGCATCAGTGGCATTACCATGTAGCTCAGCGCAGAGGCCAGGAGGTCAATGTTACAAGGAGAGGTTAAAAACAGCACTTTATAGCGGAGGGATTCGGGTAATTTGTTGAGAACCAACTTCAACACCTTCCAGTCTGTCTCCTGCGAAGAAAGAAAACGCTAAAGTTGAAATTTTTGTGTGATTTCAGTTCAGTTTGAAAGTAAGATCAATCAAATTCCAGACAACGTGCCATTTCCTAGGCAGATGTGGGTCTTGTCATGGCAGCTCCAGAAAAAGAAGTGGTATTTAGCTGTCACAAGTTTCTCCCTGTCTGTCACTCAGCTCTAGGTGCAACATTGGCACCACAAACTGGAAGAGAAATTGTATCCAGATCTGGCAGAGCTCAACAAGACAGAGCCAGAATTCAATTCTCTTAAGCACCAGCACAAATTAGCTTCCAGAAGCCAGCCAACCCCTCACACAGAACCGTGTCCAATTCCACCCTCAGGAACAATTTATATTCACAGCTTATTAGTGACCGAAACATCCATCAATTCTCAAAACACCTCAAAAACCTCCAGTAGGATGGAACTTTCAAATGCCCTTTCAGAAACAGGATGACTTGTTTAATCTTGTTTAACAAGCACATTTTTTTGCCCCTGTCTGCTCTGAAGCAGTGAAATGAAAGGTGTGCTTATTTTCTGAAGAGCTGAACTGCTGCTCCCACTGGTGGCTGTGAAGCTTCACAGTTACACTCAGACTCTGGCCAAGAAGGAGAAGAAATTGCTTTTCAGACCTTATTTAGACATTTTGGGGTAGAATTCCCCAGCCAGCTGGTTTAAGGGGACACAAAGATGACAAGGGTGGACGTACCTGCTTCAAGCACTGCAGGAGGACACCGAAGACCATGGAGTAGGGAAGATGCCCAATCCGGATGGTGGCATTTTGGGAAGGCACGCTGGGGCTGCCTGAAGGTGGAGAGAGTGTGCCAGGGGGCTTTTTGTCAGCAGCCCTCTTCTCTGCCTCTCTACAACATGGAAAGGGAGAAAAACACATGTAATGTAACATAAAATCAAGCTCAGAACAGGTAAACTACAGTGCTGCCCTATTCGGTAGCCAGTTTAAAGACCAAACAATAATATAAATTTCATTTTCAATTTAAAAAAAAAAAACAGGATTGCCCAGTAGAATACAGCAATGAGTTCATCTGGTCAGGTGAAGGATTTTTCTATCCAGGCCTGTAGCAAGTTTAGAAAGGTATATTTGGGGGGGTGTTACACAGAGAACTTTAGACAAGCTATAAAATTAAAAATAATCAGATTTGTACAAATCATCGGATTGAAACTCAATGTGAAAACTGGCTTGAGGCAGGAAATTGCAAATAGTTTTGTGAGCAGGAACATAGATTTCACGTCTGAGATTGAGAGCCCTGCAGGCAAGTGATTTGTAAGAACAATTTACTAAAGAGTTATTGGTTCAGACAATCCTAAATTGTAACTGGTTTGGAAGATAAAGAAAGCCTACAGATTGCTACTGATGGGCCATTAAGCCCATCAGTGGCAAACATTAAGCTCGTGCAAAAAAACCCAAATAGTTTGAAAAACAGGGCTTCTTTTTAAATAAACAAGTCAATTAAGATGTGTTCAAGGCCAGGTTGGATGGGGCTTGGTCTAGTGGAAGGTGTCCCAGCCCACAGCAGGGGGTAGGAAAGAGATGAGCTTTAAAGGTCCCTTCCAACCTAAACCATGTTGGGATTCTTTTGCTTAACACAATGAGGAACCTACACAAAATCACACAGGCAGTAGGGGCTGAACCTCACTGCTCCATCCTTGTTGGAAAGGCCAAGGCGGTGGAGGGAGTCAGCTCGGAGCATCAGCAGGAAATCAAATACCTGGAACAGGGAAGACACTGCAGTCAATCAAACCCCCAGCCAGGGGAATACTCTCCCACCTCCCCACATGACCTTTTTACAAGTAGACAGGGATTTTTAAGAGGTGCCACGGCTACAATACATTTACACACTTCTATGAGCCAAGAAACATTTCATTCTTCATCTGGCAAGGTCTAGAACACACCTACCCCACCTGCCAGCCAGGAATTCCCCAGAGAGCACACAGCTCTGGCCCTGAGAGCACGGGGGCCTGTTCCTACCTGCAGCCTGATGCTGCTGGCCACGGGCAGGCTGTAGGAGTAGATGTAGTGGCGCTGGACATGCTGGATCAGCATCTCGTACACCCGCATGGCGTGGCTGGAGGGCAGACTGTACAGCTTGGTCTGACAGGGACACAGACACACAGCAGAAGGACACTCGTTACCCAGTCAGAAATGTGTGTCTGCACTGAGAATCCCAAGAGAAATGCAGCAAAAACTTGATCCTGAATGCGAGGTGAACAGATGGCTCTGGAAAGGACCTCTGCAGGCTCCAGAGCAACCCTGTCTGCTCCAGAGGGGCACTGGCAGGAACAACCTGCTCTTCACAACTGTTTAACCACAGCTCAGAACACCCCAACCAAACACAATGAATCTATTCAAGGTTATGAACTCTTCTTTTCTGCTAATTTACGAACATCTGCTCTCCACATGAAAATGTGCTCATAATCCTTGTATAATGGAAATTAAGAAAGTAAAACATTTAGCAAACAGTCCTACAGCATCCAAAAGCAAAAGCAATGACCAAAACAACAGTTAACACATTATATAGTTTTAAAAAAAGTCAGACTATTTAACAGTGGAGGAACAGTTATCTAACAAGCCTTGTCCAGCAGAAGATTATTATGAACAATATGTTTAATGCTCTGGAGTATTTACCTGAAGAATTATCAAGAGCCCAAGAACTGCTGTTTTGACATCCTCCAGAGAAGCTGAATATGACAGCAAGTCCCTCTCTTCCAGTTCAGAAGGAGATGAGAGAGAATGTGCAGCCACCTTTCAAAAAGAAAAGTAGCACATGGTTTAAATCTGCACCACACCTTTCCTTTCTGTCCATCCTGGAAGGTGAGGAAAGCCCACAGCAGGTCATCCCTGCTGGCAGTGCTCACCTTCTCTATGATATCCAGCAGGCTGTTGAAGTGATGAGTGTTGCAGCCCTCAGCCAGGTCCACGAGCAGCTGAGTGGCCAGTTTTCGGACCTGGTGGTCTTTATCCTCTGGAATGTGAGCCAGCTGAGAGATCACCACCAGGTTTATCAGCTCCTCCTGCAAGAGGACAGACCTTCATAAGCCCTGACATGTTGCTGTCAGCTGTGTGTACAAGATTTCAAGCACAGTTTTGTGCATCCACTCCCCAGCAGAGAGGACCTGGAGCCCACCTGGAAATGTGCCCCTTTCCCACCCACCTGAGACCTCACATGTGGTCATCAGAAACAGGTAAACACACACCTCATAGAACTGTCTGTTAATGCTCAGCACAAAGGACAGGACATCCAGAACCTTAATTCGAACAGCACTACGACTCTCATTCCTAAAATGGGAAGAGCAAATTCAGAATGAGCAAAATGAGGTTGTTGATACTTAGGGAAGAGGGAAAAGGAAAGTAAAGTAAAATAAGAAACTTCAGAGCAGGAACAGTAACAGTGAGAGATCAGCTGAGCCTTCAACTGATGTCCCTACATACGAAATCAGATTCAAGAACTATTGGAAATTCAGATCCCAGTTCAGCTTTTACTACTTCTGGAGACCTGTAATTGCAGTTTACCCATTTCCAATCCAAACTAGGAAGCACATGTCAGAAGAACAAGTGCTCTGGTGAGCAAATTTAAAACCAAACACATGGCACTGAGGAAGAGCTGCTCTTTGGCAGCATTTCACAGAGGAGACACAAGTTTGTTATTGCTGCATGTTGATATTTTAGAGCACAGAACCCTTTTAGGAGCACCAATTCAAAACCAGATAACTGGAATACTGAATAACCATATGCAATCCTGATGCTTAACAGGAAAATCTTGTTTGGTGTCAGAACTACAAAGTGCTGTGGACTGGAACACAACTGCCTAAGCTAATTGGAGTAGAATCCAATGGAGATAAAGGGGGGGAAAAGCACCATAAATAACTTAGTGGAAAGCTTTTATCCTGTTAAATAAATCCTTTCATGTACTGTGCCCTGGGACTACCACACTTCTAAGCTGTCATTTACTAACTTGGAACTTCAGAACGTTAGAACTTCAGAAAACAAAATTCTCTAACATGAAAAGGTGGCAAGAAACACTTCAAAGTGCTTCTTAAAAATTAGTTCACAAAGTTATGATTTCCTACCTGAAGAATCTCTCCATTAACAGCTGCAGGTTGTGAATCCAGCCATCTTTGGCAGGATGGATGGACTGAGCTCTGTATGTTATCAAGTTTAATACAGAAGATTCCTTTCATGGAAAGATCAAGAATTATTCTTTTAGTGTATAAGCAAACACAATATATCCATTCTCCCAACCCCACCCTGAGAAAAGGCTCATGGAAGTCCTTGCTGGGATTTTCTGACCATCTGCTATTTTAGGACTCCCAAATTTTAAGCTGTAACAGAATAGATTCAACTGGCAACAAAGGAGGACATTAATAAAGCCTTACTGGTCTCTGATCAGCACATTTTTCCACCAGCTCAAAAAATCTCTCTTCAGAACCATGGAAATCATTCTGGTCACAGAGCTCTTCCACTGTAGTCAAAAGATCATGTACAATGGACTTAAGTTCTT
Source organism: Manacus vitellinus (assembly GCF_001715985.3). Classification (NCBI taxonomy): domain Eukaryota; kingdom Metazoa; phylum Chordata; class Aves; order Passeriformes; family Pipridae; genus Manacus; species Manacus vitellinus. The sequence goes on along the minus strand of NW_021940884.1, from coordinate 126,808 downwards.
GGCTGTCCAGACTCTGAAACAGAGATAACACCATCCCTGAAAGAGTTCTACCTTACTGGAAAGTGTTAATTTTAAATACAAACAGAAAACTCAGTTGAGAAGCACAGCAGTGAGAACTGGGCTAAAGCTTCCTCAGCCTCCAAGTTCACTGAAGTGTAGAAACAGGAGAGTAACTTGCAAAAAAATCTATGGCAAAGCCTTTGGAATGAGAGCCCACCAAGGCAGGCTCAACACCCACCTGCAGCTGCTGCAGCAGTCGCTCCATGATGTCCAAAAGGATATCCCAGGTCACAGCTTGCAGCTCCTTCCCATATTTCTTTATCAGGCGTGTTATGGACAGAACTATCTCGTAAGACACAACTGCATTGGGACACGTCATGGCCTGGGACACAAAGCATTTCAGTCACTGAACAGCTGGAAAGTAGTGCTCAGAAAGCCTCTTAATTCAAATGAAACACGCCTTATTAATTAGGAAATTAGCCTGGAGGCCTGAGATAAATATATTCAAGTCCCTACACACAAAGGACACAGCAAAGAACAGTTTTCTCAAGAGGATTTCTGCACTCCTGTATTCAGCTGGATTTTCAGATGTCAAACACAGCCCCATCCTACACGCAGACACAGGAGTTCAAGCCAGTAATTCCTGCTTGAGGCACCTGGATGAGGAAGTTTTGAGAGCTCTGAAGCTGTCCCTGAAGACACTGTCCCTCACTTTTTGTACCACACACTGGAAAGAGTGAAAGCCAAAGTACCCACAATGTAGATATTTGCTAAAAAGAATTCAGACTTTGCTGTTCCAGCCAAAAAAGATATTCCAGGAGGATGCCTCAGCTCCAAGACTTAAATCCTCTTGTTTCACTGTTTCTCCCTGCTTCACCCTGCACCCAATTTCTCCTTCTCATCTTCCGGCCCTACAAAGATCTCCGGTGTAGGGGACCATATTTGTTGTTCTAAATTTGTACAACTGACTTAAAAGTTCCCCCAGCATCCCATCCTACCTTGAGGAAGGAAGGCAGCACCGAAGTTGGGGAGTTCTTGAGGGAATTGAGGCGATGAGCTCCCCACAGAGCCATCCCCACGAAGAACACGGCCCCTCTCAGCAGCGCTGCGTCTGCCATGTAGGCTCTGAGAACACGGGGAAGGCAAGTTTCAGACCATACTACAATTATTTGGGCTCACAAAGTCAACAGGAACACACACTGCCCCAACAGGAATTCCCAGCTCTTACACATCAGGGCTCACACAGCAGTTGACAAACACAAAAAGCCCAAAATCCTCCAACACAACTTTAAACAGAGGAAAATTAAATTCAGAAAGGCCCAAAAATGAGCACTTCAGCAGCATAACTGCTGGGAATTAATTAATTAACTAGGAAGGGAATTAATTTCTAAGCACCAGAACCTTCAGCTTCTTCTACTGAGGTCTCTGACTCCTCACCTATCTCAACAGGACCTCTACTGAACTCCTGGGGTTTGTGAGGAATTTTTCCTCCTTACCTGTCTTCCATGATCCTGCACATGTTGTAGATGGCACTGTGGCCCAGATGAGTTCCCAAGAGGTTGCGCATGAGCTGCAAATTCAAAGAGAACACCTGAATATCTACTTGTTAAAAGACTCAGAGCCTAAATATGCATTTAGCTGGCCAGTTGTGCTGTGTTTGGTAAATAAATGTGTCCAGCCCTTTCCATGCCACGACAGAAACCTGGCACATAAGCTGAGAGGAACCCAGGGGTGAACTCCACGGACGTGGCAGGACTCACACTAACAACATGCTGATCCATTAATACTTTAGCAATTTTTAATTTACCCTTAAAACCAAACTGAAGTTGATAGCAGATGTGCACAGGCACAACTGACACTTCATCCATGAGGCCAAACCAGTGAATCCATCAAAAAACAAACCAGGCAGGAGGTTCTGACCTTCCAGCAGGGCTCGCAGAGCTCCTTCACGTTGATGGTACGGCACAGAGTGATGATGAACACGGGCAGGTTCTCTGAGGGCAGGCAGTTGTAGCAAACAACTGCGTCGAGGACTTGCAAGGAAATCTTTGAGAAAGGGAAAGACAAAATGGTTACACATTTCTCTATCAACAAAGCAGGTTAAATGCTCATTGGCTGACCCAAAAAAATACTCTGGAAGTCAAAAAGGATGAAGGTATTTTTGGTTTTTTTTTCTCTCTAAAAAGCTCTGTTGAAAAATTGATTCACTTATCGAATTGATCAATGCTCTGTTTGGTTTAAAATAAATAAAATTATTATTGGTGTGTGAAATCCAATGGCTTACAAATAGTAAAATCTTGTACCAACTCTCTTGAAAGATGGGAATAAACCAAGAGTCTGATGATCTAATTTTGTTTGTAGAAGCCACAAAGAATTTCAAAGAATTCTAAAGTACAAAAAGAGACACAAACCACTGACCTCTATGTCCACAGATGATGAAGTCTGAATGCACAAGAGGCAGATCTTGCTGTTAGGAAAGAACATTTAATTTTAATTGCTTGCTTCATATGATTTTAGGCAAATTACAAAGAGACAAAACAGACAGGTTAATTGCCATGTTATTTAACTCATCGTTCCCCTTCCTGTGGCAATGTTGTTAACACTCTCTGAGACACTGAGCACTACAACCTCTTTATAAAGTTAAAGTGGCATTTAAATGCAACTCAGCAGGTCTGTACTAATGCAACAGCACGGGCCCTTTGTGAGACTAAGCAATGCAACCAGGTCTGCCCCATGAAATAGGAAAAGCACATTTAGTTAAACTACAACAGATCTGGACACTGGAAGAATTGAAAATCAAATATTTGTCAGAAATGTCAGGTACGGCCTGGAATGAAACAAATCCAGATGGGATTAAAAAAACTCTTTATATTGATCTACAACTTTCTCCTCTAATTTACCAAGAATAAGCACATACGAGTTAAAAAACCAACTTACTGGACCATGTCAGCTACATAGCCTTCCAGATAGCAGCTATTGAATTTCACCAGGTTCACTAAAACCAGGAGGAACTCAGAAGTCAAACCAACATCCATCCACTGTAGGACAAAATCAGCTAAAGAAAGGGGAAAAAAAGCCTGTTACAACATGCTTTCTACCCAGAAAGGATATCACTGCCTTTTTGTCTTATCACTGGATGTCTGTCCCTTGACTTATTCCCACCAAATTGAGGAGGGGGAGGGACAATGCTCACCCAACTCTTCTTCTAAGTAGGTGATGTATCGTCCGTTCTCTGTCAGGGCCTTGAACACTTCGAGCCGCTCGTGCAAGTCTTCATTGGAGGGATAGTCCTTAATAACCTTAAAAAAATGGGCTCTGAGGATCCCTAATCTCTCACCCTTCAAAGGAAAAAAGGGAGGGGGTTAAGGCCTGGACATTATCAAGGTTTACATCAGCAATCTTCATGCTTGAAATTAAATTTTTTTATTGAACCAATGCCTACTCTTTTCATAAGCATCCACCCCTGCTTTTCCAGAACACTGAAAACTACAGTTTTGAGCTAATCCAGCCTCATGTTTGTGCAGCACATTGTGAAATCTGAAGAATTCACAGTATGCTGAACTTGGCCAGGCTAGAAAAGTGTCTCACCCAGAACCTCTTGGATACCTAACATGCTGAAACATCAAAACCAGCTGCAGACTGGGACTAGAAGGTCTGGGCAAAGACTATGTAAAATTTGCTGAATTATGCTGAACTTAACACAAATTATTTCCTCTTTTTCAAGAATGTTGCCCCAAACCAGAAAAGCTTTCTACAAGTTGTATGACAAGTTCTGCTATGAGGTCAAACCAAGACTTAAATTAAAACACTTCCTCTTCCCATTTACGAAGCACAACCAAAATAAGAAATACAAAAACCCGTAGAAAAGAGACGCCCAGTATTTTTTACGTTCCTCCTCTGCACAAAGCCCAGCTTAAGTCAGTGTTCCTTCCCCAGGTTGGTTGTTTTCACCTGTCCTTGAACGATGGACTTGAGCAGGTGAAGCACAGCGTGCCTGGCCTCGGCCGGACGCTCCGGCTGCAGCATGTCAGCCACCACCTTCCAGATGGCTTCCACGGCGTGCTGGGAACACAGGACACAGCAGGAAAGCTCAGCTTTTCCTGGCATCTTTGGCCAGTAGGTCAGTCATTAATTATGGCAATGAATGAATCCGGGGATGAAAGCCATGAGACACCAAATCCCGTCCTACGTGACAAGTTGCACCCCAGGAACTGAAGTTCCTCGTTTACTCACTTCAGTGGGAAGATTTGTGCAGAAACCTTCACCCATCTACCAGATGAGTTCAAAAACAATTTGAGGCTGCTTATTAGCAGCCAGAAGGAGACAGAAAACCCCTCTTAACATCATCTTCCACGAACTGCCCTGAATATTCACAGCATTGTCCCTCCAGTCAGTCCAGGAAGCCCATCAGCTCCATCCTCTCTGCTCCAGAGCTGGTAGGTTGGACAAGACTCATTTCCTTTTACAGCTCTGGACAGCACAAACCAGCCCCTGGGACTGTCAATTTTAAAAGGCAGTCTAAACTACAGGAGCCTCTTATGATACGTTAAAAGCTGCTGCTTAAATTTCCATCTTTCCAGTACTCTTGGAACTTACCTCTTCAGTTACTCACTCTGAAATTCAGTTCTTACTCTGGAACTCACCTCTTCAATTTTTTTGGTTTTTGCCACTTCACAAATCTGACCGATTGCTCGTATCCTGTTACTCAATCCACATTCTATGCTCAGTTCCTGGAAAGAAATGGAGAAATAACCTAACAATTTATCCTACTGGCAACACCCCTTTCTCCAAGGGGAGAAGGAATTCTGGTCTCCTTCTTCCTTTTTTTTTGTGTTTTCCTCCTTGTGTGCCAAATATTCTACTTACAGACTTGCTGTACCAATTACTGGAATCAATTATTTTATTTTATTTTTACTTTCCACAGAACTGTAAGGTTTTTATAAAACAGAAAGAGTTCCCAGCTTGTTCAGAATGCCACCACAGAGACTTCACTGGGCACAGAGTATAGAAAAGAGGGGAACAGGGAAACACCTTATAACCTGATGTGAGACAACACCATCCTATCAAGTATCTCCAAAACATTCAAACACTGGATAACTAAAATGCTGGAGCTGCAAAGCAGGTGATTTTTACATCTATTTCACTAGAGAGTGAGTTGAGAGATCAAGAAAGGGTATGATCCAAGAGAGACTGTGAGCCAAAAGAGCAAGGAGGAGGAGCAAGCCCTCCTGATCCCTGAGCTTGGGTGACCCAGGCACTCTCCCCACCTTTACTCCGCTCACTTCTCACACCTTGAGTATTTCTGCAGTGATGATAAACTCTGTCTGCTTGCCCTCCGACGACTTGGAACTTCCCCGGGATGTTCCCAGCCCCAGGAGGTTCCTGAATTTCTCCTTCAGTCCAGAATCCTTACTCTGAGGCTTTGCCATTGCTGCCGAGCACTGAGGCCCTGCAAACACAGAACGGGGTTCTTGTAAGGGAGGCCCAAGGAGAACGTTTAAGCAAGAAAACAACAACAACAGTGTCACACCAGGGCTTTTCCAAACAGCTCTGGTGTTGTCTGAAGCCTTTTCAAACTTGGGAGAAGCCCAACACTGAGAAAACAGTGAGAAGCCTGTGCTGCTTCTGCCTTTGGCATCTGCATCCTACAGCTCCCTGGTGAATGCGGAGCTCTGGGGTGCCATTTCTGGGAGCTCTTGAATGCCCAGCCCCACCCCACAAGCTAACTTGTGAAGTATAACCAAACACACACACACTTTTTGGAGGGTGTGAGCTGGATGTTTGTTCCCAGCCCAAAGTGGCCAAGCACACAGTGCTGCACAGTACATGCGGACGCAGCAGACGTGAGGAAGGACTTACAGATCTGAGCGTTGGAACATCCAAGTGCTGCCATGGCAAGAGGAAGAGGGGGGCGAGAACAAGCACAGCCATTATAGTGATATCCTCCAGAAACTGTCTCCCTACAGCCTGCTGCCCCTTGGGGACCCCAGAACCCCACTCGGAGCAGGACCCCTGCTCCTGGCACAGCCCCAGCCCCCTGCCCTGGGCACGGGCCCCCACACAGCCCCGGCTCTGCCCCACAGCCTCCCCCACACCCTGGGCACAGCAATCACTGGTGCTCCGGGGATGCACCGCAGAGCCTGTCCCAGCATCCCAGGGGACACGCCCTGGAGCTCTGCCCAGCGTCACCAGGGGACAAAACAGCCCCCAGCCCAGCGTCACCAGGGGACAAAACACACCTTCCTTGGTGGGGGGCACTGGGGCCCCAGCCCACCATCCAAAGGGACACACCACATTCCCCAGCCCGCTGTCCTCGGGGTCACACTGCAGCCCCCCGCCCAGTGTCACCAGTGTCACTGCAGCCCCAAGCCCAGTGTCACCAGTGTCACTTGAAAGCCCCCGCCAGTGTCACCAGTGTCCACTGCAGCCCCCAGCCCAGTGTCAGCCAGGGGTCACACTGCAGCCCCAGCCCACCACCCCGAGGACACCCCATGGACCCCCAGCCCACCGTCCTTGGGGACCACACACAGCCCCCAGCCATTCACCCTGGGGGCACACTGGGGCTCCCACGCCGCACCGCCCCGGAGACACATCACCATCCCCAGCCTCGGGGTCACACGCAGCCTCAGCCCGGGGGCACCCCCCCCAGCCCCTAATACACCCCTGGCCATGGCACACTGTCGCCCCATGCTCCCAAACAAGCCCGGACACGCCACATCCCCCGCCCACCACCCCGGGACATGGCACAACCCCTTAGGGACACGCACCGGGGGTCACCGCGGCCCCCCCACCCAAAACAAACACAGTGAGGGTCACACCACAGCCCCCCCAACACACGCGAGGGTCACACCACAGCCCCCCACACACACACCAGCGGCGGGTCACCACCACAAGCCCCCCCTAACACAGAGCGGCGGCGTTCACACCAACAGGGCCCCCCCTACCACAGAGCGGGGTCCACACCACAGCCCCCCCACACAGTAGCGGGGTCCTCACAGGGACCACCGGGGACACCCCGGGCCGGGGGCTGCCCCACACTCCCCCTAAGCCCCGCCAACCCCGCGCCCCCCCGGCCCGGGCAGTGCCCCCGTCCGCCCCACCACCGCCTTCACCCCCGGCCCCGGCCCGGCCCCGCTGCCCCGGCCCGCTCCGCTCCGGGCCCCCGGCCCAAAAGATGCCGTCCCCCGCGAAGTCCCGCCCGTTCCGGCGGCCCGGAGGCGCTCCCGGGCCCGGTAAGTTCGCGGGTCCCGCCCATGTTGTGGGGCGGGGGGCAGGCCGGGCTGCGGGCGGCGTCGGCCCGGCCCCCGCGGGGGGAACGCGGGTACGGACTGGGCAGGGGGTACGGGGGGGTGATCGGGGGTACGGACAGAGGATCGGGGATTACGCGGGACAGGGAGATCCGCGGGACAGGGGGCGAATTTTCGGGGGTAAACGGGACAGGGATCGAGGATCGGGGGTACGGGACAGGGCATCGAGGAATTTTCGGGGGTACGTGAGAGGGATCGAGGATCGGGGTACGGGAGCAGGGATCGCTGGTACGGGAGAGGGATCAGAAGGTATGGGGGAGGAGGACGGTGGTGCGGGAGGGGGGATCGGGGTTATGGGAGAAGGGGATCGAGGGTAGGGAGAGGGGGAGATCGGCGCTTCTCGGGGGTACGGGAGGATCGGGGCTGGTGGGCACCCGTGCTGGGTACGGGGCTTGGTGCTGCACCAGGGGCAGTGAGGGTCCCGCTGGGACAGGGGCTGGGTGTCCTTGTCACATCCCTCTCGCAGCCCGGGATGTGGCACTGCTCGGTGGCTGGTCCTGGGAGAGGCCCTGGGGATGCTTCTTCAGCTGCCTCACCTGTGTTTGTGTCCCCATAGTGTGACATGTGACCCCACGATGTCACCTGTTGTCACCTGTCTCCCAGGTCCTTCCAGCCCTCCCTCGCCCCGTGCTGGCTCTGGGCAGGGCTGGGGAGGTGTGAGGTGTTGCTGCTGGGTTAAGACTATGGGGAGGGTGAGTTCAGCCCAGGTCAGGGGCCCCTGGGTGGTTGGTGGCACATTGGGGCCGTAACTGGGCTCGGTGGGATACAAAGGCACCTTTCCTCAAGCCTGGAGTCTCTCTTCCATCCCTTGCAGCGATCCAGACCCATGGCACCCCCAGCATCCCGAGGCGCAGCAGGAGAAGGAAGAGCATCGCCATTGCCTATGAACCTGGGCAGGGGGATGGTGTTGAGCCCCAGAGACCACGCTGGGAGCCCAGGGACTGGCGGGAGCAGCTGGAGCGCATTCGGGAGATGAGGAGGAACAGAGATGCTCCTGTGGATGAGATGGGAGTGCAGAAGTGCTATGACAGCAGTGCACCTCCACAGGTAACAGCACCTCCAGAGGGAACAGCACCTCCACAGGGAACAGCACCTCCAAGGGGAACAGCACTTCCACAAGGAACAGCACTTCCACAGGGAACAGCATCCTGCTGCCTACTCCATCAGGCACAGGAAGACACGACCCCGGCCTCCCTGATCCTCGTGTTGCCCCTGGATGTTGTCCCACTTGGGATATTTCCAGAGCAGAAAAATAAACATGGGGTGGATCAGGACTCTGGGCTGGGGTTGGTCTCACGGGACGTCATGGATGTGAGGGGCAGTGCTGTCTTCTGGGGCAGTCTGGCAAGGCATGAAGCCATGTCCCTTTTTCCCTTAAAAACCTCTGTAGGATGGCCTCCTCCCCTCTCATGATCCACTGTTAAGGGATGCTTTTTGGAAGGAAAGGCGGTGATGGAATGGCTCCATGCTTCCCAAGCCCAGGAACACAATCAAAGGCCACGCAGATGTCACCTCCCTCCGAGGGGACCGTTGGCATCAGTACAAAAAAACAAAGGCACGGTGGGACCTGGGCTGCAGGGCTGCACTCCGTGCTTGGCACTGGAGTGGGAATGGGGGGATCTCCCATGGGCAGGCTCAGAGGAGCAGTGGGAGTCCCTGGAGTGGGAATGGGGGGAATCACCCATGGGCAAGCTCAGAGGAGCAGTGGGAGTCCCTGGAGTGGGAATTGGGGGATCACCCATGGGCAGGCTTGGAGGAGCAGTGGGACCTGCTGGGTTCTGAAGGAGGGGTCTGGAAGACACAGCTGCACAGCCTCAGCACATGGAATGCTGTCCATCATGCCGTGGGTTGGATCCCTGGGGAGAACGATGAGCTCTGACCCCGGATCCGGACAGTGTCACACGCTCCACAGCCATGTGGGCTGGCAGCTGCGGGGCCAAGGGAACGGTGCAGCACACGGAAATAACTCCTCTTCCCTAGGGAAGCGGGGTTCTTGCTTCCAAGAAAAAGTGGATGCTTTAACCCTCAGCTCCTCACACCATTTCCTGGTACTCAGAGATCATCCTACTTCCATGCACTCAGGGAATTTTCCTGGAGCACCTGTGGTTTTATAAACTTTGTACGAGAGCTGGAGAAAGGATTGTGTCCCATTTTATCCTGGGTCATTCCAGGCTAGTTGCATCATCCTCCTAGTTCTGGTGGGGACAGAATCACATCTGGAGAAAAATAATTGGGAAATAGGAGGTGGATGGCCTGGCTAAATCTTGTGGGGCAGCAGCAGAGGAACTTCTGGGTTTGTCCTTCATCTCCCAGTCTCTGTCATCACAGACCTGCAGATTTGGTTCCATAAGGAGCTCACTGGAGCCAGATACCCAGTTCCTACTGAAGCCTAGTGAGTAAGGGATGGGATTCTCAGAAGTTGCTTAGAGCAGAAGTTGCATAAAAAGTCATTGGGCATTTGTACTTGTGCATCCTGTGCATTCTGAGAATCCCATCCTCAGGAAAAGCTTTGGCCCTTTATGGCTCAGTACTGGTGTCTTTGGATGTGAGATCCCAGCAGACAGAGCTGCTCCCTGCCCTTTCACAGATGATGACAGCTGAGATGGAAGGTGTTTCTTTTCTCCTTGAATTGTGTGATGGAATTATCCGGGTTTATTCAGGATTATTCCTGTTGCACCCTTCCAGTCTCTTGTAGGTGGATACAGCTGAACCAGGGCAGGAGCATATCCTGCACTGGACTGCAGATGGTGCTGGATGGGAGAGCCGAGCCCTGGAGGTGGCTCTGGAGTTCTCAGGGGGTCTCACAGCCTCCTTTCCCCCAGGTCATGCGCTACCAGGTGCTGCTGTCGCTGATGTTGTCCAGCCAGACCAAGGACCAGGTGACATCGGCTGCGATGCTGCGCCTGCGCCAGCGCGGCCTCACCGTCGACAGCGTCCTGCAGATGGACGATGCCACGCTGGGCCAGATCATCTATCCCGTGGGGTTCTGGAGGGTGAGTGCGGGATCACGAGGCAGAGGAGCCCCCCGTGCTGGGACTCGGCCTGTGTGCCCTTCCCTGGGGGGATCTTCCCCCTGGAGTCAGGCTGCAGGCTGGATTTTACACCAATTTTGGCACTTTGCATTCCCAGCCAGATGAGATTGTTGGCTGCAGAGCCTGCAGCGTGCAGGGAGGTTGGAGCTACCAGCTCTCAGCGTTTTAATTCCAAGGAGAAATCAAGGATCTGTCTCCCCTCCACAGCTCCCATGTGTGGCCTTACCTGTAGAACATGTTCAGGAATGGTTCATTTTCCTGTCTCTTTGCCCTGTGTTTGAGGGCAGCTTGAATTTTGTGCCTTTCCCCTTGGTTTTCCAGAACAAGGTGAAGTACATAAAGCAGACGACAGCCATCCTGAAGCAGAAGTATGGAGGTGACATCCCGAGCACTGTGGAGGAGCTGGTGCAGCTGCCAGGGGTTGGGCCCAAAATGGCCCACTTGGCCATGGACATTGCCTGGGACAGTGTGTCTGGGATAGGTAGGTTGGACTGTGTTTTTCCCATTCCTTTCCTAAATCCTGCCTGATCCATTCCCTGGGCAGAGGCGAAGCATTGCAGCTCCTGCCCGAGGACCCTGGTAGCATTCCTTCAGTTCATCAGGTGGGGTTGGAACGTCTAGAGACCCTCCCTGGGCAGCTGTTCTGCCACCCTCCATGCAGAGTTCTTCCTCACGTTGAGATGGAACTTGTTGTGTTTTAGTTTATGGCCATCGCTCCTTGTCCTGTCACTGGCACCACTGAGCAGAGTCTGGCACCATCCTCTGACACCCCTTGGAGATATTTGTATGGATTGATGGGATCCCCTCTCAGCCTTCTCTTCTGCAGACTAACCAGGCCCAGCTCCTGCAGTCTCCCCTCAGCACAGGGATGCTCCAGACTTACCCTGTCTGTCGAGCAGCGAGTGCAGGAGGGGCAGAGCTGTGCCTGGGGAGCTGTTGGCAGATCACCTGCAGGTCCCAGCCTGGGGTCCCTGGGGACAGATTAATATCCAGACTGATTTGCTGCTTCACGGAAGAGCCCTGGGGAAGCCAGGAGTGGTGTGACCCGATCAGTGAGTGCTGGAGGCCAGCGTGGGCAGGAGCTGGATCCTGCAGCCCCACCGGGGACCGTCAGCTGGACAAACCGTGGCTCTTGCTCTACATTTGACAGCCCTTGGGGTCTGTTGTTCTCCCTGCTGTGGGGGAGGGAAGTTCAGAAGCAGCCAAACTAGCCAAGTGTTTTCCAAATAATTGTGTGCTCAGTTTTGATTTAGGAAGCAAGGTTTAAGTCTTCCTGTTTACAGTAATTTCCTGAGTTTTGCCCAATTAGCCCTAGAGACAGGTTTATCACTGCTGATCTAACAATAATACACTTTGCATTCAGAGCCTTTTAGCTCAAAGCACTTTATAAACACTTGTTTAAGCCTCCCAAACCCTCCTGTGCTGGTGGGTATTATGAAATGTGTTTTCCATCTGGGTAAGTAAACGAAGGGGCAGAGATTGCAATTTGCGTAACATCAGCTGAAACACCGCGAGGATGAGGACGTAGGGAGGAAGGGAATGGGGGACACGCTGCCCTGTGCCTGCTCCATTGGAGCAGGGGAACCTTTGGAGGGAGGCTGGCTCGGATTGTGTGAGCGTGGGGAGAGATATCCATCCCAAATGCTTTTGGCTCTGGGCCTGGGAGGAAGGCAACACATTTGTTCTTCGAGTGAGTCTCCCCTCCCCTCCTCTCCCATTCCACCTGCCTGTTCCTGCTGCCTGCAGGGGAAAGCCTTGCAGGGCCCTGGGCCTGGTGGGCTGTGACAGGCAGCTCTTGGCTGTGCTCTCTCCGTTCAGGTGTCTCTGCCCCACCTAAACTCTGGGCTCTCCCTTCCCAGCTGTGGACACCCACGTGCACAGGATCACCAACAGGCTGAAGTGGGTGCAGAAGGAGACCAAGTATCCTGAGGAGACTCGGGTGGCACTGGAGGACTGGCTGCCCAGGTGAGGCTGCAGGAGCCATGGCTGCCCACAATCCTGCTTCCAGCATTTTGGGACTAGTTGCACGTCTTTCTCCTCTCCCAGAGAGCTGCAGCAGCATCTCAGCTGCTTGGGTGTGTCCTGACTGTCAGATGTATCAGTCACCATTAGTGCATCTGGAGTTCTTGCCCTGATTTTTGCCCTGACAAGTTTACTGTGTGCTTTTCCACCCAGGACCTTGCTGAGCCACAGCAGTATCAGCCCAGGGCTGAATTCTGGCCTTCACTGATGTTTAATTTTCAGTATCAAATGCCAGCTGACAGGTATACAGGGACATCCCCACACCTGGCACATGCCTTGGCACAAGGGAATGACCACAGGCACTTGGTGTCATTGTCCTTTGCTCCCACCCAGACCAGCAGTATCTGGAAAGATTGGGAGGGCTGTTCCTAGCAGGGATCAGGAAAGGCTGGGAGTTGCCCCCAGGCTCCTGGGGAAGCAAGGAAGGACAGGCAGTAGGGGAAAGGGATCCTCAAACAGCACAGGCTGCTCTCTAACCCCTCTGAGCAGCTGTATAGGAATGCTCATGTTTCTCCTCTCACTGCAGGGATCTCTGGAGGGAGATCAACTGGCTCCTGGTGGGCTTTGGCCAGCAGACCTGCCTGCCTGTCAACCCTCGCTGCAGCCAGTGCCTCAATCAGGACATTTGCCCAGCTGCCAAGAAACACTGAGGGATCATCCAGCCTTTGGAGAGCCACAAAGCTGCTTGGGCTGAGCAGCAGCTGAGCTGGGCCCTGGTAAAGCTGGGCCTTGCACGGGGCTGGCTGTGTGACTGCAGGGAACAGGAGCTGCTGGAGCCAGCTCAGCATCTCAGGAGGGAGCAGCTGCTGGCTCAGCTCTCGAGGAGAAAAAGGGGCTTGGAGAGTGCAGCAGTCCTGCTGTGCCAGTGCTGGAGGCTCCAGCCTGTGTGAATGCCTCAGCAGGGCCCAGCTGTGCCACACTGAGTCACTGTAGAGAAAAGCTTTGTCCTCAGGGACTTGCTGCTGCTTGTAAATACACATTTAATAAAGGTGGTGGGAGTTTTTTTGCACCCACGGGATTTGCTGGCGTCTGTGTGACACAGGGCAGGGAGAGGAGGGCGTGGGTGACCTCAGCAAAGCTGAGACCATGGCAACCAGCCCTGCCAGCTGGGAGCAAGGCAGCACACCCCTGCCAGCCACCTGCCAGCCCGGGTTGCCAAGGGCTCTGCCACAACAAGGTGTGGTGTCAACAGGACGAGGAGGAAACAGCTTCAAGCAGAGGGTTCAGGTTGGACATCAGGAAGAATTTCTTCACAGAAAGGGTGGTCAGGCACTGGGAGGGGCTGCCCAGGGAGGTTTGGAGTCCCCATCCCTGGAGATGTCCCAGGAAGGCCTGGCCATGGCACTCAGTGCTCTGGGCTGGGGGACAAGGTGGGGATGGGGCACAGGGGGGACTCCATGATTTTGGAGGGCTTTTCCAACCTCAGTGATTCTGTGATTTTAAGGCACAGTTGAAGCCTTCCAGAGCCAGCACCAGAGGTGATCCCTGCCTGGACAAGCCTTTGGGTCCTGGTAGCAGAAGAGCAGGGGGTCACACAGGAACAGATGAGCCAGTGTGCCAGCAAGGGTTACAGTGGCCACAGGAGCCAGGCTGGTGTCCTCAGGAGCTGCCAGAAGGGACACCACCACCCCTGTTTTGTTCTTCAAAGAAAGGGCAGTGCTGACTTCATTGTGGAGCTTCAAAGGAATAATTTCAGCTCCTCTTTAAGCGGGCCAGGGAGGAAGCAAAGTTTATAATGTGCTAAAGGCGGCTACAATTCCGCTCTGAAGTTCCCTGCAGCAGCTGAGGAACGAGCAGATAAGTCCTGGGTACATGGGAGACCAAGTTTATTACTGACATTACAGTGTACATTATGGTTTTGCAATGCAGCTGACAGCCTTATACTTTTATTGAATTTTTTTTTCCAAGTTAAATGTACAGGAACTGAATAATTACTACTGAGCTACAAGATGTCAGGAATATGGTAACGCTTCAACCAGGAGCAGTTTCCATGGACTAAGCAGAGATTAAGATTTTAAATCTTATCAGTAAGGGTTTGCACACCTGATTTCTTTTGATCTGCATTCAAAACTACATGTTCTTTTTTTCTCCCCCCACCTCAACTACAGCAGTCTTGGATGAGAAATGGGGTATTTACAACAGGTCTTTGCTCTCTGAGCTGTATCAGGGTGTCCTGGGAACGCTCTGCCCTGTGCAGCCCGGGCACTGCCGGGGTTTGGCGATGCGGGCACGGGAGGCAACGTGCACACCATGGAAAAGAGCTCCTTCCAAACATTACCCATCGATAGAAGATCCTATTTTGGGGGCCCAAAAGAGAGCAGGTAACTTGAGGAGGGGTAGGGAAGCGGTGTCTTAATGGCAGAGCCCTGAGGGGAGGCAACCTCTCCACATGCCCCCTGATCCCACTGCCTGTCTGTCACTGATAGCCAAACACCTGCACCAGTTCCTCTCCAGAGTCATTATCTGCAACCTGTTCAGCCCATCCACAACCCTAAAAGATAACTTTCCTAAAGAGAACTCATCTCCTGCACCCCTGAGGCTCTCCACGCTCTCCTACCAGCAGCAAAGAGCCACAGGCATCAGCTGCTCCCCATGGGGAAGCCAAACATCCTGTGCTGAGCCCCAGCCTGCTGCTGAGGAGAGCAGAGAATGGTATAAGGCACCTTTTAGCTCCGTATTTTGGAAATACCTTAGGAAATACACGCAGAGCCGTTCCCATGTCCGTAGCACGCTGACTAACCCAAGGGCTTTTATCTCAGCAGTGCTGGAGTGAGGCAGGGCACAATCACAGCTCTGTTTGTGAGTCACTGATAGCCAGCTGATTGCTGCTGTTTGCTTACAGCTGGGAAAAGGGGGTTTGTGCTCCACTGTCCTGCTGTGCCCAGTCCCTTCCCAGCCCGGGCTGGGATTGCTGCTGGAGCACGGGAGGGAGCGGGACAGCCCTGTCAGAGCCGGACACTGCCCCGGTAACACCCCTCTGCTACCTGTGAGTGGTGCAGTTCAGCTGAGGCACCTTCCCTCACACAGCCAAAGGCAAGCCATAAAGAGCCGAAATGGGCTTAATCTGTAATGCTTTAAAGATACACGTGGGAGGCTCAGATGCCGTGAGCAGGGGCTTGGAGGAGGCCACAGAATGCCAAAGCAACTGCCCATTCCGTCACACCACTGCCAGCTTCTTCTCCAGCCCCACGGAGACCCATAGCTTTGGAGGATGCCCTTCCAATGGCAAGACACACTCACGGGCTGGAGGCACCAAATCCCAGCCCAGGTGGGACCCAGACACACTCCAGCACCATCCCCAGCCCAGCCCCGCTTCCCAAACCGAGCCCGCAGCTCGAGCCACAGCCCCACCTTCCCCCCTGGAAGCAGAGCTGGCTTGTCCTCACTTCCAGGTCTGTCCAAAGAGGTTTTTGTAGCATCCTGTGTCTCTGGTCTCCGTGTGCCGCAGGGCAGGACCGGCCCCCTCCCTGCCTTCCACGGCTGCAGGTGGTGAGGGCTGTGCTGGGGTTGGGTTTTAAATCCTGCCCTCTCCCCTCTGCAGAGCTGTCGAGGATGAAAAAGGGGCTTTTATTGCCGGGGCAGGAGCTGCTGGTGGGAGGGAAGTTCCTAAACTAACTGGAAACATATGGGACTTGATTAAAAAAAACCCAACAAAAACAGCAAAACAAACGTTTTCGCTTCAATAGCAAAGCCAACAGGAGCCATTTCCAGCCACAGTCCATTTTCCCATCGTGGGATCAGCTAATGCTGGACATGGGGTGCCAGGGAGGGGGTGCCAGGTACACCCCACCCTGTGGGCACCCACCACGAGCCATGAGATGTTTGCCTAGGGGCACAGAGCATCCCATGGGGCTCACTCTGGGATACCCACAAAAAACCAAAACAAAACACCCCTAAATAAAAAATTAAAAAAGAAGTAACAGAAGCCTAAATGATTCAGGAAACAAGAGTTAAAATTCTTCCAGTCCTTTCTCATAGGAACGGGGGATGGCGGGCAGCCAGAGCCGGGCTCAAGAGCAAGCAAGAAAAGGAGCTTTGGTCACATTTGTCTTATGAGAATCGCTGGTGAGTAACAACAATAATAATAATAATAATAACAATAATAATAATAATAAAAAATAAAAATAAAAAGGGCTTTAAAATACGCCTTGTAAAAGCAACCAGTGAAGAGCAGAGCACAAAGCATCTCACGTGGACACTGAAGGACAGGGCGTAGGCACCTCAGAAACGTCCGGGCTGGGCGGGAGGAGGGCGGTGGTGGCACCACCAGCCAGGCTCAGAAATTGCTGAAAATCTCCCGTTTCTTGTTCCAGTCCATCTGCGGCGCTCGCTTCTTCACCCGCTTGGCCCTCACCTTCTCCTTGGCCTCGGCGGCCGTGGGGCTCAGGCTCAGCCCGCTCTCCTCAAACGGGTCCTTCTTGTCCCCGTCTCCGTCCTGGGGGGAGAGTGGAGAGGAGGAGTCACCCCAGGCAGGCCCCCAAAAGGACGTGGTGTCCCACAGTGTTCCACCCCAGAGAGGCATCTCACAGAATCCCAGAGTCACTGAGCTTGGAAAAGAGCTCCAAGATCACCGAGCCCAACCTGTGACCAATCCCCACATTTAACTCTTCTTTCTAAAGCCACTGCAGCAACATGTCCCCAGGCAGAAACCCCATGTGCCAGACACCCCAATCCACCAATCCTGACCCTCATGGTGCTGCAGCACCACATCCCCACATCCCTCAGGGTGCAGTTAGTGTCCTGACCAAAACACTTTTACTCTCCTGTTGGGGTCTCTGAGCCCCTCAAACCCCCCAGGCCTGGGAAGCACCACCAGCAGCTCCATCATGGGTACAATCCAAAGCTCCTGCTTGCTGCCTGGAACCAGGCAGGGGGGAAGTGCCCAGGGGGGTTTGGGGAGGGGGCTGCACCCGGAGCTGCAGGGCTGCACTCGTGTCAGGAGTGGGCAGACACACAGAGTGGAGACCTTCAGCTTCCAGGAAACATTTTAAAGTTTTCCTGCTGGCACTGCTGCCCCACCACACATGCCCAGCTCCAAAATAATGATTGCACAAACCCTGCTGATAGCCATGGGCAGGGCCTTCCACCAGCACAGCGAGATAACAGCTCTGGCTGTTAAGCTGTGGCTTAACAAAAGCAAACTGACCCAAACTGAGCTCACACAACCCCCTCAGCAGCCCCAAGGACTCGGGCTTCTAACACAGGGGTGGGACAGCAAGCCCTGAAACAGCCCAACAGTGACTGTGGGAGGAACCCCTGTGCTCCAGCACTGGGACCAGTTTTCCAGTTTTTCCACCCCAGGGACTCTGACTTCTCGTGCAGTGACCCCTGAAACAGCCCAAAGGTGACTCCAGGGGGGGAATGGTTGTGCTCACCACTGGGACACAGCCTGCTTTTCCAACAGTAGCAGCCATTGGAGCAGGACATGTATTATTTAATGCTCAGAGAGAAATGGAGATGCCAGACTGCAGGCGCTTGGCCACAGCTCAGCCACAGCTGGTGTCCCACAGAGGCTGTGGGTGCTCAGAGAGGCCCTGTGAGCACTTGCTGCTGTCAGATTCCTGCTCCCAAATGTCCTGGGGCAGGGGACAGCACAGCAGAGACCCCACAGAGCACCTGCAGGGACACATTCCTGTATTTCTAGCAGAATCACGTGCTAAAGATAATTTTTTGAGCACTTTACAAATCTCCTACTTCTTATTTTAAGAGAAGAAAACCTGCTAAATCAGGTTACCCCTTCACCTTGTCTAGCAAGTTCTGCCCCTTCACTGAGGTGTTGGGCCAGGCTCCTCCAGAGAAACCCCCCCAGCCCTGCCAGTCACCAAATCCAGCTCCTCCCATCCTGAGCAGCTCCTTTAAAAACCGTGACAAATTCATTGTGCTCCAAACTAAAAGTAATTTGGCTTTTTCAAATTTTTGCCTGCCTTGGTCCTGGCAGCAGCACTGGAGCCTCCCAGCTCTGCTACCCCCAGCTTCCCAGCCTCCAGTCCTGGAGCTTGCCAGTGTAACTACACTTAAGATCCCAAACTCTGCAGACATCCTTTCATCTCACACCTCCCTTCAATCTCCTCAGGCAGGAGTCACTGCCCAGCAAGGGGATAATTAACTTGCTGCCCTTAACCCTGGACATCTGGAGCAGAGCCACCTCTTCCCCGAGGTCATGATGCCCCAAGGGACAAGAGTCCTCCCAGAGCCAGGACACAACCACACCCTTCCAAAACTCATCCCCTCGTGGAGCATCTGCTGCTGATGGGAGAGGCCACGTGACCCCCATGAGCTGTTCTGTCCCCAGGACAAAGAGGGGAAGGAACATCACCCCGAGGGTCCTGAGCCCTCAGTCAGCCACAAGAGTTATGTATCATCCATCCTGAAGGATTTATCCTTCCACACTCATCCCCAGTGCAGGGGATGGGAGAAAACTCTGGATTTTGGCTGCTGGGTTGATACAAGTGAACCCGAGTCTGGGAAACAAAGTGAAAACATGTCCATACACAGCACCATAAGGCAGGTTTGTACCTACACCAGGGTGTAAAAGGGAGGGGGAGTGTTTGGGGTTTTACCTCTGATTCCTTCCCAGGACTCTGCAGGTCACTGTGAGATGAAGATGTGGATCCTCCATTCAGCTGGGGGAAATGAAAATGTTAGTCTGGTTTGTGCAAAGACAGATCTAGACAAAAAGCAAAAAGCCAGGTGGAAAAATGCTCCAGCTTGGTGGGGACAGACACCCCACTACTCTGTTGGGCCCCTCCAGGGATGGGAACAGAGCCTGGAGGGGATGGTCCTGCTGACCCAGCACACACAGGATCTCCCTGGATTTCCCAGAACAGCTGCTGCTCTCCCACACCCCCCACACCAAGGAGAGCATCCTGCCAGTACCAGGATGTCACCCACCTCCTCCCTCTGTCAGGGGGATTGCACAGGGCTGAAACCAGCTTTGTTTGACCCCTGAATTAAAGCTGCAGTGGGGAGCAATTAAAACCAGCCAGCAGCAGCAAAGCTGAGCTAAATGAGCCTTGGGGGCATTTTGAGCATCCCCCTGCTCTCCAGGCTGGAGAGTCATCCCACCAGGCTCACCAGGGAGCCAAGGAAGGACCCCTGATCCCCCCTGATCACTCCAACACACTCCCAGCCAGCCCAGCTCCCCCTGGCCATGGGCACATCCCGGGGCAGGGCAGCACCCACCTGGGTCTGTGCAGATCCATTTGTCATGGGCTGAGGCACCACCCCTGCACAACACAGGAGAAACACAGTGAACACCCTCAGCTGGCATCCCTGGGATCCTCAGGGCACAGGAAAGCATCCCCTCAGCATCACCTGCCTCCTCCCCTGCCCACCCCACCAGCTCATCCTGTCTCTTGGCTTTGTCCTGGGCTGTTTCCCTGCCCTCACAGAACCCTCTCCACTCTCCCTTGCCCCTCAGGAGCCACACTGTTGCAGATTTCCCCGAATTCCCCCAGTTTCACCCTGTTTTCACCAGAAGAAAACACCTTTTAGGAAGGGGACTAAGTAACCTTCTACAAGCCTTAACTGCAGCACACTGCCATTTTTTTTGACCATTATGAATTTGTCTTCAGAAGTTGCTTAATTAAAAACCTTAAAAAAACAGCTCAAAATTCTGCACCACAATCAGCATCTCGGTGGTGTCACAACAGTGTGTGGCAAACAACCCACTCCCCAGGCACCCTGGACTTTTTTTT
Organism: Manacus vitellinus; assembly: GCF_001715985.3. NCBI lineage: Eukaryota > Metazoa > Chordata > Aves > Passeriformes > Pipridae > Manacus > Manacus vitellinus. The sequence continues at coordinate 106,750 of NW_021940884.1, read as the reverse complement.
GCTCCCTTCCAGTGATTTACACTAATAATATCCCACACTATGGCACATTTAATGCATTTAAGCTGCCAGTCACAATGATCAAGCCATTGCCCCAGGCATTATCATGTCTCATCTGTCCCAGACGAACAGATGTGTTAATTGTGATGAGATTAATAACTGAATTATGTTGACCATGGATGCTTCCCTACAGACCAATCTGGAGGCCACGTTCACTGCAGGGGTTCCTGGGGCAAAGCAGTGTTTAGAAAAAGAAACCTAAATCTTCATTTTGAGAGCATGCTGGTGCAAAAACCTCAGTTGTGGCATTTGGGTCCTTAAATATTTAACCATATTGAATGCTGGACTCGTGTTCAGAGTACAATGAGCTCTGAGCAATGGGCATTAGGAGAGTCAGCTCACAGCAGAAGTGATGTTAAGGCCTCTGGTATCATAAGAAGATAAATTTTAAATAATTTAAAAGGAAGCAAGCTTCAAATCACAAGGGATACTAAAGTGGAATTGGACTTTAAGGAAAAAAGTAATTTCAAAACGAGCCACGTCTAGAAATACTTTCATATTTCCTTAATCCTGAAAAGTCTTAAAATCCACTCATTGGCTTAAAGGTTGAGGTGCTCAGGATCAGCTGTAAGGCTTGGAAATGGTCAGTTTGAGGTCAAAGCAGTTCGATTAAAGGGTACAATTATTATTTCCTCTTACCCTGCAAACAACAGAATCTACCAGAGCACTTTGTCGCCGGCTCAGGTGCCGTCACTGCCCAGACAGACCCAACCCCCGGGCTCTGCTGAATGCAGTGAGTGCTGCAGGGCCAAGGCAGGGGCTGGAGCACCCACCCACCCACCCTCCCAGCGGATCCGTGGCTCCAGCTCCATCCCCACCCTGGGAACAAGGGCTCCTTTATGGCTGGTGCCAGCAGACGGCCCCGGCTCCTCCTGGGACCCCGCGGAGCATCTGACACCGCGCTCGCCCCGCGCGCTCCCAGCGCCGTCTGACCCACTTCTGGGGACAAATCTGCCCATTGAGCACCCCGGGAGCAGATAAGGAACAGCTGTCCTGGGAACAGAGCTCCCCGCTGAGCCGGGGTGGGGGCCAGCCCAGCCTGGAGTGCTCCCTCCCAGCCGGGACACGGCAGGTTGGGAGCGGCCGGGCAGCTTTCCCTGCCAGGTTTCAGCAGTGAGGAAAACCTTTCCTGCAGCAGCCAGGCCGTGATCACCCGGCGTGAAACCCTCCCCCCTGCCCACAGAGGCTTCGCTCCGTGGCTGTCCAAGCACCCTCGGGTTCCTTCACTGGAGCAAAGACCAACAGTCCATAGAACCATGCAAAATCCTGGAATGGTTTGGGTTGGAAGGGATCTTAAAGTCCATCCCATTCCAACCCCCTGCCATGGGCAGAGACACTTTCCACTAGACCAGGTTCCCCCGAGCCCCATCCAACCTGGCTTTGAAGGCTCCTCCCAAATCCCACCACGCCTCAGTCACTTCATGGCAGCGAGTTCCTAAGTTAATTATTCACAATGTAAAAGTAACAAACTGTTTTTTGCCTGGATTAGGGTGTATTCTCACTATTTATAAATAGCTGGGTGGTGCTCAGGAAACCACTGAGGGATGAGACAGAAGGGAAACGTGACTCTCCCTCGCTCCTGAGATCCCACCCGTGGAACGGTGAGTCATGGGAACGCCACGGGGCCACCCTGGGAAAGGAAGGTCTCACCTTTGGTGTGCTCCTCCGTGGGGGTCACCCCCAGCTTCTTGAAGTATTCATCTGTTTCAGGGTCCACCACCAGGAGCCTGGCTTCGTTCTCCCTGGATTTGATGTGGGACACCACCTCCGAGTGCCGCAGGCCCTCCACGTTTATGCCGTTCACCTGCAAAGCCACAGCATCAGAACCCAGACCTGTGCCCCTGCAGCAGAGATGCTGCTCCTGGCTCACAGACCCCCAGAACAGCCCCTTCTTTCCCTAAGGGATGGGATTTTTCCTTTTTAAATTTCTGTTGGGATGATGGAAGGCTTTGGGCTTTTTTCCTTCCCCCTCTCAAGCCAGCCATGGCCTCCTAAACCCCCCAGTGCCTCTCCCAGAGCATCCTCCGTGTTACTGCACATCTCTGCCTGTGTCCCAAACACATCCATTGGGAATCACAGACCCCAGGCTCCACCACCACCCCAGTCCCACCAAAATGCTCTCCCTGCCCTCTTCCCTTCCCTTCCCCTGGATGTGCCCCAGGAATCTCAGGCTGCCTGTGGGGTGCAACCAAGCATGGGCACAGGCTGGGTGCCACTGGTGTGTCCTGTGGCATCACTGAGCCATCCTTCATCTCTTTCTGATGGAAATCCATGGATTTTCTGTGTCCCTGATGGGTGAATGCCTGTGCCTGCCACACGGATTCATCTCTCCCTTCCCTGCGTGCGAGTCAGGACCTACAGGGAACATGATCCTCTGCTCCCAATTGTTCCCCACAGTGAGGGGACAATTGTGATTCAGGGGCATTGTTTGGTGGGAATGAATCACCCTTTGTCCCACAGGAAGGGCCCCAACAGCCTCGGCAGGACCCAGAGCCGTGGCTGCTGCTCCTGGATGCCAAGGGACAAGGCAGGAGGACATTGCAGAGCCTGAGCCGGGCCAGCTCCAAACTTTGGGCTCCCCTTTGCGGACAGCCAGGTTCCCCCTGGTCCTGAGGGCACAGCTGCAAGGGCTGGGATCAAAAGGAACCCCATTCCCGGGCTTTGCACCTTGCTCCAGGTGCTGCCAACCTCAGCTGCTGGCTCATAACCCCACTCCATCCCTGGCAGCACGATCCTGCCACTGCAGGTCACCCCAATCCATGCCCAGTGCTCACCCCTGGTTGGGCTGGGCCAGGAGGCTCAGGGCTGCTCTCCCCCCCTCCCTGGCACACGGCTGGTGGGGGCATCAAATATTTATCCAAGCCCTAAAGAGCAGGCAGGGAGGGGATTGGGTTTCCAAGCTCTCCAGCTCACCCCACGCTGCTTTGTGTGTGCCAGGCACTGGGCCAAGCCCATCAATAAATAACACGACCCCTCGCCAGGAGCCGCTGCCACCGGTGCCCTGCTCCCGGCCCCGGCCCCACGCTGCTCCCAGCATTAAACTTTCAGGTGCTGGGAAGAGGCAGCAGCTCCCACTGGCTGGGGAATAATTATTCACGGGGCTGGAAAGCAGGGAAGTGCTTTGGTCTGGGTGTTTTCCCAACTCACGCTCCTCCAGGAGCACTAATCCCATTCCATCTCTGAACCAGCAGCGAGGGCCATGGCTCAGTCCCCATGATGGCACAGCATCCTGGGGATGGCACAGCATCCTGGGGATGGCACAGCATCCTGGGGACATGGGGCAGTGGTGGCCTTGGCAGTGCTGGAGAACAGTTGGACTTGATGGTTTTAGAGGATTTTTCCAGCCTAAACAGTTCCGTGATTCTGTTCTGTGATTCCATCTACACTTCAGTGCTTACAAGTGCCCACCTGGCACAAGAAGAAGGAGCACAAAGCCACTGCCAGGGCAGCCCCATCCTACAGCTCAGAATTACAGAGCAATATTGGGGGGGATCTGGCGGAAAAGGTCACGAGATGGGGTCTGTTTCAGCTTCAGGCTTCCCGAGGGTCCCATCACTGCTGCTGTCCCTCCTCCCCCCCACGTGTGTCCCACCCCGTTACCTCCACCAGCCGGTCCTGGGGCCGCAGCCCCGCTCGGGAAGCCGGAGAGTCGGGATCGACCGAGCGGATGAACTGGCCTGGCCGGGACTTCTCGCTGTGCAGGTTGAAGCCATAACCATTGGGGCCTTTCTTCAGGTGGCAGAGACGTGGGCACAGCTCCTTCTGTCCATTTAAATCCTGTTTAAGAGAGGAGGGGGCGGGGGGGACAAGACACGGGGGTTAACTGATGGGTTTGGTTCACTCCAAGGCAGAGGTGACCATAAATAAAGGAGGAAGCGCCCTATCTGCCTCCCGTCCTCTGCACAGGGACAGGTTAACAAATGAATTTCCTCTCATTGAGCCTATTTTAGAAAACCAATTGTCCAAAACCACTCCAGAAAAATTAAAACAAAACAAAAAATGCATTTCCTTCACCAGGAGCAGCCCAGATAAACCCACCCGCACGCCGGGACCCCCCCGGCAGCGGCCGAGCCCCAGGCAGGGAGGATCCAAGGCCGAGTTCTGCTTCGCCCAGGCTCACCCAGACCCGGGATTAACCTCACTTATTTATTTAAGGCAGCACCACGCCCGTGATCCTGGTGACACCAGCATCGCCCGCGGGTGCCATCACCTCCCAGCGGGGGGGCTGGGATGACGAACCCCAAAGTCCAACAGGTCCCCCAGCACGGGAGGGCTGAGCTTGTGCAGAATGTCATGGCTCAGTCACCTCAGGGCTGATCCCAACTCCTTCATCCCCTCAAGGAGGGATTTTACAAAGGAGGACAAAGTGGGGGCACACAGAGTGGTCACCCCTGGGGATGTCCTGTGCTGAGGGATGGAATTTTCATAGAAACACAGAATGGTTTGAGTTGGAAGGGACCTTAAAGATCATTTCATTCCACCCCCTGCCATGGGCAGGGACACCTTCCACTGTCCCAGGTTGCTCCAAGCCCCGTCCAACCTGGCCTTGGACACTTCCAGAGATGGGGCAGCCACTTCTGTGGGCAATTTTGGCCATAGCTTCAATGCCCAGGAGGGACAGTGGTGCATCAGGGTTCAGTACCAGCCTGATCAGCTCAATCTCAGCATCCAGGAAGAAACAGGGATGCAAGATGATCAACCCTAACACACAGAATGGTTCAGGTTGAAAGGGGCCATTGGAGGTTATCTAAGTTCAACCTCCCTTTTCAGGCAGAGGTCCCTAGAGCACGTCACTGAGGATTGTGTCCAGACAGCTTTTCTCTAACACAGGAGGGGTACCTTGACCACCTGAGGGTGCTGAGCACCAAATTCCCCAAAATCTGCTGACACACGAGGGTCACCACCAGCAACACCTGTCACGGGCATCGGGGCACACTCAGACCCACTGCAAACTGCTCTGGAACTTTACAGAGACTCACTTGGCAAGAGTTTTTTATTAAAAACCAGCTCTTGGTGTTGACACCTCAATCCCAGATCAGTTCTTAAAGTGGAAAAATTATCAGTGCAAAAACCCAGATCAGGATGGGGCTCCCAAGCACCTCAGCCCCACAAACCAGGAGCAGCCCCGCACCCTCATCCTCTCCCTCTGCACATTTAACACCCCTGGACTTTTCCCATGGCCCCAGAGCAGCGGGTTCACCCTATCTGCAAACATTTCCAGCCTGCCTCCGAGTTCTTCAAAAACTGAGGAAAACAGGAAATGATTCAACCGGCCCAAGAGGGTCGGATTCGCGCGACCTTAAAGGACACTCGGGGCTCTGTGCGGCAGGACAAGGGGGCATGTGCCACAGGCTGAGGGCAACGTGGCTGGGATCACCAAAATGAACCTGAGGTCACCTATTCAGGTTTAAAAAGGACCTTTTTAAACCGTTTTCCTCTGGTTCCATTTTCACAGGGTCGGAGCTGCAGCAGCAGAGGGAAAACACCGAGAGAAATCACTGAGAAAATCACCCAAAAAATGCTGCACTGTGGGTGCTGCCCCAGCGTGGGGATCCCCCGGAGATACACCAGGGTGTATCTGCCTGTGGGGATCCCCTGGGATCACCAGTGAAATCAAGGTACTCAATAATTAAACCACACAGGGGAAAGCTCCACTGCAGGATCCCTTTGGCTGCGAGGGTGGTGACCGGTGCCATGTCCTACGTGGGCTTGTGCTGCTTTCACCCCAAAATCTTGAATTTAAGGTCCTTAACTGGGTTGAATTCAAGATATTTATTTTTAAGTATATATATATATATATAAAATAATCCCAATTCAGCATCTGTTCTGAGCAGAAATCCTCAGGCAAAACTGCTTATCGTCCCGCAGAGATGATCCAGGGCTTTCACCGGGCTCTTAAACCTCCTGACTAACGCAATCCTTGGCTGCTGGAAAAAACAGGTCTTGGAGCTGAGCTCTGCAAAGCCCCTCTCTGGGATTAAGCAAACGCTGACACTCCCCTCGCTTCGCCCCTGCTCAGACTCCCCCACTGACACGGAGCCGCTGCCTCTCCTGCCAGCTCTGCTCTCTATTTTCTTTTTCACCCGTGCCAACATTTCCCTGGTTGTGTTCTGGGAAGATATTTCCTAAGCTCCCAGGGGGAATTTGGCCTTTGTGAAATCCAAACCCTGCCACAAAGCGTTCCCTGGAACAGCAGCACGTTATCTGGGCTTCCCAGGAACCCGCCTGCAGAAACACTCCGGTCCTGCTCCGGAGGAGGCTTCGCTGCCTTTCACACGCCAAGGACTTGAAAGCCAATTTGGATTAAGTTACATTCACATGGATACTATAAAGCAACAAAAACGAACTCTATTTTTTTGTCTATTTGCCTGCAAAAAAAAAAAAATTTAAAAAAAATTGCAAAATGAAGCAATTTTTTTTTCTAGGAATTCGGATTCTACCAGTGGCCATTAATTTAATAAACGGGATTAAGGAGGAATGAAATGGCAAGGCACACTCTACCTGCAAGCATCCCTGTCTGTACCATCCAAGGGGTGTGTGTAGATAAACACTGCCTGGACAAGCTGCACTGCCACCCCATCCCTGGAGCTGCTGCTTGAGACAAACCATCGGCATATCAAAAGGAAAATGGTTTCGGAAGCACAGTTCAAGCTGGTCCATTTAAAAATGCACAAACAAGACATTAAATAACAATGAAACACTTCCAATAAAATAAAAAAAAAAAACTAGTTGGGTGTTGCCAGCTCTCACAATCTCATAGCAACTCTTACAGCATTTGATTTTTTATTTCCCTTAGAGTTTCCAGCACTGCTGTTGGGAACTGGGGTCCCCTGGGGACACCCCTTGGCTTACTGGGGATCTTCCAGGGACAACCTCCAGCTCATTGGGGTCCCCCAGAGACACCCCTGACCAGAGTCCTCCAGGGACACCCCCAGGCTCACCAGGATACCACAGCACTGGCTTTGTGCCACCTCATGCAGGTCCCTGCAGTGACCAGGACCATTCCCATTTCAGACACCTGGAGCTGGCACCACAAATGTCACCAGCTCCCATTCACGAGGGGTTTCCACACCAGCAATTAGCTGTGCCAGCCTCCATGCAGGCAGAATCCACTCCCAGCAGTACCAAAAGAAAACAAACCCACCTCCTGGGTTTTGAGGGGCAGCAGAGCAGCCCCTCAAGCTCTGTTACCCAACCAAACCCACCTGCCCCTACAAAAGTCCCTCCTCGACACACCACCACGAGGTCACTGGTGCCAGAGACCCGCTCACTGCCACGGCTGACCCTGAGCCCCAGTGTTGGGACAGGGACGTCCACTCGCTCCCCTTGTCCTGATCCCACCGCTTTCACAAAGGTGAGACTCACAAAACCAACCTGCACCTTCACACCATCCCTCCACAGCCCGACTGTGAGCAGGAATGGGGACCAAAAGGGCTTTTCAAAGACCAGCCCAAGAAGCTGCAGGAACAGCCGCAGGTCTCTCCACACCCAGGATGCTCAGAGACAGCACTGGCCAAGCCCCAGGACCATCTCCAGCCCCTCTGCCCTACAAACACATGCCCACAATGGGCTAAAATGCCTTGAAAAGCCACGTTTTAGGGTTTTACTTTGAGAATAAAAACCAGTGCCAGTGTGGACACCTGGTTCAGTTCTCCTGGGTCCTCCAGGAGAGGAGGAGGACAAGGAGGACAACACACACACACAGACACAGACACACACACAGAGCTAATCTAGCGGCCGAGGCCGGGTCGGTACCATCCTCCCTGGGATCCTGGTGGGTCCTGCAGGCCCACACACCAAGGTCACGATGCTGCCGAGCCCCTCAGCACAGGGGGTCACCCCAAACCTCCTCCAAGGCTCAAGGGACACTCAGCACAGCCGGGAAGTGCGTGGTGTCCCAGGGAATCGGGGATTTGCTCAAACTCAGCCGAGCTCACGTGCTGGGAGTGACGGTCACCCTGTCACAGCGTCATCCCCAGAGATCAGGGCTCGGCCCTAATCGGCTCAGTCCCGCCTGGGACCACCTCACCCTGCTCCTGGCACCAGCCCATCCCTCCATGCCCATCCCAGGGGCTTTGCCATTTCCTGGGGGCAGCCAAACAGGCTCCAGTTGCCACTGTCGGGAACTGCACCTGGATGCACTCCAGGCTCCGGATCGGCGACATGTCAAACCTTTCCGCCTCTGCTCGGCAGAGCTGGAGAAAACCCAGGCAGGAGCATTCCTGCCTAATTCACATTGCTAACATATTTTCTTTTAAGTCAGCTCCCGTGGCGTTTCCTCTCCTTTTCCATGTGGTTTCGGACAGAAAATGGCTCCTTCACTCCCTGAAAATCAAATCTCTGCAGCAGAACCCACCAGGGCTGGGGGACACCAGGGTCCCGTCCTGCCCTGGGGCCACCTCAGGACACCCTGCTCAGAGCCTCAGAGACCATTCCCACTGTCTTGCCTCCAGCTGGGGCCTCTCCATCCCCTGCACTTTGGATTCTCCACCGCAGGCAGTGGCCACCAAGGGATGGGAGGGGATGCACAGCCACCTTTAGGGGTTGTGGAGGAGAAGTGCAGGACCCTGACCCAAATCCAAACCCCAGCAGGCAGAGGAGCAAGGGACAACTCTGGGAGCCTGGAAGGAGCCAGGAAAGGGGGCCCAGGGGCCACAGCACCACCAGAACAAGAGGTCCTTTTACACCCCTCTGACAGGGGCACCCTCCCTTGGCAGTACTGGTTATACTGGGAGCTGAGCCGAGCCTTGGGCAAGCTTTAACTGCCAGCATTATTACCACAGTTTTGTTGGAACCTCAAAGGCTGCTGCCTTTGCTCAGATTTAGGGATGCACTTAACTTCAAGCAGATGTTTGTCACCCTGATCTGGGGAGGGGAGAGGTGAAAACCTGCTGTCTCCCACACTGCAAAGGTGAGGAAAGCTGGAAGAAGAAGCAGGAGCCCCCACCATGGCTGCCAGCAGCACCCACAGCCCTGCTTGCCATGAGAACCAGGCAGCTTTGGGATCGTGCCACGGCTGGAGCAGGATTGCTGCCTCCATTCACTGCCGTGCCAGGGATCCGCCGCCTGCTCTAGCAGGGCTGGGTTTCATTTCTCTTCCCCCAGGAATGACTCAAGTTTTCCCATTAAAGCAGCACCAGAAAGGGGGCTATTGTAGCCCTGCATCCCCTGGGGCCAGGGGCCCTCGGTGACACTTTTGGGGAGGGGGGAACACAGCTGACAGCAAATGTCAAAGGAGCCTCGAAACCCATCTGGAGAGTGGGACAAGGGCTGGCAGCGCTGCGGGGGGCAGGCACAGCACCCCCAGGTCTGCACTGTGGGGCGAGGACACGGCAGCTCTCCCACCATCCCCACTGCTGGGAAAAGCAGAGCAAGGATGCTCCCGGGGCTCCCCAACCCCCCCACGGTCCTCAGCTCCTCACTGGGATGCTGCCCCCCACGCTGTTGGGAAGGGCTCGGGGCTCATTCCCTCCCCCTGTGTCCCTCCAGCCACACACTCTCACCCAGCTCCATCCCTCGGCTCCATCCCCCGGCTCCAGTCAGCCAGCGCTGGGGCGGCTCAAACTCCAGATGTTGGTGAAATGCTATAAATAACAGAGAGGGAGGGGGAGACGGGGCTGGGGGGACGCCAGGCCCACTGAACCACAAACAGATGTTCCCTACAGGGTCAGAGCGGGGACTGGGGAGAAAGGTGGCAGTTCCAGCACCCAGAGACCCCCTGGCACTGGCAAAAGGGGGTAATTCACAGGTTTTCCACAGCCAGGTCAGGAATAAATCCTCGGGCAGGACCAGTAAACAACCTGCTTCCATTTTTATACAGCCACAACTCTAATTAGCACCCACCCCATTCCCGAGGTGTTTCGGCTCCAACACCAGCGGTCAAAGGAGGAAAATCCCATGTCATTCCTCCAATGCAGACCTGACAGCCCAGTGACACTCACTGTAAACTCCTTCCCAGCATCTCCCAAGCAGGAGTGCTGCCACCTCCACATCCCTACAGCCAGGAGAAAGTTTTGGGTGTTCCCAGGGACAAACGGGGACTGCAGAGCATCCAAAGTCATCCCTGTCCTGAGAGAAGAGGATGGGCACAAACACAGCTGAGCTGCCTCCAAATAGCTTTTTCCAGAGCTTAAAGCCAGCAGAGTTACCTTAAATATCACCAGGAGGAGAGGGGGGTGTTGCAGGGTCCTGATGGTGATGGTACAAACTGTGCCACCATGTCACAGCTCCATGTCAGCACCAGGCTGACACTTTGCCTGCCCATCCCCAACACAGCTCTGGGCTGTTGTAGCTTATTAAAATCTCTTCCATTATTCAAATTGCTCCAATTATTTGAATTGCTCCAGCTGGGTCTGAGTGATAGAAGCATCAAAAGAAAAAACTTGTGTATTTTTTTTAAGGGCAGCAGACACAGATTTGTGCCGTTTTCCCAGCAGTGCTCCCCCAGCACCCTCCCACCAGCCTGGGGGGCTCTGCCAGGCACTGGAGCTCTGCCTGGGGGGCTGTACCAGCACACACACCCAACACCCTTTGGATGCATCCCAGCCTTTGGGCCCTGCTGCTTTCTCTGCCAACAGGCAGCACAAAGGGAGCGAGCGGGAACGGCAGGAGGGCGATTCCAGTTAGCAGTGGAACATGTCCAGCCACAGGTCCCTGCAGGACCCACGGCCAAGCTGCAGCTGAGGGGACAACTTGGATATTTCAGGGAGTCTCCAGTCCCTGCTGGGGTTGCTGTGATGGATGGGAGCACCAAGTCAGGCTGGTCAGGGTGACACCAGGTCCCTGCTCTGCCCCCAGTCAAGCCCGACAACAGTCCCTGTGAGGAGGAGAGTGATCCACCATGCCATGGAAACCCCATGCCTGCAGTATGGCTTCTTCCAGCCATGGAGGGGAAGGATGATGCCCACAGTGGGTCCTGAGCCTCAGCAGGGACCCACTGAACCCAAGGACACCCACCCTGAGCCCTGCAGCCCTTTTGGACACGGCAGAGGGGACAGTGTGGGTCACTAGTGACCCACAGCCCCTTCCAGGGTGGTGCAAAATCAGTCACAAAAAATTACTGAGGTCCTTCACCACGCCCTGGCAGTGCAGCAGCAGCAAGAAGGGGTTTGCACCTCCCTGTGCCCTGCACCAGAGCGTCCAGGTCATCCCAATCCCATGTGCCCCAGTCCTTTCCAGGTGCTGTGGGATGCAAATCCCCCAGGTACCAGCACCCTGCCAGAGCTGTGCCCCAGGCACAACCAAAGGGCTGTTATCCCAGCAAGCTGCCAGGCAGAAGAAAACAAGAGCAGGAAGGATGTGGAGGGTGGGGAGGATGCCCAATGTCCAGCCCAGGGTGACAGTGCCTGCCAGGCTGGGTGGCCCCACTCCCACCCCGGCACCCACAGGGTGATGGGAACAGCAGCTCCCTCACAGCTCCCATCAGGGCTTCACCTCCAAACAATCCACTGCCAAAGAAACCAGAGCTTGACCTTTGCTGCTGCCGCTGCCCTAAGGCGAGGGGTAAGCCTGGATTTGCCCCTCTCCCAAATCCCGGGCACTGAACCGGAGCATTACGGAAATCCCTGAGCACAAAGGGGCCTCTCAGGAGAGGGGCTGTGGCCAGGCCATGTCCTGCTCAGGGCCACGTGTCCCCAGTGGGGACAACCCCAGGCGAGACCCCGATGGGCACGTCCCCACTGTGGGAACACCAGCCCAGGGCAGCTCCACGGGGTCCAGCTGATCCCCCCAGCAGCACTGACTCCAACTGAGCTGTCCTGGCCATTCCCTGGCAATCCCACAGCTGGGGAATTTCTCAGCCACAAGCTGCGGGAAGCAGCATTTTTTCCCCTCTTTGCTGGCGTTTGAGCAGACTCAGACAGCGAAGGCACCCACGCTCTTCCCCCCGGGCAGGGCTGGAGCCAGGAACAGCAGCCCAGGGTTGGCTGGAGCAGGGAGCAGCTGGCCCGGCCCAGGGAGAGACTGGGAGGAGGGAAGGAGGCTGGAGGAGACCGAAACCGCCACGTGCACGTGTTTTCGTTGAGAGAGACAACTTTTCCAGCCCGACCTGCCAAGGGGACACGCAGCCGGGATACCAGCGAGCTCCCCTGCTCCAGAGGGATCAGCTCCAGCACAACGTGGGGCAGCAGCATGGGTCCTGGCAGGCTGGCATTTGGCCAGGAGGAGAAACATGGCATCTCCATTCTGGATTCAAAGGGATCTCATCAGATCCAGAGGGACCTGTTTCCTAGTGGGTGGGAGGGAAAGGAGCATCGGTCACTGTGCAGAGTTCAAGCTGCTGGAACAGGGGGAAAAGTCCTTCCCACGCTCACCATGAACCCCCAGGCGAGAAGAGGGATTGCTATGGACAATGGGAAGGCAAAGGGAGATGCTGGGAATGAGCTTCCCTGATCCCACAGAGCTCCCTCCCTCCACAGGGGCTGTGCTGCAGCACAGAACTCACATCCCCTGCCCAACACCTCAACACCCCAAAACACAGACACAACAGCACATGTCCATGTCCTCAGCACTGCTCCAAGGACAGGTGATGGATCCCAGATGGAGCCTCCAGCTCAGGGCAGAGCCCATAGGTGAGTTCACCACAGCTCCCAGCCGGGGGCTGTGCCGGAGTCGGGCACCACCACCTGCCCTTTGGACTCCCCTGCTGCCTCCAGGCCAAGCCTTGAGCAATCACCAAACACTCATCTGTGCTGGCCCCATTCCTTGCCTTCAGTGACCCCGGTCACGAGCAGGAATCCAGTCCTACAGCTTTGTGCTCCCACAGCACTCGCTGGGCACCGGGGATGCCGAGGGAAATCCCCCCAGAGGTGGTGAGGGCTCGTGCCATGCACTGGGCACCGTGGGGAGCACCCTCCCACCCCTGAGAACACTCTGCACCCCGTTACAGGTGGGGCTCACAGGGAAGGAAAGGTATTTTCCCAAGGGCTGAGGCTGCTCAGGCTCTGAAGTCCTGGCTTTCACCCGTGCCAAGGCTGTGGGACTTGGGGGCACCATCACAGGACCATGTACCCAACCCCAGAGCCCACCAGGACCAGCACCAACTGCTCAGACCCACGGAGAACCTGCCCTGAAAGCCTGATTTTTGGGGATGGGGTGCAATCCCACTGCCCTGCAGAAAGCTGGCTGTTAGTCGAGACATGGAACACGGAATGGGGAGAACCTCTGCACCACCACCTCAGCGAGGACACGGCTCCTGGTCCCCCCCACCCTGGAGGAAGAGGTCATGGGTGCTACACTCAGCCTTGCAGAGCCCAATAAGGCACATGCAGGGTGGGAAGGATGGCACAAGCCATTGCACTGTCCCTTTGGGGCCGGTTCTCTCCTTCTGCTCTGCCACCGAGCCCACCTTGGAGCGAGGGGCGCAGTGGACACGGGGCAGGAGCAGGACACATCTGCACCCCCTCAGCCCGGCCCCTGCCCAGGAAGGGGGAGAACAGGCGCTGCTCTGTGAGTGCTGAGACCAGGGAAGTTCAATAGTTTACTCCCAATATTTGTCTTGGCTGGGCAGCACAGCTCGCTGGAGGAAATGGGGCAGGGGGAGGGCTCCAAACATCCTCTGCATTCCTCGTACCGAAAGCAAAGCCAGCGCTGTGGCACCCGTGCTCGGGGTCAACCAAATGTAAGGCCTTTTGTCTTTAGAAATCCTGCAATAAAACATCCAGGGGTGCAATTTTCTAAAAAGCAGGAGGGGCGAGGAGCCTTGGTCCCAGCCCTCAGCCTGACACGTAAACTACTCCCTTCTCCCAAAAACCCACAAGCCAAAGCCTTTGCACAAAATCTGCTGACCTGGACACAGCACCCAAAGCCTCTGGCTCTGCTGGGGCTCTCCTCGACCTCCCCCTCCACAACTCAACCCTGCTGCCACAGCTCCATTGCACAACGCTGGCACCCGCTCCGTCCCACGACACTGCCGGGAAACACGGGACCAAACCGAGGCCTGACGCAATCAGGGAACACCAGGGCTCATCCCACTGGGATGCTCAGCTCCGAAAATGACACATTTCAAACCCAGCTCCTTAAAAACGAGGCGGCCACAGAAGATGCCCCTTGCCCAGGAGCCGAGCACGCTCCAGCTGCTGCTCCCAGGAGAGGGGCTGGTGCTTATCTCCAGCCCAGGAGGGCTGGGGCAGATAAGGGGGTTTGGGGGACACGGTGTGTCCCCAGGGCAGCACGGGAGGATCTCCTGTGATAACCC
>NW_021940884.1:79891-90585 GCF_001715985.3 Manacus vitellinus | reverse complement strand
CCCACGTCTGGATATGGCCTGAATGCAGCAATGGAACCAGAACACTCAGGGGACCAGGCAAAAGCTGTAATGAAATTAAATTACAATAGGGATCTTGCCAGAAATAATTATGTCAACAACTTGGGGTTTAATTTCTTATTTAAAGGAATAAACCTGTGGATTTTAAAAAACCCTTTACTGACTACGAGTTTGACTTTTTCTCTCTCATATCCCAACCTGGGGTCTCCCAACACCATTGCCTGTAAAAATCTCCGTATCTAGAGACAGAGCCAAGGTCTGGGAGACAAAACCAGCTCAAAACAGACCTTCATTTCCACTCTGAGCTATTCACAGTGCGGGGCACATCCTTCCACCTCACAGCCTTGGTCTCCCAGAGGGCCTGAACGAAGCTCACAAAGGTGATGCCACATATCAGGGCTGTGGGCAGATGGTGTTTCATGGATTAAAAGGAGCTCTTTACAAACCTTGTTTGGAAGTCAGGTGTACCTGGTCAGCAGCTGGAAGCCCTGGTCCCCTCCAGCACACTCTACTCCCTGTGTTTCCATTCTCCACAAGCAATACGAAACTCCAGCACCTTTTATCCAGGTGGGAGCAGCCCCACAGCCAGGGGCTGGGCAGGAGGAGGTGGGATTCACCCAGACCTGCGGCACCACCGGGTCTGGGATCAAACTCCTGGAGATGATTTACCCAGCCACGCTGCACAGCAGCACTGGGACAGCCCTGGCTAAACAGCTGGGAATGTGCAGCGTGTCCCCTCCTCCACAACTCACTTGGGTCTTGGGAATAAAGAGGGAATCCAAAAAGAAAACCCAAACCCAATATTGTTTTAAGGTTTCCTCCACCACGACAAGACCACGAGCCCGACCAGGCTGGAGAAGCTCCAAGGGATGGAGGGGAGGCACAGCAGGGGCTCTGTGCAGCTGCCAGGGCACACGAGGAAGGCCCTGGCGCTGCCAGAAGATTTTTAATTTATTTGAAACCATTTAATAGTCGTCCTATTGAACAGAACCATCGGCAGCTGGCGAGGAGCCCACTCGTGAGCAGGGCTGTTACTGAACAAGGCTGCTGGAGCCAATCCCTGCGGGCAGAGGGGGCCGGAGCGAGCTGCACTTCCAACAGCTCCCACTTAATATCAGCTTTCCAATCGTTTTGAGGGAAAGTTTTTGATTACTCGGGGATGCAGAAGGGATCAGCACCGGCTGGACCACACACAGCATCTCTCGGTGTCAGCAGCATCCCCTCCTGCAGCCGGGCACTGGGCTGGGATCAACACCCCACCCACTCCTGCCCCCTCCCAGCGACGAGGGGGTCCCGGGGGTCACCCCACTGCCCCCTCAAAGGACCGGGTGTCCCTTGGGAGCGTGTGGCTCCGGGAACAAAGGCTCTTGGCAGGGCACAGCTCCTCCCGATGCTAATCTGCCTCTTGCCTCCCACCCGCTTTGTGTTTCACTAAAAATATCCCGGCGGAGGAAGTTTCTGCCGCGGGGTGGATGCTCTCCTCCCCGGGAGGGGCTTCCTGCGCTGCCCCGGCACGAAAATAACCCCCCAGAGCAGCCCCTTCCCCGGACCCGCTGCCCTCACTGAGCCTGCACGGGCGAGCTGTGGCTCAGCCCCATCCCATCCCCACAGCCCACCCACGGCTCCAGAGCGTTTGGGGGATGGGACACAGCCACAGTCCACACAGAAGGAAGTGCTTTGCATCCAAAACCCCTTCCCACAGCACCGGGAGGATGCGAGCGTGCGGGACCTGCGGGGTGGGAAGCCAGGGCTGACCCTGCCAAGCAACACACTGGTTTTATCCACCTCACAACCCCGTGGGTGAGTGTCTCGTCTTGAACCTGGATTGTATCCAGCAGGACAAGGCTCAGATCCCTGCCAGCACCTCCTCCAAGCGCTGTGGTGATGCCCAGCACACGCTGCTCATCCCAAGCCAAAGCTTCTCCGGCTGCCACACGCCCCAAGCTCCGTTCCCGAGGTGCTGAGCTGGAGCTGCTCCAGAGCCCACCCCCAGCCCAGCCCCTGACACACGATGCCAGAGCCCGGCACCATCAATAATGCAGCGGGGTCAGCGCCGGCTTCCCCAGGCTCGGCCCAGCTGCTGCCCTGCCTTAAACCCAAGGGATCCCTCTGCTGCTCCCTGGCTGAGCTCCCACATAAAACACCCCTCCACGAGTGCCCACTGCAATGGCATTCTTTGGGGGGAGGCAGGGGGTCTCCAGCCCCACTGTCCTGCCCCCAGCTCCCCACAGGCATCTTCCCTTCCACACCCATCCCACCCTATGTCCTCAGCTGGGAACAGCACCCGGAGCAGCTCCACACCACGGGTGCAGAAACAGTTTGCAGAGTTTCTTTTTAAGCAGAGAAAGGCAGAGCTCACAGTGACACATCCCTGCCCTGATGGGCACACACACAGCTTCCCTTCAGCTCTGCCCATCCAGACCCTCAGATTCCACAGAAATAGCTGCTGTGGGAAGGGCAGGGAACGCCACAGGGACACAGCCACGGAGCCCTGGGCTCTGTGCCGGAAGGTTTCCCCACAGCAGGAACCTCACCCAGGCTGTGCCAGGGATAAGCTTTGCCATCCTCCCCATCACCCCCTCCCACAGCTCTGAGCCTGCCACGGGGAGTACAGGATGCTGCAGGGAAGTGCTTTAATTCAAACCATCCCCTCACTTATTTATTTTTTTTTTTTAAATTGCATAATTGCTGCAGACATTTCTGCTCATGTTTGGTTTTATTACATCTTTGTGGTTATTCTACAAGCCCTAAATTTTGGGCCTCAACTGAGCTGGCAAAGCACTCCAAAAACATCTGTCCCGAGTTACTCCCCTTCCAGCGCTCCGGCAGGAGACATCACAACACAAGGGGTTTATTTGCATCAGAGAAAAGTTCTTATTCCTGAACCAAAGAGAAGAGTAAATATTTACGGCCCCAATGTCAGTGCTGGCCCCACACCTGGTCCCAACAGGCACCTGGCCACCGTCCTGCAGAGAGCAACACCTCTGTCCCCAGGCACATCAGGCCAGGGCACACAGGAGCTGCCACAACCCCGTGGCACCCGAGGGACACCCATTCCTGCCAGCAGCAATCCCAAGGTGACACCGTCCCTCCCTGAGCAGGGGACAATCAACAAGCAGCCGCTAATTCCCCTCCATTAAAATTTCCAGACTCAACAGGCTTAAATCCAGCAGCTACAAGACATGGGCTTGTTCTCCAAAGGATAAACTTTGGAGAAGTTTATCCTTTGTAAAGGTTGTGAAGGTCCCTCTGCACACCCACCCCCCGCAGCCCAATTTGGTGAGACAGGAGCAGCAAGGGAGGGAATTGCATGACCCCAAGAGCCTTTTGGTGGCTTTGCTGTTGTTCTTATTTCTCCTATAAACACACCTGGAGAAGGCAGCGAGGCAGCAAGTCCCAAGGACACCCCAAATGCATCTCACACAGCCCGTGGGCCCTAACGGGGCTCCCAGTGATGGCACATCCCTCCCAGTGCACAGCAGGAATGGGACAGAGGAGCCACAGCCGCCTGTGAAGGTGCTGCCAGCCCTGGGCCATGACCCCTGCCCACCAGGGGCACCTCTGGAGTGAGCAGCAGCACCCAGGTGAGCGCTGGCAGCACTGCCCAGTGCCAGCCCTGCAGCTCACCTGCCTTGTACATTTAGCATCTCATTAACAGCCATCGCTGCCCAAAGGCACCTTCACCATTAAAGTAGCTCACACCAGGCACCCAGAGCAGCCCCTGCCATTCTGGGACCCCCCTGCTCCCCACCCCTGGACCTGCCAGGGGTGCTGGAACCTGTCAGGGCAAAGCAGCCCCCTGGAAAGCAGGAAACAGCCCAGTGGCCACAAGAACACGTTGGAGACAGGGGAGTACATGGCATGGGGACATGTGCCCTGCCAGGGGACACAGCACGGGGCAGGCAGCGAGTAAGCAAACCCCCAAACCCCTCCCAGCCCAGCAGACACGGGTATGGGCACAGCAGGGACAGGGTAAGGTAGCCCCAGCTCCCTGTGCCACCACGGCCACAAGTGGTGCTGGGGACAGCAGAGCTGTGACAGGGGCAGCCACTGGCTGCCAGCCCTGCCAACCTGCACCCGGGGCAGGCAGCAGGATTGGAAATAGGTGCTGAATTATTCATGGCATCACCGGGTTCCTGGAGCACGAGGTCCCTGCTGGGGTGCACAGTGACCTCCCCACCTATGGCAGAGCTTGGGGGGTCACCCCTCTTGGGAAATCAGTCTGGGACAGCATGGGGGGGCTGGCAGGGCTGTGCCCACCCTCCCTGCTCCATCACCCCCCGCTGCCCACCCTGCCAGCCATCCTGGGTGCCAGACTTCCCTCCTCTTTTTGTTTCAGCTGCTCCTTGCTTCGGGCTGCCCTGAACAACCCGGCCCCAAATCCAGGAAAACTCCAGCCTTTATATAAACAAATGTGCTCACAAAAATGCAGCTCCCTGGGAGCAGCCTGGAGCATCGGCCCAGGTTCCCACAGGGGCAGGCTGGGGCCACAGGTCTGCAGGGGGGAGGGAGCTGCCTTTTCTCCTCCTTCACTAAACGCCTCCAGGGGAGCTCACAAAAGCCCTAAATCTGGCTGGGGACAAATCCCAGCTGCCACAGCCCCACTGCAGGGGCTGAAATCTCCTCAAGTCCTCCCACACTCAGGAGCTGCACATCCCAGTGCCTGTGATCTGCAGGAGCAGGATGGGGCTCAAACTGCCCCATGGAGGGACAGCACTGGGGGGCCGAGCATGGCACAAACTGGGGTCAGCCACCCTATGTCCACCATCCCCTGACCTCCAGCTGCTTTGGGACACAGAAGGAGGGACATGTCCCCCAGACAAAGAGCCTGGAGCAGGTTTTACCACCTTGAAGCGAGCAGGACTGCACAGGAGCAGGGTCAGCTCCTGCTGCTCCGGCCACCCCTGACCTCACACCAGGGTCACACACTCCAGCACGGACAAGTGACCTTGGCCAGGGGAGCTGGCAGGGCCCAGCTCTCGAGGGCTGCCAAGGCAGGAGCAAACCAGCTGCTGACCCAAGGCTCTGTGAGTGCCCGACATGCTCAGCAGCCCATCCCCAACCCCACACGGGGACATCACTCCTGGAGTCAGTTCCCTTTGTCCAGTGCAGGCTACACCAAAATCAGCTCTGTCTCTGGCACATCAAGCACTGAATGCCCAGGCAAAGCCCCCACTAAGCCCCAGTCCCTCTGATGGGGACATGGGGCTTCTCCCCACTCACACCCAGCCCTGCTCAGCTCTCCCTGTCCCACCCTCTCCTTGGAGGAGCCAAAACCCAAAGGCCGGAAAGGACCGTCCTGTTCCCCTGGCCTGACTTCCCGTCAGAACACGCTCTTGGATCCCGACCAGCACACCAAACAGAGACAGGAGAGGAAATCCCCAGTTTGGAAAGCCACCCCCAACCATGCACAGCAAACCCCCACCTTGGGAATGTCAGCCATCCCAGGGGTGCACCAACCCCCCGGGGAAACACACCCATCATCGTCACACAGACCTTCCAACAGCTTCAAATGATGCAAAAAATACAAAAAATCAAATATTGCCTCCAATCCTGCCCTGTCAGGGAAGGGCAATCCTCCTCTGCAAGATCCCAAACAGCTCCAGAGGGAAGAACCATGGGGTGAGAGCCCCTCATTATCACTGGGATGCTCACACCTCACAGCAGCATCAGCCCTTATCTGCACAGGGGGATTTCCCCATGGAGGGCTCCTGAGGACATGACACTTTCCTGACTTTCCCACTGATCCCCTCCCAGTAGCCCAATGGGGTCAGCACTCAGCCCCCAGCCCTGCTCCAAGGGGACAGAGACCAGGCAGCCCCTGCAAGGCCCCCAGGGAGAAGGAGGAAGATGAGGAGGAGAAGGGGGACACCCATGGCAGCTCCGTGCTGGAGGAGGCCATTGAGCACCAGTGGCAGCACAGAGCA
The DNA here is from genome assembly GCF_001715985.3 of Manacus vitellinus. NCBI lineage: Eukaryota > Metazoa > Chordata > Aves > Passeriformes > Pipridae > Manacus > Manacus vitellinus. The sequence goes on along the minus strand of NW_021940884.1, from coordinate 84,640 downwards.
GTGAGCACAGGAGGGGACAGTGCAGGGACACGGAAGGGAAGGGGACAGATGGCTGTGGAGCAGTGCCAGAGTCACCAGCTCGGCCGTGACACGCCCACATGGCTCCTGTCACATTCCCACCTGGAGCAGGGGCAGCCTGGAGCGAGCCCTGCTATCTGCAGAGCACAACCCTGCGCCGTCCCCGCCAGCCGTGGAAACTGGACATTTTCCATCCCGAATTCTTTCCCCTTTGGAAAGGAGTTTACCAATAAAAGGCACAGTCCAGACCCAGGCCACTTAAAAAGAGCTAATTTCCTTCCTATTTCAGCAAAAAGCTGAGAATATGCTTGTCCCAGATGTTCCCTCCCTCCTGCAAATAATGGAGGGGAGAGAAGCTCATTCAGAGCTGCAGCTTTGCCATGTCCCTGCTCTGAGCCGCCTGTCCCGGGGCCAGGAAAGGTCCAGGCTGGGACACCGACCTCAGCTGAGGCACCACGGGGTCACTGATCCCCAGGGCTGACAACCCCAGGACACCCTCGGGGGGCACTCAAGGGGAGGGAGCTGTGCAGCCCCCAGCAGCCAACACTGCCTGGAGCAAGAGCAAAGGAGTCCAAAGTGCAGCTCGGGGCACAGCAGGGTCCCTGAACCAACAGCCACACACAGGAGGTTTTACTCCTACGGGACAAGCCATGCTAACAGAGGAAGGTGCTCCCAGGGGGGCTCACACCCCTGCCCCACCCTGCCCTCACCTTCCTGCTGCCGTGCGAGGAGAAGCTGTGGGAATGCCGCTGGAGGCTGCCCCCGCTCAGATCCAGCTGCGGCTTCCAGACCTCCCCGTTGTCGCTGCCCAGGGCCTTGGAGGGCGAGACGCCGGAGCTGAGCAGGATCCCGTTGTGCACCATGTCCTCGGTGCAGGTCAGGCGCAGGCTGCACAGGTACTCGTCCGTCTCCTTGTCCACCACCAGCAGGCGCGTCTCCGTCTCCACGGCTTTGATGCGCTGCACGACCTGGGAAGGAGAGGGACAGCTGAGCAGGAACACAGGGAACTCTCAGGGGTGGCAGGAGCTGGACCCAAGGGCCATCAGCTCTCCCCCACTCTCCTGCAGCTCCGGTCTGGGTGAAGGGTGGCTGTCACTTCCAGCCATCACCGATGGGGGAGAAGGGCCGAGCACGGCTTTGGGAGATGCCCAGGATGGAGCCTGCAGCCCTGGGTGATGATGGTGGTGGCTCTTTCAGCCCGTTCCCTGCAGCCACACAGCAGCAGAGATCACCCACTCCGACCCTGGGTGGTTTTAGGAAGGAAACAGCCCAATCCATGCATCCATCCCCCATCTGTGCTAGGGACCAGCAGAGACAAGGGAAGACAGTGCTGGGAGCAGGAGATGGGCCCGTCCCCACCAGGATCCAGCTCCAGGCATATTGAATGGGGACACTGTCCTGCTCTGCCTGGCTCCTTCGAACAGATCAGTGACTGGCAGAGGCTCCAACAGGCACTTGTGGTGCCAGCATGGTGGGGAGAGCCGGGAGGAGCTGATCCCACAGCCAGGCAGGGGGGTAGATCCCACCAGCATGGGCTGAGATGGAAACAGGGCAAATCCAGGACATTCACAGGAGCAGGGCAAAGGGAAACCACTTCCAGACTCTCTGCTGGCAGCCACTGAGAGCACCCCCTCCCTGTACGGGCCTTCATCGGAGGAGGAGGGGTGGTATCGCTGGCAGTGCTGTTCGGCCACCACCCGCAGCCACGGGGTGGCCCTGAACACCTCACACATGCTGGGCACCCCCCAAAAGCAGCACTGGGCTCCTTGCAGGGCCCCTGCTCTGATCTAGGTCACACCAGCCAGACACGCCACAACCGCCAAGGTTAGAGCGACAAACGAGCCTAATGCGCAATTAGCCAGCGTTTATTTACTCCCTGCGAGCGCCACTCAAGGTCAACAGAGCCCGTATCTGCAAAGGAGGAAAAGAAACCAACCCCCAAGAAATTTATAGGCTGCAGACAAGGCTGCTTGTCCTGAACCAAGCCATCCACTGCAGCTCCATCTCCGTGTGCCGGTCGTGCTCAGGGCTGCCACCCGTAACCAGCCCGAACGGTGCTGATCCGTCAGGCCCCAGAAAATCCATCTGCTCCCGTTCAGATCCATTTACACCTGACATCAGACGGTGCTGCTGACACCAGCAATGCCTGTGCGGGGACACTTCTCCCAGAAGGGACCTGGCAGCAGCAGCCAACACACGGTAGCAGTGACACAGATGGGGAACGCGCTGGTCCTGCACAGCGATGATCTCCAGACCCCACAGTTTGGATGCTCCAGGTAGGGAATCACAGCAGTCCCATGACCCCAATGACATTCAGAGGCACCACAGAAGGGTCCCAACCCAGCAGGGAGCTGTGCCAGGATCACCCAGCACTGAGTTCCCCAACAGCCACGGCGAGAGCAGCGCTGGAGCAGATGGAGCAAGCGTTTCCCGAGTCCCCCTGAGCCAGGCAGGGATGGAGAGTGGCACAGAGCAGCCCCTCACCATGAGCAGAAGGGGTTTTCTGTGATGAGCCCCCCCAGGCAGCAAGTCTCTCTGGGGACAGAGCAGTGAGGTGGGAGGCAAAGCAGCAGTGGGGCCCCGACAAGGTCCTGCCCAGCACCGTACCCGCTTCCGAGCCATGCTCACAGCCCCGAGCCCACGGCGCTTCTGGAGACGCCGCAGCCTCCCCCGAGCATCTGGCGCCTCGGGACCTTCTCAGCACCGGTCCCAGCCCCATGATTTCCGCAGCTCCACCCAAACAGACTTTCACCCCTGGCGACACCAGCACCAGCCCGGCGAGCCGGCCGGGGCCCTTCCACCCTCGCCAAACAACAGCCGCCCAGGAAGGGGACTCACGATGCCACTGGGAGCAGCTCCGAAAGGGGTGCCTGTGCCCTGTTCCATGGTGCCAGGCTCCGCAGGGACCGGGAGGCTTTCCTTGCTCCGGGCACAGCAGGAGGGCAGGAGCCACAGCTCTGCCCCATGCCCGCGCTGCCGCCGGGGCCAGGAACCCGGGAGCCAGGATGCAATTTTGCATCCAAGACATGAAATGCCCTGAGAACACGTTCTGCCTTCGCTCCTTGGTAAGGCCAGGAAAAAACAGAGAACAAAGACACAAATGCTGCCAGCTTCAGCTGGAAACACAGTTACACCCAAACAGCAAGGCCTTGTTTGCTGCGGGCTCCGTCCTGATGCACATGGAGAAGTGTTACTTGTTCAAGGTTGGGGAAGGAGCAGCACAAGGAGAAGCCACGGTGAACCAGCTGCTCCAACCCATCAGCAGGAGCTGGTGTGTGACCCAGCACAGCATCACCCTTCCCATGGTCCATCAGTGCTGGGTAGTTTTGGGGGAAGGAAGAGGTTCTTATGGCATTGAGGCAGCAGAAAGAGCGATTCCCAGAGCAGGCAGGGCTGCTCCTGCTCCCACCACTTGCATGCTCATAGGTCCCAATGCTATAGCAGCAGAAGCACAGCACAGCACCGAGCTCTTCAACACCCTGGATGAGACACCCCATCCCAATCACTGCTCTGCAGTGGGGAGTGAGTGCCAGGGCTCCCTCCTGCCTCTGCAAGCCAGGGCTCCATCCGGCCTCCAGCAGCAAAAAATGGAAGAAAGACATTTCTCCCATTTCACTCAACCTACTGGGCAGCCCCAGCACGTTTCAAAGGCACAGCTGCTGTCCCTGCTATCGCCCATCCCCAGCAGCCCAGCTCCAGCAGGGAGTTCTGATGGCTTCCAAGGCGCCACAGGAACACAGCTCTCCTTCCTGCCCAGCCACATCAAAGATGGGGATCCTTCTTCAAGGGGTTTGAAATCACATTCAGGACAAACATTAACTTTCACACAGCTGGCTCAGATCATCAAAACAAGCTCAATTAGCCACCAAAACCCACCAAGCTCACAGAAGGGAGTCCATGAGGCTTTAGTGGAGGCTCAGCCTCACCTTCAGCACATCAACATCTACACCTGGTGGGTGAAGCCTGGGAAGCCACAACCCCCCAAAACTCTGCAGGGCCGAGGCACATCCCTGCTCTGCCCCAATGCAGCGCTGGCAGGAGGGCTCACCATGTGTTTTGAGTTACTAAAGCACTAAACCCCGCAGAGCCCCACGAGCCACGAGGCAAACTGTGCCCCTTGCCAGGCTCCGAGTGTCCGCGGGACTGGAGCTGCTTGAACCTCATTGCTTGTTTGTTTAGATGAAACTGTTTGACAAATACAAGTTTCGGTTTTGTAAGCAGAAAATGACACGGCCTGAAACAGCTTCTCTTGGAGAGCTGAGAAACAGCTCCCTTGGACCCCCCCAGCCACGGCCGTGGGCAGGAACAGCCATGGCTCCCCTCCGAGCCCTATCACACTCCGGCCAGCAAAACTGCTGAACATCTGCAGAGCTTTATCAGGAGATTTTAAGGCATCCTCGTACACTCCAGGCTGCACAAGCAGGAGCAGCTCGCCAAAAGCAGCCAAGAAAACCCACAGCAGAGCCGGAAATAAAGCCCGGGTCTCCCCATTCCTTTCCACCACAGATTGCATAACGCGGCGGAGCCCTGCCCAGCCCCAAACACCTTCGGCTTTCCCACCTTGACACGATTACAACAGCCTGTCCCCGGCAGGGAGACACCGCACCGCCCTCTGTCCGCACGGGCACCGACCGTCCCGGGGCACACAAAGCCCCCGGAACCCCGGGGGGGTCACTCACCCCATCTCTGCACCCACCAGCACTGCCCGGACCAGAGGTGCTCCGGCAGAGA
>NW_021940884.1:70169-78843 GCF_001715985.3 Manacus vitellinus | reverse complement strand
CATGGCAGGGGGTGGGACTGCATGGTCTTTAAGGTCTCTTCCAACCCAAACCATTCCAGGATTTGATGATTCCTGGTGGGAAAAGGTGCACACTACATCCCAGGTGCCCCTTTGGAAAGGCCATCCAGGTTTCACCCGGAATGAGCTTGTTTTGGTGAAACGTGGAGATCCCCATCTTCACCTTTTTGCGTTCCTGGTCTTCATTTCTGTGAAATCTGTTACAAGGAGGACATGAGGCAGATTGCCTATCACAGTGTTGGCATTGCACGTCACATTCCTTTGCCACAGGTTTCCTGGCCTTTCTCTGTGGTGTTTCTCCTTCCTCAACAGCTTTCCTACCAGATTTTATAGAGCTGAAGCAAACACTGCAGCCAGCTGGAGGCTGTAAATAAAAGACTCCAGAAAAGAATATTGATTCACTTTTAATCTGTGGTTTGCTTAAAAAAACCCCTCCTCCACTGCAGTTATACATAAAGTCACTCTTCAAAAGAAAGACTCTTGAACCAAAAAGATGGTTGGAGAGTCTGTGCAGGAAAACCATGACGTTATTTATCTCTGTCAGCTCTTCCCACCTCATTCCCTGTAAGCAATGTGGCCATTTGGGTGCTGCAGACAAGGAGAGAGCCCAGTGTGGCTGTGGCTGGGTGGGGGGCACGGGCCCCTGTGGGGACAGGGTGTTGTCCCTTCAGGTGTCTGTCACCCTCAGCCAAGGGTGGGCTCAGCCCCAGGCTCAGCTCTGGCTCCAGGTGCAGTTTGTGCCATGAGGTCCCACCAGACAGGATGCTCTGGTCCCACCAGGGGGGATGTGATGTCTCACCGAGGAGGATGTTTTAAGAGCAGGTCCCACCAGGGAGGATGTGATGCCTCACCAAGGAGGATGCTTTGGTCCCACCATGACGATGTTCTGGTCCCACAGAGGCTCCTTCGCTCCCTGTGGTGCCACAGAAGCTCTGATCTCAGCACAAAATCTTGGGTGACAGGAGCAGAGGCTGGAGAGCTGAGAAGCTCAGAGCCTGCTTTATTTGCTGTACGACACAAGTGCTCCCTTGAGCCTCTTTGTGGAGTCCTGAAGCTTTTTATCGGGCTAGAGGAGTGCGAATAATTGATTTTTCCACTCACTGGCTAAACCAAAAAACTGGAGGGAGCGGGGGAGGAGAAGGAATTGTTTCAAGTTTATTTGAACTAAAAAGTTTTTCTTTTGATTCGGCGCAATAAAAACACGGTGGAGAAAATCTTTTGGGTGGTCAGACTGAATCTTTTAACCCTTTTGAATGTCTTTTAAAAAGCATTGGGAGGTTGCAAAACGAAATAAAAAGGAGAAAACATTTCAAAAAGGAAGAAAAGGGTTGTTTGAATTTTTAAAAAATGCTCCTTTTTTTTGAGCACAAAAATTTTTTCAAGCATGACTTGGATTTATTGGGTTTTTTTAACCTCAGTGTCCCCAAAAGGCATTTTTTCCCCCAAAAGCCATCGATTTCTTGTAGGGAATGTAGGGAACTTGGTAGAGCCCTGACTCAGCACTGGATTTTTGCCTGCTCATAGTCACACACCTTGTGAGCCTAAAATGGAGCATTTATTTCATGGTCCCTCTCCTTCGGGGACTGTGGCTGTGCCTCTGGTGCCCAGCTGGGCTGTCCTGCCTGTCCTGGGTGCATCCTTTGGCATGGACACAGTTCCCAGGGAAATACTGCATTTTTTCACTGCAGCTGATGAAGAAGGAGCTGGAAATGACATGAAAACATGTTGTGCAAAGGTGCATCCTCACATGGCACAAAATCCCTTTGGTTCTTCCCATCCTGCCATTTCCCATCCATGTCTCGTAGGAAAAAACAAAAAAAAAGGAGAGAGCACAGAAAGGCTCCTGCACTCTGGAATAACAGAGCCCTGGTTAAATCCAGCAGGTGCTGCACAGGCAACATTTTCCCATCTACATTTCTGTGGGTTTTGATTTGGGCACATATTTAAGTCTGAGTTGGGCTGGCCTGGAGGTGGAGGAAGTTCAGGGACCTGTGAGCTCACTGGCTTGGAAGGGTTTGAAGCTCTTTTTGGTTGACATCTGCTTCCAGCTCCTTCCCTGCACTTGGCTGAGCAGTGGCAGAGAATTGCACCTGTGGCCCAATGGCTCTTTGGTTAAAGAGTCTTTCTTTTGAAGAGTGACTTTATGGATAACTGCAGTGCAGGTAATGTTTTTTCAGTTGCACCTTTTTGCTTTAGGCTTGATCCTGTGGCATCACTAATGCAAAATGCAGATGTTGTGAGGACTTTCACAGTTACAGAAATCAGAGTCACCCTTCAGGCTCCCTGGCGTGTCAGAGTGGGGATTTTGGGAGCCCACAAAGTCCATCTTGATTCAGAAACCAGGAAAACCTCAGCTGGTCCCCCAGGCCTGCTCAGTTTGGCTTTTTCCTGAGGCAGTGGAAGGGTGAGCAGCTCTGAGGAGGAGGATGGTCCATGACAGAGTAGCTGGGCTGTGCTGCTGCTTCCAAAGGAATGGGAGGTTTCACACCTGCCTTTGGGCCTCTTCTGCCAGAGAGGACACACATTTCCAAGGCTCCAGGGGCTCTGTGTCCCACTCGTGGCCCCACACTGTGCCTGTTGGATGGTTTGGGGCAGATCCTGTGCCTTCTCCTTTCCCCTTCTCCCAGATCCACTCCTGGAATGTGGGTCGCTCCCTTGTGCTCACCCTGCTCTGGCATGGGAGCTTTGCCAAGGGTGAGGAACAGGCTGGGCCCTTCCTCCCTCCCAGCCTCCTCCTCCCCATCAGTGCTGGTGTTTATCCACCCCTGCTCCACACCCAGCTTTGCACATGGAGCAGGAGCTCACCGGGCTGGTTCCAGCCAGGCTCCAATTCCCAGCAGAGCTTGGCCACCCACAGACCTTCTGCCTGGGTGTGGAGGGAGGTCTGGTCCCTCTGCTCGAGCTCAGGGATGCACCTTATGTTGGATGATATCCACTGGGAGCTGCAGAGCTCTTGCCACTGCAGTAATTTGCTCTTACTATGAATAAATGAAGTCTTGGGCTTTCCCACTGGCACAGATGCTGCCGTGTTCATTCCTCCCCTGTTTCACCATCACTCAGTATGGGGCTGCTGTGTCCTGGCTGCTCTCAGGGGATGATTTCAAAGGGGATGATTTATTGGTGCTGCTGGAGGAACCAGGAATGAGAGGGGAGCTCGTAAAAAGCACGGTCTCATTTTCCCTGAGCCTCTGTGTGTGGCACTATTGAGCTGTAAACATTCCCCAGGTTAGATTGATGGGGATAGAAGGAGAACTGATCATTAGGAGGATTAATTACATGTTTTGTGGATTGTGAAAGTCCAGAAAGTTCAGTTACTCTGCTGAGGGCCGGGAGATCCCTCTTGCACAACCTGGGCCTTTATCACCTACAGGAGAGAGCAGAGCTGTGGGTGCTGCCCCGGGGGGCTGGTGGTGCTGGGGCTGTGCAGGGGTGGAGCTGGTGACCAGCCAGGCCGGGCACACCCGAGAATTCCACGTGCCAGCACACCCACGGCCAGGTGAGCAGGCAGGGGTGCTGCTCCCACAGCCCATGTGAGCCATCCTGCTCTGCCCCCACAGATGGGCACTGCTGCCTCTGCCAGGCAGCCCCCCTTCTCCCTGGAAGAGCTGAGGTAGGATTCCTAGAGGAAAATCCCATGGATAATGTGACTCCAGAAGGACTTGATCGTGGAGAGGTTGGTACTGGCACAGATGCAAGCAGTGCTGGTGCCAGTGCCACCCCAGCGTGTCACCCCAGCAAGGACAGGGGTGTAAGAGCAGCACTGAGCCCTCCAGATGGGGCTCCCTGTCCCTGGGAGTACTCATCCTCAGGAGCACCCATTCCTGGAATCACCCATCTCCAGGGGCATGTTTTAGCATGGCCATGCCTGGGTTTAATCCTTCTGTGCCATGAAAGTTGTGGGTGAGGCTAAAAGGTTTGGGGCATCAGCTCTTGTGGCATGTCCAGCTCTGGGTGCCACCCCAGCACCCAGGGGACCCTGCAAGGGCTGGGACCACTCCTGCAGCATCTCCCTGCCATGGACAGGACGGGCAGGACATCCCCAGGAACCTTCATGGCCCCCTGAGGTGTCTGCAGCTCTTGACAGGGCTCTGGAGGGGACCCCGAGGGACATTTTAGTGTTGCTGCCCCACCAGCCACTCCTGTGCCAGCCCCAGCATCCTCAGCAGTGGGGCAGGGGGCTGGCAGGATGCCCAGGGAGCAGGCAGAGTGGGCAGTGCTGGCATAGGTCACCCTCCCTCCCAGTGTCACGAGTCACATCCCCTCCCAGTGGCACATGCCCAAGACAGGTGAGTGCCCAAAGCAGAGTGGGCGCTCCCCAAATACAGCCCTGTGTACAGTCAACACGAGGGTGGCACCTCCAGGCTGGCACAGCCCTGGGGACACCTGAGGGACGTTCCTGGGTGGGAGAGTGGGGTCCACGGGAGGGTCCCAACCCTTGGGCTCCCCAGGAATGGCTCTGGGCAGCTGCAGCTTGGCCAGGAACATCCTTGATGTGTCTCTAAGCCACTGTCACCTTATCAGTTCTCTGGATATCTTGGAAATAGGCAAAAGGGTGGGCACAGAGAGACCATCACCTCCTGATCTCTGCAGCTCCTACCCCTTGTCTCCAGTCCCCATCAATTCCCTGGCTGGTGTCAGGGTGAAGGTGTGAACAGGAGGGAGTGGCAGGGATGGGATCCCTGGTAGAGCCCAGCTCAGCGCCAGGTCCTGCAGTCCAGGCTCCCCACAGGGATATTTGGGACCATCACAGATATTTGGGATGCCCAGCTCTGTCCAAGGGATTTCCATCCTCAGTCACCACCACAGCTGGAGGGGGGCTCAGTCCTGGCCTGGCTCAGCGCCTGCATCCCTGAGGAACAGCTTCTGAGCAGAGGCGATGGTGGAGAAAATTCCTTGGGGAGTTTTCTTCCTCCCAGTACACGCAGGGCCCTGCAGCCACTGTGAGTGTGCCCAGGCCAGCCCTGGGGTGAGCTCACAGCAGCTCCCCTGCCCGGCTGGTTCCCATCCCAGCCACTGCCCTTCCCACAGCCCCCGGCCCCGGTGGATGCTGCTGCTCCCTCGGGAGAGGCCGAGAGCCGGGAAGGAAAGGGAGCTGCCCCGGGTTGGGGTGGGACGTCTTCCTGCCCACCGTGGGCCCTGGATTCGCCCGCCTCTTGGGCTGGAACAAAATGCATCCGCTGGCACCGTGGGCCAGGTGACGGCTGCTCCGTCCGGGAAAGCCTGGCACGGGAAAGCCTGGTATGGGAAAGCCTGGCACGGGAAAGCCTGGCACGGGAAAGCCTGGGATGGGAAAGCCTGGCACGGGAAAGCCTGGGATGGGAAAGCCTGGCACGGGAAAGCCTGGGATGGGAAAGCCTGGCACGTCAGCCAGCCCCGGCCCCGGCACTGCTGGAGCTGCACAACTCCCAGGCGGCACCTCAGGGATGGACCTGGGCCAGATCCAGCTCCAAGCCCCACATGTGCTGTGTGTGGACCCTGGGCAGCCCCACAGTTGGGCTCCCCAAATCCATGCAGGGAGCAGCAGGACAGGCGTTAACCCGGAGCTCCCGTCCCTGCTGGCCCCTGGCCTTGGCTGGGGCCACGTAGGCAAAGGGGCACCCATGGGGCAATGCCCCACTCTGCGAGGATGCAGGGCTGGGGACGTGGTGGTAGGGCTCATCCTCACCCACGTGGCAGCTCCCAGCACTTCCCAGCACTTCCCAGCCTCTGGCATCGGCGTGGCCACAAGAGGGCATGGCGAAGCCACCTGGGTGCCACCGCATTCCCGGCACCCCCGGCACCCCTAGTCCACCACCCCACAGGCTCTGGGAAGTGGGAGGAGGGAAGGGATGACTTGTCCCACTGTCACCTGGGGGTTTCTGAGCCCTCTCAAAGCCCAGAGAGGTGCCAGGAATCAACTCCCTCGGCCGCAGTTATCCCTGCAAAGCTGCTGGGGGGGCGCAGGGGGCACTGGGACCCTGAATGGGGCCAGGAGCCAACATGCTGCTGCAGCTCTGGGCCTGTCCATCCTCCCTCAAAAAGCTTTTGTCCCCCCCAGTTTTCTTCCAGCTGCAAATCCAGGATCCTCTCCAAGCATCCCTGTGGCTGTGTTTCATCCTGGGGCACCCCACGGACCAGGACAGGGTGTCCCCATGGTCTGGACATGCAGCCCCCCAGAGTGAGAGAGACAGGAGGCAGAGCATGGGGATTGTGGCATCTCCCTCAGGATGATCCTTTTAGAAGGGATCAGATTAACATCCATCAGGGATAGCTGGGTCCTGCCCCAGGGCAGGAGGGCAGTTAAACACCTCTTTAAGCTCTCTTGCATTTTGTTGGGCTTGTTGACCCCCAGGGAAGGCCCAGATGTCTCTGGAGAGCAGGCAGCACATAGGAAATTATTTTACAGCCCCAAGTGGGAAATCAGCTCACACTTAACAGCAAAAACCATTTTCCAAGGTGAGAAGTGAAGGGTTTGTGGTTAACTGAGTGTCTGGCTGGTTTTACCCCAGCAATTGGCACGGTCAAGTGTTCCTTTCCAACAGATGAGGGTCTCTCAGCACATGGTCCTTCATCCCCAGTGCACCCTCCTATTCAAAGCTGGCCTTTCCCTGTCCTGCCTCGTTTTAACCCTTCCCTCCCTGGTGGGAGGGCTCTGCACACACCCTGCTCCCCCAACAAGGGGTTTTTCCTTCCAGATCCAAACCAAAGGCAGCACAAACCTTGGCAGGAGCAGGGAGTTCATCTAAGAGGGATGGAAATGTCTCTTTTTGTCTGATTTCCTGCAGCAGCCACCAGTGCCAGGGCATTAAAACTCAGCAGTACTGGACTCAGCCCCCCAAACCTCAGTTTTCTCTAGATCCCAGATCCCACTCACTCCAACACCCCTTTACCATGTGCTCCTGCCCACCCCCGAGGCTTCTCCCCGTTTTAATGAGGATTAACATTTATTTTCATCAGTGGGGACATATGCAAATTAAGCCCTGAGCAGGCAAAACACAGTCAGAGCAGTGAGGACTCACAGAGCTTCTGTGCAGCCCAGTTGAGGAAACATTCCTAAATGTTGTCATCTGAATTGACACTTGGCCTGGCAGTAACTCCCTGACAGGCAGTAAAAGAGATTTACTGTAAAGCTGCAGAAAAAATTGTGTCAAGGAGTTAAATCATGTTAGAAAAATCTGGGAGTGACCCGACTGCTGAAGTGTCTGCCCCGTGCAGGGCTGGACCAGGCTTTGCTCTTAAAAATCCCCACCAAAACCCCACAACAGCACCAGGAAGCCCGAGTTTCCTTTGATCACATCTCATTTTAATGAGGGCAGGTCCCGAGGAAGCGAACAGTACATGTTTGTATCATATTGCAAACAAGCTAGTACAGAAATGTAAAAAAAATAAACAAAAATAAATATCTCCCCTGTTTATTTCTCCCCGAGTTTGTAGCACTAGGTTGACCTGAAAAACAAGATGAATTTACCCTGTGTCTGGGCAGGGCCATGAAAACTCAGATTTTTTGGGATGTAACTGTCTGTGTGGCTTCAGAGAGGTCAGAGTACCCGGAGATGCCATGAGGAGACCCTTCCTCGCCAGCCAGGTGAGCAGCCCCCACCTCGGGCAGTCCTTGCTCCTCCAGCACGTGAAGCATCTCCACAGGTCTGTCAGCGGGTCAGAGCCAGGTCTTCGAGTGGGAAGAGCTGGAAGGAGAAGAGGGGTTGGGTTATTTTGGAGCATCACCTGAGCCTCCAGCTCTGCCATCATCTCCCTCTCCACGTGGGATCCCGTTTCCCCTCAGTGCAGTGTTTAAGCCACAGCTGCATTCACCATTTTCATTCAATTTTCTTTGTCTCAGGCTCAGATCCGACCTGCAGATTCCCTTCCTGCCACTGTGCCTGCAGATAAACCCCACCAGACACCCAAATACCGGGCTTGGACCTGCCTGCGGGGCTCCCAGTGGGAATTTGAGTGGGGAATCTGAGGGATGCACGTGTGTGCACGGATCCAGAGAGTGTGGTACCGGGACATGCACAGCCAGGCAACGGCACAGCACAGACGTAACACAGCGCTGGGCTTTCCCAAAATGATTCTAATCCCAGATTTCCTCACAGAAATGAGGTGGGGGAGGAAAACAGCTACATGTTTCAGGGGCTGATCCAACAGCCAAAAGCCTCTGTGGATTTCAGCTGGATGTTGACTCCAGCTCTACATAAGAGGAAAGAAATTTAATGTCTGGAGCCAGCCCTGAGCCAGTCCCACACAGCCTGGCTGAGCCCTGAGCGGGCAGCAGAGGGGGCCTGAGGAGAGCCACGCTGGGAGAATCCCATTATGACCCAGCTGCTGGCTACAGTGACACCCCTCCACCTCCATGGACACCCCTCTGACCCAGGGGCACCCCTCTGACCCAGGGACACCCCTCCAGCACAGGCAGCTCAGTCCCACAGGGGGCAGGTTTGCGATGCTCCAACTGGGAGGGCAGAGAAATCCTAGAATCCAGGAATGGTTTGAGTTGCAAAGGGACTTGGAAGATCATCTCTTTCCATCCCCTGCCATGGGTGGGGACGCCTCGACTAGAGCAGATTGCTCCAAGCCCCGTCCAACCTGGCCTCGGGCACTTCATTCGGCTCCTTTTTCTGCCTGAAAGCCCAAGTGCAGCCCCCTTGTTGGCTCCGTGCACCCCAGTTTCCTGGTG
>NW_021940884.1:58308-69273 GCF_001715985.3 Manacus vitellinus | reverse complement strand
GAGCATCCCGAGCATCCCTGAGCATCCTCCTTGCTACCTGCGGGATCCTCCCCGTGGCCTTGAGCATCCTCTGAGCATCCCTGAGCGTCCCCAGCAACCCGGAGCATCCCGAGCATCCTCCTTGGTCCCTGCGGCAAAGCATTCCAGACCATTTGCCGTGGATCTGCCGGGCTGCTTCCTTTCCTCTTCTGCCACTCAGTTCTTAAAGACCATGAATTTTGCCATCCCAGTCAGGTGACTTTCTCCCCCCAGATTCCTTAATAAAACCAAGCAGGTCAAATTTATGGTCACCAAGGAGCAATTCCAGCTCCTCCTGTCTGTTAGCTGAGTTCTTGGCTTTATACACTGAACGAGGACTAAATAATCTCTGGGTTTTTTTCAGTAACTTGATTAATTTTATTCTCAGCATCTTCCATGCTCCTGTGTGCCCATTTAAAATCACAGAATGGTTTGAGTTGTAAGTGACCCTAAAGGCCATCTATTCCATCCCCTGCCACGGGCAGGGACACCTTCCACTAGCCCAGGTTGCTCCAAGCCCCGTCCAACCTGGCCTTGGACACTTGCAGGGATGGGGCAGCCACAGCTTCTCTGGGCAGAGGTTGATATTTCTTGTTGATACTATTTTAACATGTTCCAAGGGAATCAGGCCAGGCACCTTCTCATCACTGGGATCCTCAGCCCTTCACCATCCAGCCCCATCTTCTCCCGCCCAACAAGCACGAGTTCCCAGTGGAAGTTCTCTCCACCAGCCCAGCTTGCAGATGTTGGTGCTCTGTGACCCTCCACTCCTGGGGATGTGTTTCCAGGCTCATGTCGAGGACAGAGCCGTGCTGGAGACCCCTTGGAGAGAGGGATCCCAGCCAAGCAACATCCTCCTCCTGCAGGAACCAGCCCCTTGGCCAGGCAGGGATCAGAGAGTGCGGGGCTGGCAGATGGAGAAGGAGAACAATCCAAAGCAACCGTAGGGAGGTGTCGGATGGTCAGCGAGGATCCTCATGATTTTCCTCTTCCAGGAAGGCTGGGAGTGAGTGCAATTCCCAGCTGGTAAAACAGGGACCCAGAATTTCTGGAGTGGATGCTGGAAGTTACGTTTGTGCAGAGCACAACTCATTCCTGTAATGAACCAGACCAGAGTCAAACTCATCCATAGCCCAAGTTCTTGGAAGCACCCAGGTTTACGGTAAGGACACGTCTTATTCTGAGCCAATCCCTGCTGAATGGGCTATTTTTGTCACCCTCTGAGTGCTCTGGGCATTAGAACAGCCTCACCACTCTCCTATTTAGTAGAGCCATTAATGAATGGCAGTGGTACAGCACACGGACCATCCCATCCCATCGTCCCCAGCAATGGGACACACGCTGCCAGGTTTGTTCACTCCATAAAAGCCATAACACACCCTTCTCCTCACCAGAGATGGATCGATTGGGAAGCACCTGGAATCGATTGGGAATGCTCATCCTGGCTTGTTCCGGTCTCCTGTGCTCAAGGACACAGTCAGGTTTGTTCCACTGCAGCCACACTCCAGCACGGGCTCAACCTTCCCACCCGGGAATGGAAGATTTTCCCATTCCCAGAGTGAAGTGTCCCTTACACGTGTTTTTGGCATAACTTGAATAACTTGTCACGCTGATAAACTCTCCATGAACTGAACTCTCTCCTCCCAGTGCATGGATTGATCCCCACAGTTGTGTCCTCAGGGCACCGAGATCCTTTGGGTACAGCGTGGCTCCGGATCTCCACCGGAGTGCAAGTTTCCTCTCCCAAGCATTTTTAAATATCTTTCAAATGAAACAGCTGATAAGCTATTTGAATTCTATTTATATTCTAAGTAACTAAAGGATAATTTTAGGATTCTTGTTCCCCTCGCAGAAGCCGATGCTGCCGCAGATTCCGTAGCACGTCAGCGGACACATGGCACCGTGCTGCTCCCAGGAGGTCTTGTGCCAGGAACTCCCCCAGAGGAACAAAATCCTGGTTATTTTGGGGAGATGAAAAACTTTTGAACGAGTCCTGGTTCCTATGGAAATCTACAGACTTCCCAGGACATTGAAGTATCAGCCCCATGGGTCGTTTCTATAAACTGCAGGTGCTCAGTAACCCCCAGCAGGGGCCAGCTGACCCTAAGCCCTTTTAAAAACCCTATTTTAATGTTTTCACTTAAACCCAAAAAATGTTGGCCCCAAGATCAGATTTATCAACTACACAAACACTGAGACAAAATTTTGTTCAGCCACCCCAGTGCTCAGACAAACACTTAATGAGGTGAAGGGGAATGGGATGGATTGGGTTGGAAGGAACCTTGAAGTTCATCCAGTTCCTCCTCCTGCCACAGGCAGGGACACCTCCCACTATCCCAGCTTGCTCCAAGCCCTGTCCAACCTGGTCTTGGACACTTCCAGGGATGGAGCAGCCACAGGTTCTCTGGAAAACGTAACCATAGGGATTTAACTCTATGCTTCTGCTGCTGAAAGGATTTAAGGTTTTATTCTTTTCTGTTGGAACAAAATCTATCTTTTTGTAAGAGGGAGGCTCTGCTGCAGCTCCCCATCCCTCTGGATGCTCCAAGCTGAGGTATCAGAACATGAATTGGGGTTTCTGGAGAACACCCCAAGGGACGCCAGGGCTGAGGGGTCAGAGGGGTGACCAGCTGGAGGCATCACATCTTTCCCCCCTGTAACAAACCCCACCGAGCTCTGTGAAGAGCCCTCTCCACCCGATTTAATTCCTGTGGTGCTCTCACCTCCCACCACACACATTACTGCAGCCACTCAGGATTTGTGGCTTTGGAGAATGATCTAAATGAATTTGATGTCCCAGAAAGAGGCACTTGAAAACTAAACCAGTGGGGTTTAATGACAGCATTTTCCCCAGTTTTATGATAATGACTCTGGTGTTTATTGGAAGGTTAGCGACTCAGCCGAGCAGGAAAACAAAGCAATCCAGAGGCCAGTGCTGGGATGGAGCCTCTGCACCCCGGGCATTAATGCTTGTTCTATATATGACATTCTCTGGCCATTTGGGATCTACAGCATGTCCCTGTGGGAGTATGAGAGGATGAGGGTGACATCAGTGGACATGAGGAGGTCCAGACCCTGCCCTCCTCCTCTGGGGTGCAGCACTGCAAAGTCATCCAGCTTTGCTGATTGGGATCATCCTGTTCTCCAGGTTGAGAAACTGAGGCACGGAGTGTTCAGAGAGTTGCCAAAGACCACACAAGGTAATGGAAGGTTTGGCCAAGGAATGGAGCCTTCTGCTCCAAGGTCCTTCTCCCAGACACTGCCCGGCTCTGCCGTCCTGTGCAGATTGGAGAGACGGACACAAACCAGCCGAAAGAGGCTCCACCACCAGGAAATCAGCTGGAGGCACAGACCTGGAGGTGGAGGCTGGAGCAGGGATGAGTTTTGCTCCCATCCCATCCCAGGCAGTGCCATGTGCACCTGGAGCTGGAGCGGTGCTGCTGCGGGCAGTTGACTTGGAGACAAGGTTGGAAGTCCAGCACCTGAGGGAGCTGGTACTGCAGATCCCACCTGGAAAGGTGACGTGATGAAGCTCCTGCCTGGCTCCAGGAGGTCATTGGACAGGTTTCCCACTGCTCCATCTCTGCCCACACGCCAAATTCCTGCACTTCCCCTCCTTTTCTGGGTTCACATCCCTGCTCCCTCCTGCATTACTTCAACCCGGGAGTGAGTGAAGTCTTAACGGCAAGAAAAAGATCTTCCCATATGTGAGGCTCAGCAAAACCTGATGTTTTGCAACACTCATCCCACTGCTGAGCCCCTGGGGAATCAGGAAGAGTGTTTTCATGGAGTGGGGATGAGGCACTCGGGGAGCAGGACCCAAACAGGCTCAGTCCCTTGGGTGCTGCAGTGACAGCATCGCAGAAAATCCAAGGAATAACAACCTTTGCCATTTTCTTGCATCTAGAGAGTGTAATAAACTCAGATCAGGGAGTGAGTTCTTCCCCCAGTGATTCAGAACGTGATTAAATGCTATTTCTCCCTTCTCCTGAAATAAAGGAGCTGTAACTGATACAAACAAATTACAGTTTCAAGCTGTGAGGCAGAAACACTTCGACTCCACAGATATTGGTGGCTCTGAAGAGAAAGAGGAAACAGTAAGTGGTGTTTCCTAGAGCTGCAGATCTTCATATTAAAGTGCACTAAATTAATTATTTCACTCCTAAGAAACTACTAATTCCTCACTATTTTTAGTCTTGTGCACTATTTTAAGAGATTTTTTTTCCAGGGTCCAGTGACATGGAAGTTAAACAGCAGGCAGTGAAGTCTCCAAAGGATAATAAACTGTCTCAAATTACTTTGCTAATGGAACAAAGAGTACTGTAAATGTCACACAGGATAGAACAAGAGCAGGAGAAACCTTTACATGAAACAATGGATCCATTAGCACTAAGTTGAGGGGAAAAAAGCCACAGGCTCGTGATACTTGTGCAGAGTTTCATGGAGTTGCTTCTCCAAGCCAAGGGAACTTGTTTCCTCACTTGAATTCTGTGCTGAGCTCACACCACAATCACCCACACTCCCAAGGCATCGACCCTTTAGGGTTTCAAAGCCCTTTACAGACAATAATTAAGATAATAATTAAGCCCCAGCTGAGTCAGTGGAATTATTTCTCCTTCCAACCAAGGAACAAATTGGGAATCACTGAATCACTGATGGGAGACCAAAACCAAACTGAGGTCCAGACCCACCAAACCCACGAAGGGCTCCTCACCTCTCCAGCTTAATGAAGTTGTCCATCATCCTGCAAGATGCAGGAATGACCCTTCACTTCTGGTGTGACTCATCAGCTGGAGAACCCAACAGTGGGGCCTGTTGGGTGAGAGGATGAACTGTGAGGCACCATTGCTTGTCCACCCCACCCTGTGTTTTGCCTGTCCTGTGGCTGGCAGAATATTAAGAGTCTCTAAACATCTCAAGGGCTGTGGCAATGACATCACAGAGTGATTTGGATGTGACAGAACACCATCAAGGAATCGGGATGAAACATTCCCGGTGATGTGGGATGACAGCGCTGCCTTAGGAAAACAGAAGAGACAAAAATTTGAAAGGCAGGGAAAAGAGCAGGGAAAAAAGATGCCATGGGCTAGCATCTGTAATGCAATCAGATCCCTCAGCCCCCTCCAGTCTGTGAGTCATTTTTTCTCCTGGAAGTAATTTCCAACCCCAGCCAGTTAATACCCAGATGTGTGAAGTGCAGAGTAAATTTGGCTCTGCTCTGAGGTGTTTGCTGTGAGGAGCAAGAGTTGTGAGAGGAATCTTTCATTTGACAGCCCCGAGATCCCTCAAGTGAAGCCCACACAGCCCCCAGGTGCTCTCCTGTTTTCCTGAGATTTAATTAGGTGAGGCTCTCCAGCACACACTGCTGTACATGTGTGAGGTGATTGGAGGCTCAGAGGGGTGTAGGTGAGAACAAAATCTGTCTTCAAGTGAATCTGCGCAGGTCAAGGTTGGAAAAACCCTCAAAGATTCCCAAAGTCCAACCATCAACCAGCACCACCATTGTCACCACTCACCCAAGTCCTCAAGTGCCACATCCACTGTTTTTTGAACACTTCCAGGGATGGTGACTCCACCTCTGCCCTGGGCAGCCTGTTCCAATGCTTGACAACCTGTTCATGAAGAAATTTCCCCTAATTCCAATTTAAACCTCTCCTGGAGCAACTTGAGGCCATTTCCTCTTGTCCTGTCAGTTGTTGCCAGGGAGAAAGAAGCCCAGTGTTACAGTAAGTCCCACATTCCACAGGCAATTCCTGCTGCTGCCTGTGATGTCCCTGTAGGTGGGAGATTGACACCTCCCTAAAACCTGGCAGCAGACAAATAAAATGGAATTATTCAGAGCAGAGTGGTCGGGCTGGCAGGGCACCAACCAGGGGGTTGAGAGCTCTGAGCTGCATTCCCAACACTGTCAGTTCTCTGCTCTCTGACCTCTCCAAATTCCCAACTCTTGGCATTGCTGGGTAGGGAAACAGAAATGAAAATGTGTCATGGCACAGCCAGATCACCAGATGCTGTTTGCTGAGTCCTACACTGGGATGGCTGGATTAAATATGGATAAAGTTCAGTCAGAGCTCAGCTCCACAGACTCTCCCGAGGCTCCCACCCTGCCCAGAGCATCCAAAGTGTCCAGCACAAGCTCTGGTCCCCATAGGAAACCTGGGGCAGGAGCAGCCCATGAACATGAGCTCCCGGAATGGGATGTGAAAATGGAGCTCTGTTCCTCATCCTGTTCTGGGAATTTGAAAGCCTAAATCTGCTCCTTTCCTCTGAATTCCCACCCAGGGACTGTATTTTCTGTCAGCTGCACTTACCCTGCTCACCCCCCAACAAGCTGCTGCTAAACTCCATCCCCAGAAAAATATTTATGGATGCCTTAAAATACAGCTCTGCTTTCCAGCATGTGTGTCTGCAAGGATCCTGCTCCTCCCTGATCATCCTCCACCTCTTTAAGGAATCACTGCTTTCCAGGGAAGCTTGTATCACCAAATTATGTTTTTTAGCAAATAAAGCTCTTGGAGGAAAATTCCCTCTTCAAATCCAGAGCTGTGCATCATGTCTGTGGAGAAATCAAAGAACTGGGGTGTGTGTATGTCCCTCCATGACTCAACTTTTAAATAGAAAAACATGTTTTTGGTTAAAAAAACTGGTGGGTAAATAATGTGGTTAATAATGACAGGCTGGGGTGTTTCTGAAATGCAGGTTGACCTCCTATTAATCCCTCAGGTAGGGTTGTGGGTATATTTGATCCAGAACCTCCTGTGTCTGGGACAAACCCCACTGACCTCACAGCAACCCAGAACGCTGCTTTGAGCCTTTAAATCTGAGCCATAAAATCTGGTTGGGGCTGTGAATTCAAACCTGACTTCCAGTATCCAAAGAGAGCCCTCAACAAAGATGGAAAGGGACTTTGGACAAGGGCCTGGAGGGACAGGAGAAGGGGGAATGGCTTCCCACTGCCAGAGGGCAGGGAAAGATGGAATATCAGGAATAAATCCTTCCCTGTGAGGGTGGGGAGGCCCTGGCACAGGTTGCCCAGAGAAGCTGGGGCTGCCCCATCCCTGGAAGTGTCCAAGGCCAGGTTGGATGGGGCTTGGAGCAACCTGGGACAGCAGAAGG
Organism: Manacus vitellinus; assembly: GCF_001715985.3. Taxonomy (NCBI): domain Eukaryota; kingdom Metazoa; phylum Chordata; class Aves; order Passeriformes; family Pipridae; genus Manacus; species Manacus vitellinus. The sequence continues at coordinate 62,139 of NW_021940884.1, read as the reverse complement.
TGTCCCTGCCTTTGACAGGGGATGGAATGGGACGGACTTTAAGGTCCCTTCCAACCCAAACCATTCCAGGATTCCATGCAGGGAGGTACCTGTGAGAAGCCACTGCTCAGGAACTATCTGAGACTTACTTTCCTTAAAAAGAAACCCTAAAAAAATCATCACTTTTAGCAGCAACTTTGTCAAAGGAAGACAGATTTCCCTGTCACCCCCTGAGTGTCTCAGCTGTCAATGAGCCGCATCGGCACCAAGCTGGGAGTGGGAAATTAATCCAAGGCCTAACCTTTAGTTCTACACTTGGACAATATTTCAGTGCTGAACTATAAATATTTGATCTGTTGCTCTTGTGAGTGGAATGGGCTTGTTGTGCTCATCTGCAGAGTTATCAATTATTCCAAAGTGTATTTATTGCTGATTAAATGACTTGAAAATGCCTTTCCCTGCAGTTATTATGTGATATTTAGCGAGTAAACATGGAAATTAACTATCCCAGAGGCAATATTAACCCTTTTCCTTGGGAAGGAAACCTTCCCTGCCTGACAACACATGGCACTAAGCACCAACTAAGATATTTGGAGACCAGTTAATTCTATATAATTCTATTTCTTTATGTTTTGGGGTCACAGTCTGTGCTAAGATCTGGCTTCCATTTGCAATCACTGGAGAAATAAACCAGCTTCTTTAAATCATCAGCAAAGAATGATTCAATGGCTGGAAAGAGGGTTATAAAAACCTCTCTGCACAACAAAATAAATTAATCTGCACCCATGACTCACAGGCACCAGCAGGATGGTTCTCCAGAAGGATGAGGAGCTGGAAACAGGCTTTGGTGAAGTTTGTTTGAATACTGGCTTTCCAGCAATTCTTTGTGCTGCTTGTTAAAGGTGGGGACCCCAGGAGAGTGGGAATATCTTGTGTGATGATGTTGACATGGAACAGAGGAGGTTTTTTGGCATTTTACAGCTGTGGAAAGATGTGTTCCACCACTGGAAAAGTCATGGGATCAACAGAGATGCATTGGCAGGACATGGAATCACAGAATCATTTAGGTTGGAACAGACCTCCAAGACCACCAAGTCCAACCATCCCCCAGCACTGCCAAGGCCACCACTAACCAATGTCCCCATGTGGCTTTTAAATCTCTCCAGGGATGGGGACTCCACCCCTGCCCTGGGCAGCTGTGCCAGGGCTGGACGATCCTTTCCATGTAAAAATATTCCCAATATCCAACCCAAACCCCCCCTGTCACAACTTGATGCTGGGCCATGGAAGGGCTGTTCTGACCTGCTGCCTGGTGCCGTGGGGGAAGGGCAGGAGTTAAGGACACCCAACCATTGCCAGAGGCTGGGACTGGGGTTGGGTTGGGTCATCCCATGGTGGATGCAGAGGACAGGGCTGGATCTGGCCTCCAGCTGGCACTTTGAAAAATATTTTGAAGGTTCCCTCCAGCCCAGGTCATTCTATGATGTCCTTACATGGGTTTTGATCCACAGAACTTCCTGGCTCTAGCTGTATATGGAGGATGAGACTGGCACGAGCTTCCCGTGCTGCTGGGAGTTCCCCTGGACTGTGAAGGGACACAGAACCTTCAGTGGTTTCCCCCTCAGACACCAATTATTGCAAATATCATCCGAGGGGCAGAAAAAGCCCCAGCTGAGGAGCTGCCAGTGCTGCTGCCTGCCTGGAAAACAGCCAGTGCTTCCCTTTGCCAGGAACATCACACCCTCACAGTAGGAAAAACACACTGCTGTGAACACACTTTGCAGGATCAGTCTTTGGGTCAGGTCCTTGGTGCTCCTGGACTGGTGAGAAGCAACATCAGCGACCAGAGCAGGAATCTGAGAGGTCCCAACTCCCTCCCTGCCAAGCCTCTGTGTCCCCAGAGTCCCGTGATGAGTAATGTCCCTCCCCATCCCAATTCCTCAGGTGTGTTTATGATCCTGTGCCCAGCCACGGTGTCATTTCACAGCCGAGTGACACTTAAGGCAGCACATCCCTGCCAGCAGCCTCCAGCTCATTTCATGCTAATTGCTCTCCAAAATTGGGTGATGCAGTTTGGACATAAAAACATTTTCAACAGTATCATTAATTCGGGGAACATTTCCTGGAGTAATTACAGCCATCATCCTCAGTCATTCCTAATTATTCCATGCAGCCCCACCCAAACACACTTCAGGGTTGATTAGCGAGACATGTGTTCCCCCACTCCACGCTCAAGTGGGATAAATGGGGCTCTTTAGGAAAAAGTAAATATTACCTGTTGTATCCAATGATCCAAAACGTTGAAATCCTTCATTATCTGCTCCCAAACACTTAGCAAACCTATTACTTAATTTATTTGATGGCACAGATGTTGTTAACTGGGGCTGGTGTGGGATGTTGTTAACTGGGGCTGGTGTGGGATGAAAAAACGTCATGGGATCTTTTAATGATCTATTTGATGTGCTGCTTTGTCCTAAAATGATTGTTCATGGCTCAAAGAAAAGGAAGAACCAGTTTTAACTCAAATGACAAGGAATTCAGGGAAAAGTCAGCAGGTCTGAATGATAAAGATGCTCATCCAATCTTCCAGCCATAGGAAGATGCCAGGAATTTACTAGGAATTTCATCAGGAAGTGGAGTGAGAGGACAAGGGGGAATGGCTTCCCACTGCCAGAGGATGGGGATAGATGGGATACTGGGAAAAAATTCTTCCCTGTAAGGGTGGGGAGGCCCTGGCACAGGTTGCCCAGAGAAGCTGTGGCTGCCCCATCCCTGGAAGTGTCCAAGGCCAGGTTGGACAGGGCTTGGAGCAACTTGGGAATTGTGGAAGGTGTCCCTGCCCATGGCAGGGGGTGGGACTGGATGGGGTTTAAGGTTCCTCCAGCCCAAACCATTCCCGGATTCTATGACAGTGACCTCATCTCGGTCACTTAGTGGGAACCTGGGATAAGAACAGGTGGTAGATCCTAAAGTCTGAAAACCTCTGTCTGTTCGTCTGTGCTGTGGCCAAGCAAGCTTTTATCCTTGTGTGGGGTTTTTTTTCCCTTCCAGAGGAACTTGGCTGCTCCTAATGGATTTTTCCACGCTCCTGGAGCACCCTCTCCTGTCCAAGGAGCCGCAATTCCCATCTCTGTGTCCCAGCCACACAGAGACCTTTAAACCACGGGCTCAGCCCACAGGGCAGGAGCAGGAACCTGGACAAGTTTCCTCAGGTGTGTCAGTGTTAACTCAGCTCACCTGAACTCGCCCTGCACAGCTGGAACCTGGATACCGAGTGTGTGAGTCACAACCTGGAGCAAATAAAGGATTATTTACGTTAGACCGAGCTCTCAACACGCTGTCAGAGCCCTTTTGTAGTCCCTCTCCAATGGATCCAAAATCCTAATTTCGATAGTGTTTCAAGTGCATTTTTTACCCTTTTTTTTTTTTTTTTCTCCCAACCACACCCCGTGTACCCGAGGTAACAAACGCCTGGGTTATGACGTTAAATCGAGGAGCAGAGCTGCAGGTCTGATGAATCCATGGAGGAGTTCTTTGCACCCCAGGGGAGGTGTCTGGCCTGGAAAAATCCTACAGGAATCAGCAGCCCACAGTCTCCACTGTCCCCGCAGTGCCAGCCCTGGGGGACACCGACCCCCTCACAGGGGTGGGCAGAACACCTGGGCCAGGCACACAGGGACGTGTGAAGGTTCAGGGCAACCAGGTGTGTTCAGGCAGGACCTGGGGACCCCAAATGGCCCCGAGGTCCTCCTCTCCGTCAGAGACACCATCGAGAGGGAGCCAGACCGGCCCTGCCAGGGGCGCTCCGGCCAGCGCATCTCTATGGTCACCGCGCCGCGTCTCTATGGCGGG